>NC_072783.1:17683005-18010505 GCF_022539595.1 Amphiprion ocellaris | reverse complement strand
TCCCCAAAAACAAATTTAAGTTGAAGAATTGCTGTTTTGACACAGTTAAGGCAATTCAGCGTTTATCGCAGTTTGTGCTTGACATGTTTACATTACGGAACTTCCAGGAGTCATTACAAGCTTTGCAGAAGTGCTGGAAGTAATATATCACTGCACAAGGTGATTAAAGCTAAAATAAATCACAAATAGTAGTTAATTTATATGTGAACAGTCTTGGAACTTTCAGAGTGTACCTTGTTAAAACACATCTAATATGACACTGTCATACCACCCAGCAGTGTAATGTTAAAATTAGCAACACATCAACATGAAATTGCTGCTGAAACACAACTTCATTAACAATATTAACTATCACTGTGATTAATAGCTCAGTACTTTAAAAATGTATTTTCTGCATGGGCATTTTTACTTTTGAGAGCTCAGATTAAGACAGTAATAGCTTCACATTTAAGAAAATTGCTCATTTGCTTTCTTGCCAAGAAATACATGAGAAGATCTTGTCTGTATCTTAAACATGAAGCTACAACAAGGGGATGGTTCCTTAGCTTAACATTAATACCAGAAGTAGTTGTATTTATGCTGCTAGCCTAACTCAATCACACCACACAACTGCAAATGAAAGTGTTCATTTTTACACTTGAGTTTTCCAGCCATCCATTCATTCGCTACACCTGCTTCATCCTTTTGAGGGTTGCTGAAGCTGGAGCCTATCACAGCTAACTTTAGTCCAGAAGCAGGATAAACTCTGGAAAGGTCACTACAGCCAGAGAGCCTGCCGCTGCTGCTGAAAAAAATCCTAGCGGAAACAGTGCACCATCATTCACTTATAGTCCATTACTAAGCTGAAAACTGAAGAGCACACCTATGATTACTCCACAATGAAGACACCTGCTAATGAATAAGCCAGTGTGTCTTTGTGTGTGGGATATTTCTGACTGATGAGTTTCATTTTATCCCTTCAGGCAAGTTGCTGCCCAGTCATTGATGTTACTGTATAACTAAATGAGAGCCAGCGTGTGAAATTGCAACCAGCATCCCCTCCTTCCATCACCTTCATTATTCCTCTGACAGTTCGAGCAGCAGTTGTCATTTCTACCTCTTCTCTTAGCTAACAGAGCACAGCCCATGGGGCTGCAATCTATGGCATCCATTTTAGAAAGAGGGGGATCAATCATGACAGCAAGCGATTACTAAATTCACAAGGCGTTGCAATAGCTGAATCCATTAATGTGTGGAGCAGCCTTTTTAGAAAAACGGTGAAGAGTAAGTATGTGGAACACGACGGCTGGTTCAATAGCTGAAGACGATTAAGTGAGTCAAGATATTACGGCCTATCATAGACAATGAGTTCAGTGGAGAGGATAAGCAGGAAGATACTTTCATGCGCACATAGACGCACACTTTGAGTTTCTTAACTTCCTTCACACAAATGGCAAAGACTAAAATCTCAAGAACACCTTCAACTGTGGCCTTGAACATCCATTTTAATATGCAAGAAGCTATAGAGCATGAAACGCTGTGTGTGTTTTCTGTGTGTACAAGAAAAAGACACACAGGGAGTTTGATGATGGATCACATAGCTCACAGCTTCCCCTGTAGTGCAGCAATACCCTCAACGTTTTGCTTCCAATTGC
Organism: Amphiprion ocellaris; assembly: GCF_022539595.1. Classification (NCBI taxonomy): domain Eukaryota; kingdom Metazoa; phylum Chordata; class Actinopteri; family Pomacentridae; genus Amphiprion; species Amphiprion ocellaris. Next base: position 18,008,871 of record NC_072783.1, on the reverse strand, counting down.
TATTTCCCTGTTCTCCATCCATCTCCCTTCATCCTTCCTATTCTTTCTTTTACCAACTTTTCTCTTCTACCTTTCCCCTCAACGCCTCATACTTCCACTGTGGATCTCTTGATCATCGATTGTGCCACTGTCCATCCAAGCAGCCTCACTCTGGGTATGTTTTGTCCCCACAAGCTGCTGCTTCTGATTGAGGCCTTCAGTTGCTCATTAGCGGTGAGAGTAGTGGTCCAAGAAGACGGAATAGAGGGAATAAAAAATGATGCAGGCAAGATGGGATGAGGCACAGCAGAGCAGCAGCATAATGAGGTAATGGCACTGATTTAATAGGAAATAGATATAGCCTCTGTAGGTTCAACAGCTGTCATTTGTCACTACTATTTTCTTGTATCCTTTCTGATACAGCTCATTGCAGCCATGTTGGTGGTATTTTGACACTGAGACAAGCCATCAGAGAAAAGACTAGCTATTTCATTACCTTTCTAATTATTATTGCATTTTATGCAGAAGTACAACATCACCTTTTGATACAGTAGCTAGTCCCTAGTAATGAAACAGATGTTACCAGAGTGTTTCAGAGAGTTGGGCTATGGAGTACAACTTAAGGTAATTCCTATTTATTGCAACTTGGTATATCTTCCATTACTGTGGCTATTGTGGCTCTATAGGTCATGCTAACTTTGCACTCTCTACCTCCATTATAGAGTTTCAGGGAAATGAGGAGTTGTGCAAAACTGCTGGTTAACAACACTTAATGAAGCAATTAGTATCAAGTCCCTGCAGCTTTATAAAGAAAGATGATTTTTAGAATAATGAATAAACATTTTGACCGAAGTTAAACAGAAAAAAAGCTGCCTCGAATGAATGGACGGTTTGCTAAGTGCATAAGGGAACTGCATTTGGGGATACTTGCCCACTGACCTTACCACTGGCATATTTCATCCATACATGCTGGTTTGTTCATGTGTGAGGCTGACTTTCACCATTGGGATGGAAGCAGAAGGACAACATGTCCTGAAAGTCAATTTACAGTAAAAAAAAAAAACAGTGAAGTTCCTGCATTCACTGCTCTGCTGCCAAATGTCGACGAAAAGCGTTGCAGAAAAACTGGGAGCTGTCAGTGCCAGCCTTTTACATGGATGAGAGAAATCCTACATGTGGAATAACCGCTAATGCATCTGCAGCTTTGATAGACATTGTTAGCCTGGAAACAACCTTTCACATGCCCCAAATCAACTGGAAGAAAAGACCAAACACTAACTCTCCATACTTCAAGTAAAAGTTAGAATAATGCCCACTCCAGGTGGTTAAGTTCTGTGTTTATTTTCAGCTGGACTCCAAAACAAGTGATTAAAATTGAAGTGTTTCATGTAAAGAAATCAACTTCCTCTGGAAAGCTGCAGGGAACTCTTGCTAATTGCTTCTTGCTAAACACCCTTTCCCCCAAATCTCTTGAACGGAGGTGAAGAGCGAAAAGCTACTGTTTGTAGTGTACCCATGGATATACAGACAATCAGATCTCTTTGATTCTCCAAAACTTAAAAAGAAGAAGATAGTAGGAAGGTCTTTTTTTCCCGTGATTTTTAGCAAGTTCATGCATATTTGATCATATTGGGGGACAACGATGAAGATATTCTTGGAAAATGTAAAACCCAATCAGTCTAAAAATATGCGTATCATATGTGTGTTCAAATCTCGGTTATGACCTTACAAGTTTTGACGCATATTGAAATAATGGTCACGGTTTTACCCCAAATTTCCTTCATGGGTGTCACAGCCACTCTTGCAGCACAAACAGCCGACCATGTTTATAAGCAGACCAAATCAGCCGGCAAAACTACGATAACTAACTTGCATTGGTGCCTCACATTTGCCCTTTCATGCCACCACTTCACTATTCACACACCCCTCATGGGAGGGAAGCCGCAAAATTGTCTGAAATAGACCAGTTAAATGAGATACTGAAATATTAAACAACATTCCTGGTGCATTTTTATGACTCCCTTATTCAATAAATTATTACAACTTTCCCTTTTAGACAAATGTGGCCACAGCTGAAAATTTTGACAGTTTCTAGTGGTCTCTACATTTGAGGATGATCAGTTTAAGTGTTTTGCAACACATAACAAGATGAGGTAGCTGCTTAAGTCGAGAGTGCAGATTAAATTTGTCATGACCTTTGGGTTGGTCGTCAGCTTCGTCTCTGAGAAATCATGTTCAGTGGTTGGCTGCTTGGCCGGTCACTTCAGCACTTTGTTTCAGAGAGAAATTTGTCAACAATGAAATATATGTTGCACAGAAGAGTAGTAATGGCTTTGGCAATCTCATGACGCTTTGTTTTGAAGTTCAGTATGAAATTTCACAAACCTTATTTGCAACTTTGTCCAGACATTCATGAAAAAGTTGATGAACCACAAATTTCCTCCAAAATGTTGTCTTGTATTTCCATCAGCCCTAACTGTGCTTTATATTTAGTGCTAAAAGTGCCCAATGGGATAAAGAGTGTACCATTCTGCTTATACAGTGCTCACAAAACATGTCTTAGCACTTTCATGCTCACAACATGATGCAGTCTCTGGCCAATTATTACATTTACTTCACTGACAGCAAAAGTGAAGTCTGGACGTCTGTCCTGACAAGAGAAAACCCCAATTACTGTGGCAAATACTCCAAAATGACGTGTTTACAGTCAAGTAAAAAGGCTTCATGTGGCTGAGTAATGATGACTGAACCAAAAAAATACAAAGTCAGTAAAGGGATGAGATTTGGGGGGGATGGATGGGTCAGCAAAACATTAGACTCTGAGACCAGATCACTACTAATTATACCAAAAAATTAAGACTTCATTTGACACCTTCAAATCTCACCAGTAGAATAAGAGACTGTAGACAGAAACCACTAAGGAATGCTGTTTTTTTTTTTCCCTGAAGACCTTCTGTAAATATGTCAGTTGTGTTACAGATGCAAGTGCAGAGGTCCAATAGCTAATGAGGGGGAAAGACTTTTACCCTCTACATCCTTGCAATGGAGAAAATGTGGCACTTTATTTGAAATAAAAACAGCATGTCTAATTAGGTTGCAGGGATCAACTTTGAAATGAAATTCAGATTGAACATAATCACATAGCTACACCTCTGCAGAATATTAAGTGGTGTGTGTTTGACTGAGATGTGGCTTCAAAGCCATTACCCTCCTTCCTTAGAACATAGGTAACAAAGAAAAAGCAATGAAGGCTGTTACGGGGAAATGAAGCAGTCAAAGCACCTCGTTCTGAACACTACAGCCTGAACAACCCTTTCAATCACAAAGCACCATTTGGAGATGTCATCTGTAATGCAACCATTTCCTGTTCCACAAAAACTATTAACTCAGTATTCTGTCTCCTTAAATTCATCATGCTGGTGCATTAAGGTAGTGGCAAAGGACACTTTTGGAGTTTCACTTCAAGCTGAAATGTCTGTCATTGTCAAAGTGACTAATGACCCTCAGACACAGTGATGGTTTCTTTCTTTCTTTCTTTTTTTTTTTTTTTAATTTTTTTTAAATAAGAAACAGGGATCCTTTAAGATTGTCATAAAAGAAAAATGCATGAAGGGGCTGGAGCGACATGATTCACTTGAAACCCTTGGCCTCCATTCTTGACTTCCTCTGTACTTGTTTTACCATGTTGTGTTCTACTAAGGGATAATGCCACTTTATTGCAGGACAAGCCTCTATCAAAAGCTCTACAGTGTTTTCATGATACCCTTTTATTCATACTGCTAGCTTCCTTTTGTCTCAGAAGTGCTTCTTGCATCAGTGAATCTGGAGTGTTGAAGACTAGTTGTTTGCATATTTGAATGATTCTCACAACTTTGTTCTTCTGGGCATCTTGTTTTGCTTTACCAACAAGTCTCCATTTTTTTTTACCCTCTTGCTTTTATCAGGTTTCTATTCCCCCTCTTTTTTTTAGCACCCTGTGGTTTCGCTCCATGCTGTGGAGGGAGAGAAGTTGAAAAAAAAAAGTCGACTGCTGGTTTCTGGACCCAGATGGACCTTTGGGGTGCCCTCTACACCAGATGGGCCCAGCAGATTGCATTGGGTTCAGTCCAGCCACCAGCTCATTTGCATTGATTGTCTGGATCTTCTTGTTCTCTCATTACAAGGATAATGACAGCGAGAGATTGGGGCCAAAGCTGAATAAAATAAACATCAATAGGTATCCAAGGGGCAAAGAAGCACTTTGAAACATGTCCTACTTTCCCAAAAGAACTACTGAGCTGTCTCAAGGCCAGTAAAAATATATCGTCTGCGCTTATTATATAGCACCTTTTCACCAGCTAAAGCACTACACAATAAGTTCTCATTCAACCATTAAGACACACTCTCACGCTAATGGTGGTGAGGCTGCTGTGGAAGGTGCTCAAATGGCATTAAGCGCAACTTGGAGGTCAGCGTCTTGCCTAAGAACACTTAGGCATGTGTAGGAGGCCAGACTAGCATTTTGCAAGTCGTAGACAAAATCCTCCTCTGTGGTTTCATAACTATTTTTCATTGACAACTTGCTGTTTTCTATGCATTTTTGTAGGAGCTACTCATACATAGTTTAATAAAACTATGAAATCCATGTTGGCTTAGAAACTTTGATTGCATTGATTAGTTGGGGAGGGTAAAACTTCATATTTTAAATACATATAATGTTTGGAATAAATAAGGTAGCAAACACAGACTATTTTTCACAATGTGAATAATTTGTAGATTGTAGATTATAAGTTTCAGTTATCTGGTGAAATATCTGAACAACCAATTGACTGTGTGTGTTTTTTTTTTTTCTTGTACAGACATTCATGGTTCCCAGATGATAGACCCTACTAATTTTGATGATGAACTGACTTTTCCTTCAGTGCCGTCATAAGTTTGACATTTGAGGCTTTGGATAAAATGTCTCGACAACCACTGGAAAGATTTCTTTGAGATCTGATTCAAAGATTTAAGTTCCCCTGAGCAAAAACTCTAACAATTTCCCAACCTTAATAACACACCTGGTGCAACCATGAGCCCAAATTTTCTATTTGACCCATGTTTTGGCTTTTGACAAAATTACTGTAAAATAATATTTCCCTCTGCCTCAGCTCTGCATAGGTACAGGCTAACGGAGCCATATGAATGTCTGTAGGCTGTTTAGCCTTATGGATAAGGGGGTGCCCAATGACAAAAAGAAAAAAAAAAACAGAGCCGTTTTAACCAATTTAACATTTCAGTCATGCATGAAGGATCCAGGAAAAATGATCAAAATGGATATGACAGCACCAGAGATATTAGATTTTCAATTCCATACATTCTGCCATGTCCAAATCTGATGCCTGCATTACCCAAAATGCAACATGACACATTGAGAATTGGGTATGTTGTGATCTTTTAAATGGAAAAAAAAATATGTGCATATACATGTATGTTAACTTAGACAAGTTAGTCTGTAAAGCTGTATATGTACAATTGTACATCTGATCAAGTAATAGGTTGAGTAAGTTGCAATAGTAGAAATGACCGAAATTGGATGCAACTGTAACTTTTCCTTTATTTCCTAAATTGCAAGAAGTTTTTTGTAGTTGGTCTACATTTTTGCAGACAAGCATTCAGTGCAGTGGATTTATGCCAAGTATGACTTAAGAACTATGGGGTGACAAAACACATATGACAAAGACTTCTGACTCATTATAGCTCGTGTAGTGACATAACTGTCAGTCTGGAGATATCCCTGTTGTCTGAAAAATACTGGCAGTCTGTTCACTTGACATTTTTGTGTAGACTTGTGGAGACTTTTCAATCTGACACCTTACGTGCTCAAATCAGCAGATGGCTGTGGAATTGCTCAGTGAAACGTCGGCTATAGTGAAGACCTCCAAAGAAATCTGTAATCTGTAGCTGATTGTGATGCAGAGCATATGTGCTCAGCTAATCACCCTTGTGGAGACAGAAAAGAATATATTCAAGAAATATATACAGCAAAATTTTACTGTACATCATTTTTGTGTTTCTGGTGCACTTAAACGTACATATGGCACACACTGATCTGATAGATTTATGTAAAAAGAATTTAATTGGTGCAACTGCAACTTTGTCTTCATAAAGTTGTAGTTTTTAAATGATGAACTTGCTTTGGAAAGCAGACCTCCCGTTGAGGCACTACTGTAAGATTGCAAATTTTAGACTTGCTTTCTTCTACCTGTCCATGCTCAGACACTAGGAAATGTCAGTTGACTATCTTATCTTCACATTTCAAAGTCTTAGTCCTGGAAAACTGTCCATTAGTTCACAGGAATCGACAGCTTTAGTGACGGCTGCATTTGGGCTTCATCCTCTCCCCTGCTCCTGCCTGTCAGACCGAATGAGCTTTATTTAAAAGTCAGTAGCAGACGGACAACTCGGAGGAGCTGCTTCCAGGTTCCCTTGGTGCCTTGTTAAAGATCAGTGGGGGTAAACTGTTGCACTGACAGATCAGAGTAACGCCGGGCAACTGGCCAGCAACGCACACACAAACCTCCACCTTCACATACTCAAGAAAAATCCCACACATAGTTATAGATAGCATGAGCACACATGCAGTTCCATACAAACCTGTTCACATACGCAATCAAGCATGAGAGATGGAAACAGGTACACATTTTCAAACACTCTCTATTGCGATGCTATTTTGTATGCTGCAGATTTGTGCTTGAGATAATGCCTCTACAGCAGAACGTGTGTGTGTGTGTGTGTGTGTGTGTGTGTGTGTGTGTGTGTGTGTGTGTGTGTGTGTATGTGTGTTCCATCACACCTGCTCATTCAGGTTGGCCTGAGGCACACTGCTATCTGTACTCAGTGGGGTTGTTCGAGATATAACTGCTGCACATACACACACACACTCACGAACACACACACAGAAATAGCTCATAGCTGTCCCACCCCCCACTGTGTGAGAGGCAGGCTCATTTTCCCACTCAGTGGTTAGCCTCTCGCTTAAGGGAACCTGCACAGAGCACCAAGCCTCTGGCAAATGCCTGCACACACACACACACACACACACACACAGACACACACACACACAGCTGTGTCCATCACGTCAGAGGATATTACACTGACTTACATTGATTTCCTAACCACAGCTGTAATGACTGCATGCCTAACTTTACCTTACATTAAATGAACTCTTCATAGTAAATTTTAATGATTTATGGGGCCTTGCTTTTTGTCACTAGAAGGAAGACAGGGACACACAGACACACAGACACACACACACACAGACACACAGACACACACACACACACACACACACACACACACACACACACACACACACACACACACACACACACACACACACACACACACACACACACCACTCTATCAAATCAGCTGCAACTTGAGTGTTTTTGCGATCCCAACAGGCGAGAAGAAGCAACAGGGAGCAAGGAGCTTGCCGATGTCAATCACACATTGGAAGAAAACAAAGGCATTGAAATGTCAGTCAGAACAGTTTGACTGTGAAGAGAAATAGAAGATAAAAGGAAGCATGTCAGTCACAATCAAAGTTGCACACAAACAGAGAAATCGTACCGTGAGCATCGCGGTAATAAGCGTGTGTGACGCTCCGGAAACGCTCCTGACCAGCAGTGTCCCAAATCTAAGAAGAAAGAAGGAAGTAAGAGGTGGCATTAAAATCACATCAGTTCCCACACTGTAGTATTGACAATGTCTGTGGTAACCAGCTTCATACAAAAATCCATTAATTCTCTAAAACCCTCCCATGCACAGCTATAGCTTAGCGGCATAGCAGTTTAGGAAGTGTAGCCAAAGGAGCAGGGATAGGGGCCATAGTAGGAAAGATTCTGTGTTTAGTGTGGAGCATGGTGTTTTCTTTAGAACACAAAAGTAAAGGGGTAAAACTTAGACAGCATTCTCCACCTCCATCATCAAAGCACCAAATGAGGAAATATCTTTTGGAAGAATGATGTCCATCCTTCTATTAGAGTTCAGAGACTTGCAGAATGAATGTCAAAGAGCACTGAAGATGATCTGGCAGCACGTGATGGCCCTTACTGAGACATTATATTTTTAACTTGTCATCCCTCTGTAAATATAGTCCACTATAAAGTAAATAGGGAATTATCACAGACACATCACTCCTCTTTAATATATTTTCTGGAAGTTTGCACATCAAACCAGGCAAAACACAAACTTTAGCATCAGTCTTTTGGTATGTAGTCATCTGTGCATAATTTTTTACAAGTTACTTGTTTTTTATGAACTCATGAAGTTGCATATGCTTAATGATATCTATCTAAAGCCAACAAAATCTGCCAGCAACTGGCTGGAAATGAGAGGCCTGTTTTTGTTTACTTCCGTGAGAAATTAAGAACCGCTTAATTAAAAAACATGAGGACTATCAAGTTAATGTGTAAACTGTGTATGTGTTATGTGAGGAGAGAAATGAAAAATGGTCTTTTAAACCAGCTTCATTTTCTGTCTATTTTCAGAAATGTCATGTTCATGTTTGTACTACACAGAAAAGGCTTCTGACAAAATGCATTTTCTTGCAAAGCCGAGTAATTTTTACCTCCACCAGACCTCTAGATCTGCTTAGATTTTTCTGTTTCAAACTGTTTCAAACAATATTTCAACAACAATATTAGATTAAATAAATGGCTGTGTGCAATGTGAAAGGACTCACTTATAGTAATAAATCATCACTGACCTTCAGAGTTTCTCTCAGCTATATTTTGTTTAAGCTCAGTGTTTTGGTTTTACATCCTGCAACTTTACTATTTTCAGTTAATCTTATGGCTCTCATTGGTTTCCACATACTTCTCTTAGCTTTACTAAAACAGCAAGATAAATCCATTATCTTATTTCTGCCCAGTGTTTGACAGTTGATCAACAAAATCATTGTCTAAATGAAGCATCTACAAGGCAAAAGAATGACATTTCTTTCAGAAGTTGGTGGAGAACAAAATGGAGGTAAAAGAAGAGTCAACAGTGAACTTGCTGTTAGAAACATGGCTCCAAATAAGTACTAGTGTTGCCCTGTGTGTGCCAAATACATAAAGAGGCAACAGCTTGTAAACAGAGTACTTAAGAATAACTTTAGAAGGTGACAACTGTGTTTATAGTCTGCTGTCTTGCCCCCAAATGACAGGTAGAAAGCAACACTGACATTTTCACTCTGGCGCTTTTGAAATTGCAAGACTTGGCAGTGACATTTCCACTTATACTGAATTGTTGTAATTACACCATTAAGTGGTACACTCATTTAGAAGTTTAAAAGTGCACAGATGCCTGCAAGTTTCATTAAACTCAGTTCTGAGATATTACCTAAAATGCCACATTTGACAGATAGACTGATGGTTGAACACAAGTCGATTAAAGAAGAGAAAGATGAAGGTAGCTAAAGCGTGAGCGTTGTGTAATTGAGGTAGAAGACTCAACAGACAGTATCTAATGCCAGTTTTGAACGACGAGGATCCTTCTACACCTCTGCCTGCCCGTGTCTCTCTCTGATAACTTCCAGGGTTGATAATCTGATGGAAAGTCTGCTGTTCCCTCCAGTGTCTTCAGTCAGGCAGAGCAGCAGGCTAATTGACTGATAGAGATTAACCGAGGCCTCATTAAGTCATCGTTTGTGCTTCTTCACCCTCCCACAGCAGGAAATGAAGATGTATGGGAGGTTTTTACACCATGGGAAACGGTTGGTGGTGACTTGTTATTAAAAAGAACTCAAACATACATGTTAACAGGAAGGAAAGATTCAAAGAGATACTTTTGGTTCTTACCTGCAGTTTGACCTTCACAGCATCGATGGTCATGACTTTATTCTGGAAGAGAATAAGGGGGAAAAAATGTAAACACAACTGCAAATGTGCAGACATAGAAAGCAAAAATGAGAAAAGAGAAAAAAAACTCCAAAACTGATGAGGCCATGTGACACAAGTGAGTAGAAGCCACAGTTCAGAGCAAAACAAAGGCATCGGGATAAGACTAAATGATGCTTTCATGCACCGCTAAAGGGGAGAGATGTTTTCTAAAAGGAAAAAGAGTTTGGAAAGTGAATCCAGACGTGTATGCAGAGGCTGATGTATTATGGTTGGCTTTTTGTGACCACAGTTGGTGTAATAAGGGCTCGGCCTCTGCTGTGAGGCTCTCTTTTATCAATGCGATGTTGTCAGCATGCTGTTCTATCTATGGTTCTATGGCAATACACACACACACACACACGCACACACACACCTTTTGTAATGATGAAACCTTTCGTTTCAGGGAGTTGCATCATTTACCAACACCACGATTGTCAAGCAGTTTAGCATAGTGCACAAACACACCCACAAAATCTTTTCAATACCTCTGCTTTGTCATGTCACGTGGAGAAATAATTGGCTGCTGGTTTGGGTTTTTCACAAAGACGCCAAGTTAATGGCCACCGATTGCAGCAGCTCCAGCATTATTTTCTATTATTCTATTAGATAAGCAGAGAGCAGATCTAACTTTGCCATCTATCATTACAGGGGATGCGATAATGCTGGCAAACAAGATGGATGAGCACACAGCCCCAGTCAGGACACAGTGGGAGTATCAGCCGCCCTGTCTAATGTGCCTCACGGAGATACGGGCAAAAGCGCTTCAAGGCAGCATTTCCAACTGGTGCAAACCCTGAAAAACATGACATTTTCACTGCATTTTAAACATGTCTTTATATCCCATTGTGAATGGGATATTCTGGCACATCATTTCCCACCAAACGCTGCGCCTTGATGATGATCCCCATGCACTTCATACATTTGTTCCATTCTGACAGTCATCCCATACTTGCCCCTAAGGACAAAGGAGAGCCGGCTGCTAAAATTTCTGAATGCAAATGCTAAAAGCGCACACTCTGTACACTGTGCCTTTGTTGATGAGCCCACAGAATTTGGTATTCAGCGACATACTTTGAGGTCTCTGCAGGGTGAAACCTCTGAGAATTCTCCTTGTGCAGAAATAGAGTCGGATGTTTCTATGGCAAAAAATATAAATCCAACAAAAACAATTTACACGGTAAATTACTGAGGGCCTCAAATCATTTCAAAAAACAGAAGTGGGTGACTTTCAGAACTTGATGTCAAAGCATGACAAGAGAAATAAACTCCGGAGGAAAAGTGTGAGGCCCGATTTAAGTGTGTTTATCTGCTTGTTCAAGGTCAAGCAACGTGAGATTGAGTGTGAACATACCTCCTGCGGATTGGAAGCCACGTTTGAATAATAACATAGTGTGAAAGGAAACCAGTATCAGGTTTATTCAGCTACAAATATTTCACAGATTGTGTCCCACCACAACTGTAATATAAATGGAATCTTATTTTGACAGATTCTTCCTGAGAATTGGGCAGAAACATGCTTCCCTGTAAGTATATCTTTGGCCCTGATGGTGTTTGGTCATGTCAAGCTTTTAAAGCCTCTCTCCAGTCGCTGATTAAACTCTTATAAACTCATCTCTCTGTATCAAAGTTACATATTTAAAGTTTATTCCTACACCAGTTCACCTACAACTCTGTTCAAAAACTGTAAAACTACTCTTCACTGCACACTTCACTGCAGGTTTAAGGTAGAAATGCTCAGCCATATCGTTGACAGCTTATTTTGTTCATGATATGTTGTTTTATCATATAAAAAAAACACCTTATGGACATGTTAACAAGAGGGAAACATTTATTTTCACCAGAGAGGTTCTTTTCAGGGAGAATAATATACCAGAGACTGTTTGAAGTTCTTAACAAAAAGTTCTGTTTATTCTGGGCTCAACTACTGAACTCCAGAAATTCTCTTCCTTTCGAAAGAGACAGATAATTTTGGCTTCTCCAGCAGCTAACCAGATTCCACTAAGACACTGGAGAAAGAGACACTCTATTTTCAAAGAACAATCTACAACAATAGCACAGCTGTCTTCAAATGAGAGAGTGACCTACTTCCTACTGAACAGGATTCATCAACATGTTGATGTGGGGCACAACTGGCTGTAAATCTGTAATTCATAGGTCAAGGTATTTTAGGTTATTTTGTATATTTAGTTTAGACTAATCTCCATTTAAGTGAATGGGTTCCTTTGTGTCTAAAATCTCTGTTTAAGCTTGTAATTAAAGGCTAATTGCCACAAAAAAAGAGTGTTTTTGGACTGATTTCTTCATAAAAATGTTGAGAATTTGAGGAGGCATATATATCACCTTTATCACTATAACATCAATATAGAATAGAATAGAACAGAATAGAATAGAATAGAATAGAATAGAATAGAATAGAATAGAATAGAATAGAATAGAATAGAATAGAATAGAATAGAATAGAATAGAATAGAATAGAATAGAATAGAATAGCTTTATTGCCATCATACATGGGGGCATGACAAAAATATAAATATATGTGAATATGTGAAGTGTGACAACAAAAAAAGTTGACAAGTGTAGCAACAGGTTAGTGTTAGGGTTGAATCTGCACATTCAGTACACGAGTTAACAACTTAAAATCACTTGGACTATTAGAGTGTGTGACGAAGGATGACAGGACCAGGCAAGCTTAATAGAGAGTTAAGCCATTAGCCAATCAGAGGCCACTATGCTCTGCTGCTCTATAGAGGAGCATTCTCTTTCCGTGTCCATGGAAGATTCAAAAGAGAGTGTTTGTTAAGTTTGTTCACATGTATATTTGGTATGTTGTCTGTCACTTTGCCTCAGTGTGCGTGCATTTTACAGGTAGATGAAAATGCTCTTTGTAATGATAGTTGCTGTAACATGTTTATGTAGTTTCACTTTGTTGCTGCAGATGGCCTGCATGTGATTGGATTTCTTTGGTTTGTAGTGTCATGGCAATGTAGAGTCAGAGAGTGTTGTGATACTGGATACTTATTATTTCTTTCTTTCTATTAATTTCTTGTTTTAGAGAACCACACACATACAGATGCTGGCATATGTGTAAGATCTGTTACAAATAAAGAGAAAAAGGCAACACCTTGTCTTGCATTCTAACCGATGCCCCGCTGGCGGCCATGACCCTATTGGCCGGTGAAACTTCATACAGTCTTTGTAATCTCCAAAACAGAGTGTATATTTAAACTTTTTCTGCATGTATGTCCATCTGCTTGAGGACAGAAACTTTAGTTGCATCTTATCTCCAAGTCCTGAGAGGCCCAGAGAGTAAAAATGCTGACAGTGTCCATTTGCAGATCCATGAATGTTCATGTACATTTAAAGGCCTAGATGGGGGCACAAGGTGAAAGTGGCAACGAAGATTTTTGCTTTTAGTGGAGCTACCACCACAACAAGAAAAATGAAAATAAAAAAAAATGAAATGAAATAAAAACCTGGTCAGTTTGACCAAAGTGGTGGTTGGTCAAAAAACAGCATCAAAACCTCAGAAAAAGAGCTAAAGGACACATCTAAAGAAACAGGAAAGGAGCTGGCAGCTGAAACTTCTGATCTGTTTCCCCAGTTTTAGCGATAGAGAAATTGAAGTTATGATTGCTTTTCACTCGCAGATGAAAAAGCCTTCTTTCAGTGAGGCGGCATCTCCTGATTCTCAAGCACAACTAACCGGAGTGGGCAGGCTGCCATGTCAGACAGCAACAAGACCTGTCAAGTAATGAAAGAGAACTGCTGAATGCAGGAGGCAGCAAGCTGTCTCATGTGCATGTCAACATACATGCAGTGGCTATAAAAAGTATTCACCGCCCCTTGGAAGTTTTTGTCTTTTACTGCTTTTGAACACTGAATCATAGTTGATTTAATTTGGCTTTTTCTTTAACAAGAATTAACAAAAAAAAAGTCAAAGTGAAAACACATTTCCTCTAAGTAATGCCAATAAATTAAAAAATGTAAAATAAGTGATTGCAAGTTTTCACCCTCTTCAAGTTGGTATTTAGTTGATGTATTTTTTGACAACAATTACAGCATTGAGGCAGTGTGGACAGATCTCAATCAGCCTTGCACATCAAGACACTGCAATTTCTCCCATTCTTCTTTGCAAAACTGCCCAAGGTCTGTCAGGCTGCACAGGGATTGTGAATGTAATTACGAGCATCTTTTTCAGGTCCAACCATAACTTTTTAATAGGACTGAGGTTTGGGATCTGACTCAGTCACTTAGAACATTGACCTTGTTTTCCTTGTCTTTACACCATTTCTGTTAAGTTTTGCCTGGATGTTTCAGGCCACTGTCTTGCTGGTGAACAAATCTTCATCCAAGTTGCAATTCTTTTGCAACTTGGATGAACTTTTTCTTTTTACGCTTTTCTCCAGAGTTTTCCTGTACTGCAATCATTTTACATTCTTCCTTTACAAGCCTCCAAGGGTCTGCTGCTGTGAAGCATCCCGACATCATGATGCTGCCACCACCATGCTTCGTGGTGGGGATGTGTGTTTGTGATGATGTGCAGTATTTGGTGTCAGCCAAACATAGTTTCTATTCTAATGGCCTTAAAGTTCAAATATGTTCTCTTTAGACCAAAGAATCTTCTTCCAGTCGCAATGGCTTTCTCTTCGCTACTCTCCTATAAAGCTTTGACTGGTGAATAACAGGCAACAGTTAGTATATGCACAGACTCTCTCATCTCAGCTGCTGAAGCTTGTCCATCTACGTGATTCCACAGTAAGACACTGGAAGGACACTGGGCAAAAATGGCATCATGGGAAAATTGCAAGGAGCAAACTACTACTGACCAAAAAGAACATAAAGGTTCATCTGGCATTTGCAAAAGAAATATCTGGATGAGCTCTAAGACTTTTGGGGTAACATCACATGGACTGATGAGTCAAAGGTGGAATTTTTTCGAAGACGTGGCTCCGTTACATCTGGTGTAAAGCTAATACTGCATTCCACAAGAACATGATACCAACAGTGAAACATGGTTGCGATAGTGTGATGGGTGGAAGAACTGGATGATTTGTCATAATTGATGGAGCCATGAATTCTACTCTCTATCACAAAATCGTCCTGGAGAATATCCACCATAAGTTCATGACCTAAAGCTTAAGCACAGATGGCTTCTACAGCATGACAATGACTCAAAGCACACAAGCAAGTCTATCTGTGAATGGCTTAAAAAGAACAAAATTAAGGTTTTGGAGTGGTCGAGTCAAAGTCACAATTACTTTTTTACAGGTTTGATAATAGGTTGTCAATAAATATTCAATAAATCATAATTTAAAAGCAGCATATTGTGTTTTGTGGGTTATCGCTGCCTAACATTCAATCAATATAAATATTAAGTTCATGATCTGGCACATTGACATGTGAGAAATACGCAAAAACAGGAGAGATTAGCAAATACTTTTTCACAGCATTGTAAGCTTATCACAAGAACAAAAAAATTATTTGGTTACTCTACTTAATGCTGCATCACATGTGCCAAAGGTTTCTTTGCAATTAAATTGTCGACTCAATGCTGTGTTAATGGGGGTTGGAAGTCTTGAGCAATTTTTCCATTCACCAACAACATACTTCCCCTCATTCTTAATGCATTTCATCCATATTGCATGCGATACTGTGAGTTACAGTTAGTTTACTTTACAAATGGGAAACACTTAACAGTTCCTAAGCCTCATTTTGACTGCAGTAAAGAGTATTTATGCCTGGAAAGAGTAACTGCTCAAGGAAAGCCTCTGGAAACAAACAATGCGGTGACAGTGCAGAATAGTTTATGCACAAAGAATCTTGGGATAAGTTTTCTAAGGCTGACTTGTGCGAGCAGAGAATTGCAGATTTTAACCTCAATTACTGATCTAACCGATTCTCAAGGCTTACTTATTCATTGCAGCACAGCGGTACACTGAAATTTACATGTACTTTTTTCCTACCGGGGGGGGGGCATCAATCTCTCCTGGCAACAGCTGTATAAAGGATGGATGCTGGTAGGTTTCCAGGAACAAAGTTTAGCCATCATGCAATGCATAACCTTCTCAATGCACAATTAAGACTTAAGACAACAGTAAAGTGACAAAGCACCCCACTCATAGTCTAAATGAGGTCACTCCATTGAGGCAACTAGAGAGCAAATATAAAGGGATCCCGCAAATAAAACAATTGTCTAACGAGAATCATTTACACTACCAGTCAAAAGTTTGGACACACCTACTCATTTAATGGTTTTTCTTTATTTGCATTGCTATTTAAATTGTAGATTCTAACTGAAGGCATCAAAACTATGAATGAACACATATGGAATTATGTAGTAAACAAAAAAGTGCTAAGTAAGTCAAAACATGTTTTATATTTTAGATTCTTCCAAGATAGCCACCCTTTGCTTTGATGACAGCTTTGCACACTTTTGGATTCTCTCGATGAGCTTCATGAGGTAGTCACCTGAAACGGTTTTCACATGTCTTGCCTTCTGAATGGGGTTGGGACCATTAGTTTGACTGGTAGTGTACATGCAAAACCACATTATTCATTCCTTAGGGATTAATTTGTAACTTCAAGGCCATATCTGGAATGTTTAAGTAACAAAAGACGACAACAAAACTGAAAAGACTGTTGCTGTGGTACATTTCCTCAAGCCATCATAAATCTCTTTGCAGTGTTTTGGCATAAAACTCTACACTCATGGATCTCCTTGGGGAAGACATTGAACCCCAGGTTTCTCTTAATGGGAGGTATTGCCACGTCACTGCCACTGGTGTGCGAGTGTGTGTGAATGACAAACACACTGTAAAAAGAACTCTGTGGATCCTAGATGGGCAATATATATGCACAGTCCATTTTACATTTAAATCACTCTCGGTCTAACTGGCTGCAAAAGTGAGCCCATTATAGCCATGTTTGAATATGAAAAACAGAACAGGTTGGATGTGTCTACGAGGTCTAAGGGATGCCTAGCAATGAGCAAGAAAAAAGCTGATTCTGTAAGCCTCAGTTGCAGCCCTTAAGGTGGCCACAATAAAAAGCTTGGTGACATTTAGTCATGAACTCGGACTGAGGAGCAGCCAGGAGGGTCCTGCATTAGGATCTTTACTTGTACTGTGCTTCACAAGGGAGACACAGTTGTATAAGTGGATATAAACCATGCGGTTCTTTGAAAGCAATCTGTAAAAGGGCAAAATCTACTGTAAAACTGACCATTAGTAACCACTGGTAACCACTGGAGCAGGAGCACCTGTGCCTTTGAATTGAATAAAAGCTGAGCAGCTGGGGTTTGTTATTGCTGAAGGAGCACTAATGTTTTTCTGTCGCCGTTTGTTTCAGCTTCTACCTGAATATAGTGAATGGCAAAAGTCAAGAGGTGAGAATATGAATGCAGGTAAGAAAATACCTAATTTTAGAGTTGCTCCTCAGGTGGAGGAAGCAATATTGAAAGACTTGTACGTCAAAGGAAAAGTCACTATGAAAAACCACATGCAGGCATCCAGCTGCTGGTTTGATATTACCAACAAGGGGCCAGGAGTATTCTGCAGTGGGTAACGGATGTTGAGAACCAAATGCAGTTATTTCTGATTTATCTTAATTTGATGGAAGGAAGTGAAAGAACATCTCGTGCCAGTTCTCCAATTATCTCAGAGATTTGGTGATTATTGAGGACAGACTGTACTTACGTAACCCACTGACAACCTTAACAGCAAAACTCTGATGTACTTAATGATGATACATGATCTTGCTAATACAAATCATCTTTAATTCAGCAAAATTAAACTGGGCTCATTTAGTCAGTAGTTTTACCAGTATTTATAATGAAAAAGCACAAGAACCACTGGGACAAACATCTTAAAATTGCAAAGGTATAATGTAGATCAAAATGTTTCAGTACTAGAAAAAAGAATATTCACTTTTGCTGCATTGCACCAAGAAAACACCCCCTATATAAAAATGACACATGAGGTAAGATGTACAGGTGCAGTCATTCTAAATCCATTTGCTGGGACACTTTAGCTCCACCAGGTGCTGTACTTATACCGCTATAGTTCACCGCTCCACTTTCTAGGAGCAGATGTTTTCAACAATTAATAGTAACCACTTATGTCTGTATGGAGTCGGTAGAACTTTGTTGCAAAGTGCATTTTATTTGATGTTGTATTCCAAAAGCCACAACTGATGCATCTGTGTTAATGTCCCATCGCTGCAAGACTAACAGGGATTGAAGCAGTAATGTGACTCACGGTGTTACTAATGTTTTTTTACTTTGCTGGAGTAAAGATGTTAGCGGCACTATGTGTGGGCTGGGTGTTTACATAACTGTGAGTCCAGAACACCATCCAGCAGAACGCTTCAACTCTGATGTGAAATCTCAAAGCTGCAGCTTCCATGGAGGAAATAAATAATTAGGGATGTTTTAAATATTTTGTTTATATGTTTTTTATATCAAACATTTTTTGGAGATGGAACTCTTCAGCCAAAGCTCAGACAGGTAATGTAGAATTATTACCCAGTCCGATCGAATGACATAAATGCACTTTGATATTATTGTTTGTACAGTCATGAAAACTGTTTCCAGTAAATCAAAAGCCATGAGAATCCATTGATCAGCATCAATCCTGAGGAGAGTCACTGGTCATAAACCTAAAATAACAAGTGAAAAAAGTCTGACACTCTTCAGAGAGCTGTAGGGAGTCCAGTAATAAAAGGGTTTTTGCTACATCATTACATACCTTGACGTTTTATATAAGAAGTAATTTAACGTCTGTATTATGCTATCATGTTGTATCTCTGCTCTTGTTCGACACAGATGACCTCCAGATGTTTAAAGGGAGAACACTAATTGCCCCAAGGTTGAGAATTTCCTTGTGGAGAGCAGCTTTTGTATTGGAACCAAATGCTGCAATTTAAAAATCAACAGCACAGCAGCTGTCAAGGTCAACAAGAACCTGCAATTGTGCAACAAGCAATACTGGAAATTTCCATCCTGAAGCAGCTGCTCTTTTTCAATCCAGACACCTGCAACATCATGAAGTGGAACAGCTTGTTCTGTTACGGGGAACATATATATTAAATCCTGAATCCTTGAAAACATAGAGTGGCAGCACACCCTCCATACTTAAACCCCATGGAGCTGGTTTGGGATTAACTGGACAGAAGAGCCAAAGCAAAGCAACCTACAAGTGCTACACATTTAGGGGACCTTCTGCTACAGAGTTTGGAAGAACTTTCTGAAGAATATTTGATTTCCATTGTGGAACGAACACAATAGAAATGAAAAAAGGAAAAGTGTGTTCAGCTGTTATATCTGTGGCTACTTTGATGAGTCAAAAGTTTAGAATACATTTTGGTTTCGAAATTGTTTTTTTTCTTCATTTGTTCTATGCCTTCATTTCAATGAGACACTAACATGCATAATTTCCAATAAAAAACTGGAAACCACCATGATCTTCCCATCTGAGACATGAGGCCAAGCCATGTGTTCCAGCTTCCAACAGCCCTGTCAAACCTGATGTCCATGGGAATATTACTACTTCTACACTTCTATTAGATTATCAATACTTTTAATTATTAAACTGGTGAATTAATAAACAGAGTTCCATGAACTGTGTTCGTTGACTGGGTACATAAACCTCTTTAAATGAAAGAAATGTTGTTTCTTGCAGCTTTCTTCCAACAAAATCTGAATATATTTGGCCAAAAGCAGCCATGGTGCTGTATTTTAATTCAGTTTGTAATTACACATTCCAGACTTTAAGGAAAAACATATTTTCATGCTTCTTTCATTTCTTTGAGTGTCACTGTGCTGCTTGCCCTGTTTATTCTCTTTTTTTGTTTTCTTTCTGCAGGGGCTGGACCTTAAGCAGCTGCAACCAGCTTGACTGTAGATTAAAGTATCCGAACTGTGGCTTCTGTTGTTCTATGAAAGACCCCTTCAGAAGACCTTTATAAGTGTGCTTTTTGTTGGTTTATTTTTTTTTAAAGTGTTTTATCCTTATTGTAGAGTTGTGACTATTCAGATGTTTCTATCACTTCAGTCGCTGAAGGAAGGAAAATAAGCACACTGGTTTTTCAAAAGCACGCAGGAAGTGTAACTTTTTTTTATCTTATGTGAACAAAACGTGTGTATCCTCAAATCATCCTCTATAAAATTCCTGTCAACAGCCTCTGGACAAGGAAACTGGTTCAGGGATTCTTTTAATGCACAAAAGGTATCAATGATCTCATTATCATTAATAACTTAGAACCAAACTATTGTCCACAGCGATGTCTTCCTGGTCCATCTCATGCGAATATCAATTCCTTCTCAAACACTCATGCCTGGTCTTCCGAACACATTTGCATCTCAAGCTATCAGCTCACCTGCTGCCTGAACAGTCTATGTTCAAGACACATCTCTCTCCTCCTCACCTGCATACCACAATCAATGTTTCTGCCAACTTCCCTGCTTCCCTTCGGCAGTCTGAGTTTGCTCCTACATTCATCAAATTCATCCACCTCACCATCACTGCATTTTATACCTTTAGCTTATTTTGATAGAGTACCATGCTATCTTGCTAAATGAGCAAATCAATCAGCAATTTGCTTTGAGGTTCTATTCCAGACTAAAGCCACACGTGACAATTCCTTGCAGGTTTTCGCTGTATTGCATGTAATCCAAATGCCAAGATGTCTCTCTACTGCACCTACTGATCGAGACAGTGTCCGGCCGCCTGCTTGGTGTCTCACCTCTCATCTGAATACATCCACAATCTCATGAAAAAAAACATTTTCCAGTCACTTCCTGCTTACTGAAGCTGGCAAATCAACTGCCGGCCACAAAGTCCCAATTACTGGACCAGACAGCCAACTGTACACCTGCACTGGATGTCAACACCTGCATAATGATCAGCTGTCTCTTTATCATCAAGAAGATTTTTAGAGGTCTGCTGAAGAGGAAATTAACTGTGATCCTTGCCGAAGCCTTTTCTGCATCAGCCATTATGCAGCTCCTTGGTTCCTGTAAGCCATTCCCATCCGTGAAACACATACTGCTCATTTAATTTTCAAGAATTCCTTTGCATCTCACCTCTCCCTCTGTGTGAAAGTAGCTTTCAGCAAAATAACACAAAGTAAGTTAGATTGCAGTTCTGTCATGTGATCTATATTTGCATGTGTGCTCTGCAGCCTTTACATCGTCTTTTTAATCATGTTTATTAACACTGATTTGTCTCGATGCTGTTATTAGAGCTTTGAATTGAATAGGATCATTAAAAAAAACATTCATTTTAAGTATAAAATATCTCTTTGGCTCAACACACAGAACTGAAATATCATTATGTTGACTTGGAAAACAGTTTGGTCTGTATTTATCAGGCGGAAGCATTTTATCAGCTCTCTAAATTTAGCAAATCAATCCTATCTATGTTGATACTTAATGGAGCTTAGATGGAGATGGCATCCTGGCAGAAATTTGCACACACATTCTATGTGAGGAAAAACATAATTGATGACACTGAGCTTACTTATTTACAGCCTACAGTTTTGGCTGGTTTCATTGCCCTCATCACTCCTCTGCAGAGAGAAGCTCTAATTTTATGCACACACTGTTTATTTTCTTTATACTGTTAGTAATGAGTAACCAAGTAAACTAATTTAGGCTATTTATTAATTTTGGCAACATATTTTGGCAATTTATAATACATAATAAAGTCTATGCATAAAAATGGCGCTATTTAACTAATCAATATCTCAAAATACATCTGGCAGAAAACTAAGTCATGATAATTTCTAATTTGAGGCTGAGTGAGTCATAAATCTCTCTAATGTGTTGCTTTTCTCCTAGAATGTGAGTATCAGCCTTACAGTCAGCATTCTCCTCTCCTTCCACTATCTCCATGTTTCTGTTTGCAACCTAAACACTGAAAATAGCAATTTTATCAAGATTTGGATTGTGTTGTAAGGCAGGTTTGATTGGTTCTCTCAGTGAATTAGCCATTTTAATGGCAGTGCTCACCTTTCTGCAGATATCCCACAAAAGCAATTCCATCCAATACTTTTTTGAAGGAACGCTATCACTGCATCCTGGGCTTCACACCACGCAAGACAACTGTGACTGGTTTAAAGAAATACACACAAGCTGCTGAACTGTTTTCTTCTAGAGGAGCAGTGTGTCCTACAGGGATCTTCAGCGCACAATGGGACAGTTTGCAGCCAAGTGTGCAGCAGCCGGGATGAAAGTCAGTATCACCAAGTCTGAGGCTGTTGTTCTCCACCAGAAACCGATGGATTGCTCCCTCTGAGTTGGGGGGTAAGTAGCTGCCCCAAGTGAAGGATCTTGGGATCGTGCTCACAAGTGAGATGGACAAATGGACTGGTGCAGCCTCAGCAGTCGTGTGGGTGTTGTATCAGACCATCATAGCGGAGAGGGAGCTAAGCAGGAAGCCAAAGCTCTCAATTTAACAGTCAATCTGCATACCAACCCTCATGTATGGTAATAAGCTCTGGGTAGTGACCAAAAGAACGGGACTGTGGACACAAGCATCTCAAATTGTTTTTCTCTGTAGGGTTGCTGGGCTCTGCTTAGAGATAGAATGAGGAGCTTGGACCAGAGATGCAGCCTCCTTATATCAAAAAGAGGAAGCTGATGATTACGATTCTCCTGGGCAGTTTTCCAGACATGTCCCAGTTGGAGGGCATGCCAGTGTACGATTACATATCTCATCTCACCTTGGAAATCTCTGATCGCCCAGGAGGAACTGGAAAACACTGCTGAAGAATGGATGAATGATGTTGTGATGTGTCTTCAGTTGACGAGGTTTAGCTGGTCGCTTTGGCATAAACGTCATTTCCCATACTTTCCTTTTTGTGTTTATTTTTTTGTTGTATTAGTTTAGTTTTAATGAATTAAATAAACATATTACATGAATTTCCTACTTGAATTCTTTAAGCCACTTTGTGACAGTGCTTTGAAGAACAATTAACAGAAAGAGTTCTTTAAAGAACCATCCAAAAATGGCACAATTAACAACTCGTATCTCATCAATTTAAAGTGTTGCCAGAAACCTCCAAATATTTAACAGTATACTTTATGCAAGTGCTACACATGCTAGACATTAACGTTAGATAAAAAGCCTTACTGTCATTGCAAGGGTACAATGAAATTCCGTACATAGCCATCCATTATGGCTGCCCAACGGCAGACCTCCAATATTACACTTTCATTTTTGTTCCTACTGGTAATCAGTTTTAAACTTTAATTGTATTCAATATTAATTTATTCTTCATGAAAGTACAAATTGTACTGTACAAAAAGTGAAAACAAGCCAAATTGGAATCCCTTCTTGAACAAAATGCTCTAAGTGTGAAGAAGCAAAGTTCAAACTAAAAATATAATACACACACTCTCTGTTTCATTCTCCTTATGCTTTTCTTGTACATTTAAACAATAATCTGTGTCAACACAATGGTAATGGTTTTCCAATAACCTGAGGCTCTAGTTCCATCATATCTCCAATTCTCACTCTTTTTCTCATTGTCCATTTGACCTCTTCACTGATTCCGTTTCTCGTTCTCCTGTCTTGCCACTTCGATTCTCTTATGTTGTGATGAGGTCTGCCAAGCTGCTCATTAACCCAAGTAGGGGAAGTAGAAACCAGAGGAGAGAAAAGGAAACTCTGAACAAGTTAAAAAGGTGTAAAAGAAGAATTTACTGTGTGTGATTAAGTGAGCCTGTCACTCCTTTTCTCTCCATGTGCGATATCTCTGCTCACAGTATCTCTTCTTCTTTGCAACTTCAATACTTTTATGGCACAAACTGCCATCTGTTACAGAAGAAAATTAGTCTCTGAGGGTCATTTTTGGAGGAACAGTCACATAACTGAAATGATAACAAGCCCTCTCCAGTCAGACGACAAAAAAGCAGCGTGAGAGCTTAAAGACTATAGTCCAGCCTACATGCACCTTGAACCAAATCCAAATTAGATTACACTGTGTCAAAGCCAGCCAACTCATTAGAATAAAAAGAGCAGTGTTATTCGGATTCATTAAGGATTTGTTTGTTGTGTTGTTGCTAAATCTGTGCCTGCCTCATGCTGTTTAATTGCACTAAAAATCATTTTAAAGGAAAAATCTAAGACTGAGAAAAGATCACTGAATTACTCAATACTATACAAAAGTCTCAACAATGAAATTTAGGTGGGAGAAAGTAAAAGAGTAGCATGAAAATTACTCAAACTGAGGTGCCCTTGAGCAAGCAATATTCAGCACTTATAAATATGTAGGAGATTTTGCACTTTTGCAAAAGAATGACAATAGGATGCTTTAGGGGTGGCAGCAGCATAAGATAAAGGATTTTCACCCAGGACACTCCCGATTCATACCATTTGTTTGCTTCATTTGGATGCTCAGTTTTCAGTCACTGATTACATTTGGTTAAACACCAAAAACAATTTGATTACGTTTAGGAAAAGATTATGGATTGGGTTTTTAAAAAAATAAATAAATAAAATAACGACAACACCAGCAGACAACATTTGGCTACCAACTCTAGGCGCACTAAAAAGGCAACATCTTCACCATAAGCAAGGAGGTGGCAGCATCATGATGTAGGGATGCTTCCCAGCAGCAGGCTCTGGAAGACTTACAAAGGAAGATGGTAAAATGAATGCAGCAAAGTATGGGGAAATACTACAGGACAGCTTGATGCAGTCTGCAAGAGAACTGCAATGTGAGAGAATGTTTGAAGGGGTTTGAAGCAGAGTGGTCTAACCTACAAAAAATCCAAACTGAGTTTTATATCACTTCTGTAATATTTTATGGTCTAGATTTTATTGCTCCAACTCACAACCCAAATGTATTTTTACAGTGGTGCTTCGAATGTTAGACCTTTCTTGAAAACAGAACAATTTTAACCTATTTTTCTCAAAAACTACAGAAAGTGGGTTAGACCATTCTGCATGCACATAGCCAAAGCTACACAGAAACTGTATGAAGACAAAAAGGTTAACATTCTGGAGTGGCTGAGTCAGAGGCCAGACCTCAGTCCAGCTGAGAATTTGTGGCTGGACTTGAAAAGGTTGTTCACGTATAGTCACCATGCAACCTAACAAGAGTTTGAGCAGTTTTGCAAAGAAGAACAGGGTAAAATAGCAACATCCAAATGTGAAGACTGACTGAGACGTATCTGTAATGGCTCAATGCTAATTGCTGCCAAATATGCATCTACTAAGTAGTGACTCAAAAAGGTGAATACTTATGTCGTCCCTTATTTGATGATTTGTTTTTGTCTGTTGTCATTTTGACATTAAAGACTCTCTGTTTTTGCAAATTCCTGTCAAAAAAGACGAAATAAAATGACTGTGATTCAATGTTTAATTTGGATAACAAATTTCAACACTGAATGAAAAGCAGTAGAAGCGGAAAACTTCCAACCGGGGGTGAAAACTTTTAATCGGCACTTTAATGCCCATACCAGTGGTTGGCATTTTTCTGTCTTTATCAACAAACAAACTGTTTCTGGGACAATGATAAGACATATTCTGAATAGTTAGTTAAAGCCACTATGCATATTTTCCATCATGCAGTTTTTTTAAAATAAAATGTCAGCTTTCTTCAATGGTGTGCCCATTTTGTCTTTGCTGCCTTATCCCCACAAATAAGCTAGAAAGGTTCAGCAGGGAGCAGTGGAAATCAGTGTTAAAAGTTGACACAAAAAAGGTCTTAAGTCTCATTTTCTAAGGTGTCACTGATAAGTACGGCAGCATGAAAGTGGCAGATTTTCGTATGGGCTTTGACAGACTGACACTTTTTTACCATGCAGAGCATTGTAGACACCCCCACACACTGCCACACAAAAGCATACTCAAAGAGAATATGCACATCAAACATCAGGGAATAAGGAAGACTGCCACACACGTTAAACAGCAGCTACACATACCGAACAATTATAACCACACAAAGACAAAAACACTTGATGGTTACAAACACACGAATGGGCAATTCACTCATGCACACAGGCTAAGAACCAAACACCTACACTCAATGCTGAGTTATTGACAAATGACCATTAATATTCAGCAGCCATAAGAATGAGACGGCCCTAAGCTATCTGTCAATCATTGCTGCCTGGCTGCTCAGGCCCTGATTTGAATATTTATGAGTAATCAGTACTTTCAGGAAGTCCTCCAACAGAAGAAAAGGAAAACACAGCCAAAGCTCTGCCACATATGGGCTGATCAATAAAAACATCTTACGCTTCAACAAGAACTTCCGCTCTTATTGTTCTGCTTAGAATACGTTCATGTTAACAGAAGGTCTTAACAGTGCTACAGTGTAACTCATATTCAACACAACATGTCAGTTTTTACCTGCAGTCTCTGTTTGCTTCCTTGTAAAACCACATCAAAACAATAACATTGCCAAAAATACTGTTGCAGGGCCAACTGTGTTCCTTTGTGTCTGTGCATTTGGTGTGTACCTGGCATTTACAAAACACAGCAGACAGGCTTCACGCATTTATTTAAATCACTCACTTGTTTTGTTCCTAAAACACCAGCAGCGAGGTCTGAAAACCAGAAATCTCAGCAACCTGCCAATTAATAAGTCAGTCCGCTATTGATGAATCCATTTTAAAAGCTACACCGCTAGACACTAGATGGCTCTTTTCCAATAGGCATTACTTTGTGGAATTTTTTAGACGCATTTGATGCGATACAATTAATACTGCAAATAATCATACTTCTGATTGTTTGGTCTATTAAAGGCCAGATGAAAGCAATGGAAGTGTCCATTACAACTAAGGCAGACAAATTAATCAGCTTCAAATTGAAATTCAAAACAACACAATTAGCAAATCACAAAGGCTGCAGTTTAGGATAAACATTATGTAGCATGTCTGACCCACAGAATTTCATGTGGCATTGGTTCGTACTGAACTCCTAATGAAAACATTTGTCAGAAAAGTGACAGTTAAATATCTTCCGACATTGTTCAGCCCAGATCACTACTTCCAAGTCCATGGCTATGTTTTCGAATGTCAGCTTTGTCTCACCCATAGTCCATTCTCCAAAGATACTCTGTTTTCAATGATTCAAACCAGATAAACAAGCAAAAATAACTAGGGCTGGGACTTTAATGTGTTAGTTACGATGAATTAATTACAAAAAAATAAAGTGTTAAAAAAACACATTTAATCGCACCTTTCTTAGTTCCCTAATTTGTGGCACACCGGTAACACTGATGCACACTCCAAGTCATGTCAGCACAGAAACTGCAGATGGAAATTAGCTTAAAGCTAACTCTGGTGCAATACATCAAATGGAAACATTTATGTTTAATATTGTACATGGTCCCTTTTTAAATAAACTGATAATAAAAAAAATAAAAAAACCGTCGGACCAACATGGCGGCTTGGTCTCAAACATTCTCTTTTGTTACAAAAACTGTTCAGCAAAGTGTTTCTGAAAGCATTTGAGGCAACAAATAAGCTGCTGAATCTGCCCTCGTTTTAGTTTGACAGCTAGTTTAGACGTTTGCCGAAAGTTTCACGATGCATCAGACCTCCGCTCCCTGTGCCGCATTTGCATACGTGAAACTACTTTATGCAAATGAGCTCCAGTGCGACACACCATATGTTAGCTATGACGGTCCTGGTACCAGCAAATGGTATAGCCAGCCCATAATAGACCATTTTTAGACACTGAAAGTGCTGGAGTTTACAAAAAGTCCTAAAATGTTGAATATAATTGCTATAATTGGACTCTGAGTTTGTGGTAATCTGTGAATATAGTAGAAAAATGAAAAATGCAGATAAATATAAATGAAACAACAATTTTTCTTGTTTAAGTTCACGTACATTTTTCTATTCGTCGATTCGGTCATCAACTAAAATTTATTTGCATTGGAAAAACTTTGCTTATTGTGTCCAATATTGCTATTTGACAAAAATATGATTAATTGCGATTAATTAACTACAAAGCCTGCAATTAATTAGATTCTTTTTTTTAATCACGTCCCACCACTGAAAATAACTCTGATTGTAGATGCTGCAATCAGCAAACATGTCTCCTAGAAATCATGTTCCCACACAGCTAAACTGTAACAGCAAATATGGTTTTGAAGGAAATGTAACTCACCATGGTAGTTTCCTTTCAGCCTACTGAGGAAATTTAGTTAATTAATGTATTTGGTTAGATATGAGAAATATATTCACTGATGCTTCTTTTGTTTCCACCAAACTACCCCAAAGTTTAAGAACAATAACCATGTTTAAACTTTTTCATCTTATGTTGAAATGTTCAAAGCTCTCACTCAATGTTAGGAAAAGATTGTGAACTGATTTAATACAGAAAGAAATCCACTGTGATTTGAGATACCATCTCTTCATTTGCATGTAATCAAAATCACAATCATTTCCTGACCTTATCCAAAGTGAAAGACTAGATTACAAAAAAAAATGGGGTCCCAAAACCCAAAGGTTCATCCCACTGGTTTTAGCAGCTTTAGTAGTTACAAAGATGTCACATATGTGTTATTAACAACATTAAAACACATTCCCCAAGATGAACCCTGTATTAATAGTAAATTATTTTGCACCGTCATAGTAATTTAGTTAAATCTTGGTGCACATTCAGAAGGCCGTAAGTGGGAAGTCAATAAGGGCCCTCTCAAATTTTTGCACAGAGGCCCCTAAAATGTCATTCCAATCATTTCAAAGTGTTTGCGTTGCGCTAACCTGAACAACACACAGGATTCTGCATGTAAACCCAGACCTCTGTTGCAAATTTGAGATTTTTGTATGCCCACCATCAACCCCAAGCACTTCCTGCCAGCAACAGAGCACTTTCTATACGTGGCACTTCATTTGAAAAACAAAAGTTTCTTCTGAAAGTATCCCAGCCAGCAATTATGTTGTACCACAAAACAATTGGAAAAAAATGTTCAGTTCTCAAGTAACTTCATTTGAAGGAGACAGGGTTGGCAACCAAATGATGTTTTTACTGTAAAAATTATTATAATGATTAATCAATTAGTAAAACCGTTCCAATTCGGTTGTGTTGATCAGTCAATGAATTCTTTCAGTTTCAGTTACAATGTATTAAATTAAAGTGCTCTTCAACTAAAGCAAAATTTTAATTAACTGGTCTATCTATGACAAAACAGTAAAAAAACAGCAAAACAAAACAAAACAATTACACAACAATATTCCAGACTGTCGCCCCCCTGGAGCCTGATTTCCCCTCTCCCTGAACTTTGTGAGTTCTGGCCATAGTTGGCATTATAGCTGGTGGGAATTAGTTTTGTGAACAAAGACCTGTTTTGGTTGTCACCCTGACACCTGCCTGCTCTGTGTTGCACTCATTTTGGGTTCAAATCCCCCCCCCCCAAACCGTAACAGACTTGAAGCATAAAGTTGGTCACTAGGACTGCCGTCAAAGGGATTATGCAGCCAGCATCGACTGCTTTATTCTCTCATCCCACTTTATTGTGTTTTTGTCTGGGACTTTTAAATGGATCCACCAAATTGATATTCAGAATAAAAGAACTGCCAGGTGCTTCTCCAGCAAAGTAACAGATCAGACAAACTTCCCAGACACTACAAAACCGTCAGTGTTTGGTTTTCACCTGCTGTTAATTCTCTCCCCGGTTTCTGCTTCACTGTCAGGAGGTAAACAGTGAAACAGCCGGCGAACTCCAACAAGCTCTCACAAAAACACACACGTGTGCTTCTCCCATGAATGTTTCAACAGCACTCTGGCTAATTAGCACAGACATAATGAGAGTTAATTACTGCAGTTTGCGGGCTCTTCAAAGTTTCCAGGAGAAAAAGAACGCTCCGGTTTGACAAATTAAGAAGAAACTCGTGCTCCTACGAGAGATGAATACAGAAACTACTGTAGGCACTCATTTGACAATGACTGATGTGCTCTATAAGAGTTACTGAAATCACAAGTTCAGAAGGAAATAAAAGAAAGTCATTTCCTTTCACTGGCCTTGGGTTCAAGTGAAGCACCATAGCGTGAACAACCACTTTGCACTGCTGTCAAAGAAACCGGTCCCGACAAAGACTGCACAGAAATAAGCCTAATGAAGGACCTGTTTCACTGACAAGAGGAAAATGAAATCAATGAATCCGTCTCACACACAGTGTAATCAGCATAATACGGCCTGCTGATTTTGGCTGGGAACAGACTACCGTAGAGGGATTTTGTTCTCTAACTGCTTCTGTCACATCAAAGTTCATAAAAATGTAATTTACCTTATCTTTATATTCCACTAGGTTTTTACTCATTGAAAAACAGATTTAAAAATGGTCAGACTTTCAGTTTCAAGTTCAAGTTGCAAGACACTGAATGAATCAAGCACAACCACATAAAACTGTAGTTTTGTTGTCAAGTATTGCAACTCTCTAAGGTCATCTTTGCAGGGTGTTAGCAGCATTTATTGATCTTTTTTAGCCAAATGGGGGAAGGAAAACAAGGTGAAAACACAAATTCCATTTGTATAGGTGAACACATTACCAGCTAAAAGTTTTGGATTTACAAAAATCAAAATCAGAGCAACAGTACTATTAGACTGAATCTGTATATTCTACGACCTACATCTAACACTTACTCTCCTTTTGACCTTTCTTGTGTCTCAACTGTGTCCTGAGGAACATGTGGGGTTCCTCAGATAAATCCTCCACTATCGATACCAGCTATTCAGCAACTTCTCACTGGACAGGTTGTGTACAGTGGGTTTATCAGAGTCCTAGATTGAAGGTGGTAAAGGTGGATGAGTTACTGCGATGTCATTTATTGGTTTGTGGACTGCTGAAGGTTCCCCATCTTGGTCTTTTTAAAGGGGACATGACAGGCTAGGGGTGTGACTGAGAACCCAAGGAAACTATGTATGCTCAGATAGCAGTGATTTGTCACAAAGTAGCAACACTCTAAAGCACAACCTGCTGTATAGTCTATTTTACCAGAAATAGAAATATAACTTAGAAAACGAACACCATGTTGTGTTAAAGGAGACTTGAAACTAGCTGTTCAGACCATAAATTAATTGGGAAAATGTTTACTGAGGTAACAAATCAAGTGGGGAAGTCGGGTAATTTTCTCAAAGACTTCTACACAATCATCTTTTTATAACTAGTGTCCTGCTGCTGGCTGGTTGAAAGAATACAGTGTTGAGGCATTTCTGCATTGGGTTTTCAAACCCTGATGCTTTGTTCATCTTTTATACAGTCTATGATCATAGCTTTTTTGCTGAAGACAGCTAAATAATAGAAATAACTGCTGAATAAACAAAACTGCAAATCTATTGGTCCCTAAACTAGAGATCGATCGATATGGGTTTTTCAGGACCGATACCGATTATTAGTAGTTAGAGGAGGCTGATAACTATTTGGAGCCGATATTCATTTGCAGTAAAAGCGTAAAAATTGGCGTAAAAATTTTTTAAATAATACAAACACTGAACTTTGTTTAAATGCCTAAAGCATGTTTATTTAATCAAACAAATAGAAAATAATAGCTCCAGAAGTGCATGGATTTCCTAGACTCAGAAGAATCACTTATAAAGTTGAATAAAAGCTTCAATAAATAGCTCCCTGAAATTCTTTCCACTGTAAATAAAGTAAAATTTAAATATAACTATAATGACTTATCTTTCTTTTAAGTTCAAACACAACAAAAATACAGAGTTAACAAGCAGCAACTCTTGTAAAGTTAAATAAAAACTTATATAATAGCTCCCTGAATTTTTGTCACAGTAAATGAAGTAAAATTTCAATAGGCTATAACTGAAATGATTTATCTTTGTTTTAAGTTCTTGATTAAAAGAACAACACCGCCAGTCCTTTAAAGTCAATAAGAAATTCCACTTAAAACAAAGGAATACTGTGAAACATAAAGCACTACAGGCATTTCAACTTATGTTTGCTTTGTTGTTCATTGTTATTAAGTGAAGACTGTATCGTGGAGCAGCAGCTGACCAGAAGTTAAAGGAGTTGTTCGTTCTGTTGACGTGTTTGATGCTTTGCTGCTGTGATATTTTTGTGCTGCACTTTTCAAGGTTGAATGAAACAGTGTCTCCAATATTGAGATGATTTTTTTCTTTGACTTTCAAGCGTGGTAGCACTCTTTTTTTTCTAAAAAAAAACTGTCATTGCTCAAATGATAACAAATCACTTCTTTTCAGACGGCATTCATCATTCAGTGTTAAAGGATTTGTTGGATTGGATTTGTCAATCCTGGACAACAAATACAAGATGTATTGCCAGACTTTGCACACTTGTGATCCCCAGAAGATGCATCAGAATGATGTTGTTAATCCTTTCACTTTTCCTGTGGCACCATCAGTGTGTTGGCAATACAGATATCTGTGGTCTCCGGAGAATTTATTGCCCTGAATTTTAGCTATGGCATCTAGGTTAAAATGTTCAGTTATGAAGTGGCATGTCTCTGCATTGGATTAAAGGATTAACACAAATTTTTCAACAGGTGCTAGTGGTGTCCAGAGAATAAATCCTAATGACTTTAGCAACATCCTAAAGTGTTTTCTAATAGTGTCGGCAAGTCTTCCATTTAGAGTAGAACGTTTTGACATCTTTTGGGTGACTGCCATGAAATTTTGTACAAACAGGGATTTTAAAAATCTGTACATTGTTTAACTGACACCACTATCCAAAATGTTGTCCAGTACTTGTACTTTGTGTTTAATGCTTACTACAATACACTGAACCATGATGGCAACCACAGCAGCCATTTTGATAAGGTTTAGGAGATTCAGCACCTATTGCAGATGGTGGTCAACATGTTTACATAACAAGATTTCCAGTGATCATTCGAAGTGTTGCAGAAGTGTTGGGGGCGCTGCATCACTGCACAAAGTGGCAGTTTTTGACATATTTATAGATATAGTATCCAAACAGTTTGATCACACCTCATTCAAAAAAGTAAAATGAGAAGGTATTAAGTTGGGAAAATGATGCACAATCATCAAACTGCTGCAGATTCCTGTTTATGGCTAACTTAAAAATCGTTTACTGTACAGAGTGATGCACAATCTACATATATGCCAGAACTGGCTAAAGACTGCTCCAGTAGGCTGCAAACCAATTTTGGTCTAAATACACTAATTACACCTGAATTTCAAGTAAAATGCACAAATTTGCTGGCTTTGTAAAACAAAGTATCCTCTTTGTCTCTTCCGCTTCACTCACGTTGCAGTGGTTTGGCACAGAATGGCTCACACCCTGCATCTGGCAATAAGACCAGCTAATCCTGGATTTGTCACCCTCTACGACTCTCTGCTTTCTCCTCTCCTCTACATCCATCTGTTTCTTTCCTATATGTGCCTTTTAACTTGGCTTTTCATGAAGCCCTCTCCACCCCCAGCTTCTCTTCGTAAACTCCACATTTCTCTCCTCAGCCTTTTTACTTCATCCCTCTCTCAGCTTTTTGCTCCCTGATGCTCTGCTCCGCCTTGACCTCTGTGATTTCTGCACAGCTACACTTGTCGATCAAGTTTTGAAATCTTTAACCTTGCGTTCCTTTTCGCATATCAAACTCCTGTGACAAGATTCTCCCCTTTCCCTTTTCTTTATCCTTCTTTTCTCACATTACAATCCATGGTATCCATCCTTCTTCTGCTTTTCCCCATGAAGACTAGTAGCTGTGTCTAACATGAAATACACTTCTCTGTCTCTGAGAAGTCTGGTTTAAGGTTTGAATAGCTACAGACCCATGGGAGCTCTGCTTTCTTCTCTTTTCCTTTTTGTCTCAGTGTCACAAATCTTAGCGAAGATTCAGATTCGGGAGCAGCCAATCACAGTGAGTCTGATTTGTCCACTTTAAAACTTGTAACGCTTGTCTTCTCTTTCCATCTCAGGAGAAAGACTTAAAATTCTCTAAACCACTGTTTTTAACACAGCTTCCCACTAGAAATCACTCACTGTTACAACAAAAGGACCTGAAAGGGGACTTGCATCATGATATTCAATAGTTTGTTTTATTTTTCTTTTTTTTGGATTAGCCTCCACTGCATTTATTCTGGTCATTACAAATAAGTAATGATAAGTAGTCTCTATCTTAGTTCTTACATAAAAGAATGTATTAAGAATTCAGCCTGCACAACTTTTTTCTGATTAATGATTCATAATCATAAAAAAGCATAAATGCTTTCTGATTATCTGCTAACATTATGCACATGATTATGTCCTCTTTTGTCTGTAGTATTGTGTATTTTTTTTCTCTCATACCCACTCAGCAATATCCCAGAATGTTCATTCTCAGGAGTCTTGATCCTCTAAAAAAGAGTTTCTCCCTATGTTAGATTTAATTGTAACAATGGCATTCCAACTTGCCGAGCCCTACTAATTCAAAAAAAATTCCACAATGCAATTATTTATTTATTTTTTAATGCAATCGGTAGATCGGGCCAGTAGTAGTTAATTGATTTGTGACATGTACTCAATAAAAGACGATGGGATTAGGTTTCAGTTTTTGATATGGGAAAAATATTGAACCCTTCTGATGCTCAATGTGGTACTTTGTTCATCAGCTGGTCACTAGCTTTGTCTTGACACAAAAAGACAAATGCATATTTATTGGTTCCATTTTGCTGACATCACAACCAAAACAATAAACTGAAACCTTATGGTTTCTGTTTACTGCAAAATCGAGGGATCATCTCAATAATTAATATCTTTCACATTACAAATAACTATTTTAATCCGTTATTCTAAAATGTTGATTAGTGCAGCTTTAAACTTCACTTGGACAGCCATACAGTTCTATCAGTTATTCAAAGAAGAATGTATCCTCAAGGAATTTATCGCATAATTTCTGCAGGGCACCATAAGGTGGTTACTGGCTCTGTCTGAGCATTAGAACAAGCTTTAGAGAAATTCTTATTTTAAGTGTGCAGCATGTAATGCCCCTCTAAACCGTCCAATCCTTGCCCAGACATGACAGCATTATCCAAACAATAGAATGAAATCCTATTAAGGCATGTCGTGTTCTTCCAATAAGTCCTACTAGGCTTTAAAACTTAAGTCCAAGTGTTATCTCTCCATATTTAAAGGACACTGTGCAAGCTCTTCTAAAGTTTTCTGTGTGTACCGGGCGATATTGCAGCATTTTGTTGAGGCTTTGATATTGTTAAGTAAAGAAAGTAGAGGCTGACAGCTTGATGAATAGTCACTGTGTATGTCTGTAGTTTGTCGAAGATGGGGGAGCTTTCTAAAGGCTGCTGTTTTGAAGATGCAGCCCTTCTTGGCTTGTATGTGTAGGAGGGAATGTGTTTGTGTCTGATTATCAAAAGCTGGAGAGTAAATTAGTTTCACATCTTGGTAGTTGTTGCCTTACTTCATCCACTCCGCTTTTGTTTTCTTGGGATATGGAATTTGATTGAAGTGATTACAGAGTTGTGCTGGCATTTGTCGTAGCACTTTAGAAGATGGAACCAGGAACAGGTGGGAGAGAAGAGATATATATATATAGCTTGAAAGACAGAAAACGTGTGCATGTGTGTGTGTGTGTGTGTGTTTGCTTTCTTGCTTGCTTGCTTGTGTGCATATATGGTGTGTGTGTGTGATGCACTGCCTCCCCACCCCTTCGTTCTGTTGTTCATCCATCACTCTCCAGGGTCAGTAGTGCACTGGTACGCTGTGATAAAGGAATTGTAGCAGTAACATTGCACAGTCAACATGGACATGAACCTGCACAATTTGTCTCATACAACCACACTACTTTTGCTAGTGCACGTTTTTCAAATCCAATGCAGTATGATGCTTTTCCTATATAGATATAGATTCCCCTGTAGATATGGGGTCTGCCTGAAATGCTATATGCTAAAATGTATCTGCTTAGCTACATATATAAATAGATAAATTGAAATGAATTCCTTTTAAAGGTATTTTGAGATAGTATGTGTCAAAGCAACATTTACATGAATGCAAGGACCCAAAATTTTCCCAGCAGTACTACTTCCATCATCTTCTTCCCATCATGCATCCTGCTGCCATCTTAAGCCTGCGTAAATGATGCACGAGCCCAACTGTCCACATGATGACAAAGAAAACGGAATTCATAAAATCAGACCACCTTGCTTCCTGATCCAGTTCTGATGCTCACCTGCCCATTGAACAAGGGGTAGGGCTGGGTATCATTTGATGTAGTTACGTAAACTAATGGGATTGTTGTGGGTCTGCCCTAGTGTGTGAGATAAAGTAGCTTAAATGAAGGTGATTGTTCAACAACTAATCAAGCAACTCCTCAACAGTTGAGCAAGGATAACTAACAATAAAGCTAGACTCCAAATGTATTAAGACAAATGCATCAAAAGATGGGACGAGGTGCCTTCAACTACCGTTAGAACAGAGTCAGATACACAATTGGTGTTTGTTATACATTGTAAAATTGAAACTAGCAAGTCAAATTTGTTTAGGAACAAATAAGCAGAATCAAATTAAAACTTTCTCAATGATTTCTTTGGAATCTGATTTTGGGAACCGGGTCAAAGTTTACACCAATCCACAACCCTTGAGAGGTTCAGCATGGGATTACCTGTCTGCAGCTCCACAGACCCATACACAACAACCTGTGATGTACTAGGTGTTCTGACACTTTGTATCATTACCAAAGTCTTTATATTCAAATCAGCAGCCATCTTGGTTATGCCCTTTGACAGTTGTTTGGGGCTAGCAAACCCAGGCTACTATCTAAATGAATAGTGAGAGAGCAATAACGGCAATTTCAATGGTCATGCTCACATAAAAACTGCATGTATAGGATCCCTAGTTAAAAGAAATGCTTTAAAAGTTTGCAGAATTTGCCTCAAAAAAGGTTTCACAACTAATCAGGTGGTCTAGATTCAGGACCTAGTAGGAACTTGGTGGTAACAGGGTGCATATTCAGAAGGCTGTAGGTGGGTAGTCTAAGGGCCAACAACTATTTTTTGCCCACTGACTCCTTAAAATGTTTATCCAGCCATGACAAGGTGCTTGCATTGCCTGAATCTCCAAAGTTGTTTAAATCAATCCAACTGGACTTTAAAAAGGTTCCTTGAAGACGTTTCACCTCTCATCCAAGAGGCTTCTTCAGTTCTGGTGGTGCTTGATGTTGCCTCAGCTGATAACCTCTGTGAGGTGTGGTCAGTGCTATTCGTATTCTGACCACCACTGCCAAGGCCTGTCTGGAATACGAATAACACTGACAACACCTCACAGAGGTTATAAGCTGAGGCAACATCAAGCACCACCAGAACTGAAGAAGCCTCTTGGATGAGAGGTGAAACGTCTTCAAGGAACCTTTTTAAAGTCCAGTTGATTTAAACAACTTTGGATAACCATGACCTGGATGAATGAGAAACTACACAGACACATTGCCTGAATCTCAACAACACACAGGATTCTGGAAGAAAACCCCTGTCTCTGTTGTAAATTTGCACTATTTGTACACCCATCATCAACCCCAAGCACCCCCTGTCAGCTACATTGCAATTCATATCCACTACTGTTCAAAAGGTTGGGTTTATTTGGAAATGTCCTTTTTTTTGAAAGAAAAGTATTTTTTTTTTCAATGAAGATATTAAATTAATCAGAAATACAGTCTAGACATTGTTAGTGTGCTAAATGACTATTCTAGCTGTAAATGGCTGATTTTTAATGGAATATCTACATAGGGGTACAGAGGAACATTTCCAGCAACCATCACTCCTGTGTTCTAATTGTACATTGTGCTAGCTAATGGTGTTGAAAGGCTAATTGATAATTAGAAAACCCTTGTGCAAGTATGTTAGCACATGAATAAAAGAGTGAGTTTTCATGGAAAACATGAAATTGTCTGGGTGACCCCAAACTTTTGAATGGTAGTGTATGTGGCGCTTCAACTTCCCTGCCGCTATCCAGGTGTGTGTTACACCGCAATGTAATTGGGAAAAACACTCATGTACTAATCATTGATTTCTATTCAGGAGTCTTTAAATGGCGAGTTCCTCCCCCATAACATCTTTATTATAACCAGCATTAAGATTTTCAACAATTTGTGCATCAACTCTTCTGTGGATTGGACCACAAGAATCCATTTTTTCACCTTACAGGCATCAGTGTGCTTTGGGTGACCATGACCCTGTCACCAGCTCACAAGTTGTCATTCCTTGGACCACTACTGCTATGTACTAAGCACCTTATACCTGCCATTATATGCTCTGACTCATTCATCCAGCTTTCCCAATTTGGTTCTTGTTATAGTCACTCAGATCCTCACGCTGCTCATTTCTCCTGCTTCCAAGGCATAAACTTCAAGACACGACTGTTCACCTGCTGCCTTCAACATCCCACCTTTTGACAGGTGTCATTGTTATGAGATAATTAATGCTACTCACCTCC
Source organism: Amphiprion ocellaris (assembly GCF_022539595.1). NCBI lineage: Eukaryota > Metazoa > Chordata > Actinopteri > Pomacentridae > Amphiprion > Amphiprion ocellaris. The sequence goes on along the minus strand of NC_072783.1, from coordinate 17,970,636 downwards.
TCTGTCAGGGGTTTTCATGTTGCGGCTGCTGTATGAAAGATAAATTAAAGGGTCTGTGCGATGTTGCTGCAGCCACAGAGCACAGAAACAGTGATTTGCTGAGCGCTGACAGACTTCTGTGTTGTATTAGCCTTGAAATAGCTACAACACAGAGCAAACTATTTTCAGCAGGATGTTGATGTGCTTGTCAGAGCTTATGGCTCCAGTCCTCATTGCTCAGATCAAATACGTCTCTTTCTTTATCCTGTGTCCTTGAGTTCTAGCCACACATGATAATGATGAGTACTTCTTTGCGTCTCTTACCTATCAGAGAATGCCTATATGTTTCTAGTGATTGTTTACACTCATGATACTGTGTATTCAGGATTTTTTTTTCTTTTTTTTTTTAGCTTTTCTGACACAAAATACAGCTTTCTGTGTTATGGAAAACTACAATGATCATACTGTTTAATAGGAATAATACCATGAAATCATGAACATCAGGTCAGAGAGGAGGTTGTAACAATGCTTAAATGTTTCATTTTCTTGCCATCTTTCCAACATGCTGTTCTCTTCCTTCTAATCAGTGTCAGCAATACTTCAAACATTGCATTAGAACCTATTTCCTGCTACCTGACCCTCTTATTTTAGGATGCTAACCTTGGAGGACGTCATATCCTGACACTGATGTTTGAAAGGTAACAATAAATGAATTATTCTGACAGCAGTGCCTTACAATTCAATTACACAGAAGAATTACATTCAAGTCTTTTTTTAAAAAAAGTCTAAAATGCTATAATGATTCAACCTGGTGTTTGCTCGGTTTATGTGAAAACATGGGATGGTTACACTCCGATATCTGTACTTCCATAATATACAGCAGAGCAGAGAAGGATTTAGTGTGTCCCAATAAATAGTATGTCAAACTACATTTGGTCAGAACTATGGAAGCCAGCATGCTTTTCTGGCCATTCTGACCCACAATCCTTTGCACAGTTAGGTCACATATGTGTCATATATAATTAAGACAAAGTAGTAAGTCCCAATGTCCAGTAATGTTAGGTTTTCTTATTTCTGTTATTTTCATTAAATATACTGGTGGCTTATTACTGATTTTACACAGTAAAATCTTTTATGTGCTAAATAACAGAGTTGTACTGATCTGTGAATAAATAAAAGTGACTCAAGCATCTATCCCAGGCCCTGAAGGATAGAACCACTGAAGACTGAACTGTATCAGATAGAAGGAAATGTAGCTAGTTACACTCATGACACACCAACATACATTGCTGTACAGTGAAAAAAAAGTATGTGATTGGGAAGGCAGCCATGGCAAGAAGTTGAAAATCTTAATGAATATTTTTAGCAAAATGAAAAACAGGTACATAGAATTGCAGACGTGATCACAAACACATACATAGATACCAAAAAATGAACACACAAGACACTAACACTATGATTTTATCACTGAAAACTGAAATATTTTGGTGTATGAAATGTAAACTGCAGCACAAGCAGCTAAAGATATAGCATCCGAATGCTTAGTCAAGACGACAGAAACACACAACACTGCTGTTTACTGTTTGTTCTCCACCCAAACATGATACAGACTACAAGGATTATGATCACATGTAATGTTTTCTGATAGAGGTATCACTTAAAACTTGATTTTCTGAATGTACAAAATTTCAGTATCATCAAACGTTGTTACTCGCCTTTTTCATATTTTCTAAACAATCATGTAAGAGTGAGAAAATGGCTCACACTGCCATAGCAAAATATAGTTAGTCTGTAAATCATTTCAGTTTATTCTCCTCCAAATTATTTTAATTACATAGCAATGAAACGAATCCATGCTCAAAACGACACTGCATATTTAACATGCTTGAAACTGTAGATATTATAATATAACTTCTCACCTGTCAAATGGTTTCCCTTGTTGCTTGGTTTCAGCATTTCTCTCATTAGAACACCTCAAAGTAGCAACATTTTCTACTATTTTTAGTGTATGTAGTTAAAAATGTATGAAGTATCTACACGTATGTACACTACCTGTCAAAAGTTTGGACACAACTCCTCATTTAATGTTTTTTTATATATTTTCATTACTATTTACATTGTAGATTCTCACTGAAGGCATCAAAACTATGAATGAACACGTGGAATTATGTAGTGAACAAAAAAGTGTGACATAAATCAAAACATGTTGTATATTTTAGATTCTTAAAAATAGCGACCCTTTGCTTTGATTACTGCTTTACACACTCTTGACACTCTCTCCATGAGCTTCATGAGGTAGTCACCTGAAATGGTTTTCACTTCACAGATGTGCCTTATCAAGGTTAATTTGTGGAATTTCTTGCCTTCTTAATGGGATTGGGACCATCAGTTGTGTTGTGCAGAAGTCAGGTTGGTACACAGTTGACAGCCTTATTTGACAATTGCTAGAATCCATATTATGGCAAGAACCAATCAGCTAAGTAAAGAGAAATGACAGTCCATCATTACTTTAAGAACTGAAGGTCAGTCAGTCCGAAAAATGGCTAATTAAAAACTTTGGATGTATCCCCTAGTGCAGTCGCAAAAATCATCAAGCTCCACAACGAAACTGGTTCACATGAGGACCGCCACAGGAAAGGAAGACCAAGAGTCACCTGGTACCACCCACAGTGTCTTTCTATGATGATGCAGAAAAGGCTATTTGACCAAGGGAAGTGATGGAGTGCCTCTTAGGTCAGATGACCTGGCCTCCACAGTCACCTGACCTGAACCCAGTCCAGATGGTTTGGGATGAGATGGACCTCAGAGTGAAGGCAAAAGGGCCAACAAATGCTCAGCATCTCTGGGAACTCCTTCAAGACTTTTGGAAAACCATTTCAGGTGACGACCTCATGAAGCTCATCAAGAGAATGTCAAGAGTGTGCAAAGCAGGAATCAAAGCAAAGGCTGGCTATTTTGAAGAATCTAAAATATAAAACATGTCTTGACTTATTTCACACTTTTTACTTTTCCTGTTTACTACATAATTCCACATACACACGTGGACAAAATCGTTGGTACCCCTCGGTTAATGAAAGAAAAACCCACAACGGTCACAGAAATAATTTGAATCTGACAAAAGTAATAATAAATAAAAATTCAATGAAAATTAACCAATGAAAATCAGACGTTGCTTTTGAACCGTGGTTCAACAGAATTATATTAAACTTATTATTAGAATTATGTTTAACATTCAATGAGAAGGTGTGTCCAAATTTTTGACTGGTAATGTAAGTCAACATGCATGAAGTATCTACACATACATATATCTAATTTCATTTTTGGTCACAAAACAACAATTAAATGAATAAAATGTGTCCAAAAAAGGACACTTTATATGTGCACATACAGAATTCTTGCACACCTAGATACTGCAAACCAAGCATCACTATAGTTTCATTCCATAATGAACCATGTGGTTGTGAGTGTGTGCAAAGTGAAATTAAAAAATCTGTCTGCGGCAATTTCAGGATCACCTTCACATTAATATAAGAAATACGACCTCTCTGCTGTCCTCTGCAGAGCCTATGTGCCGCTATGATTTGTGAACACCATTGTTATAGGATTATGGCAGATTAATTACTGCTGGGATATGCAAATAGAGAAGAGACTACATTATTTCCACAGGACGCCTCGCAGGAACATTAATTGATCACCTTGGTACCATCTTGCCCTTCCACCACTTTAATAAAAAGAATTAAATATGAGGAAGGTTGATCTGTGACATGAAAAAGGCAAGAATGTAGGAACAACACACTCTTCACTTCCTCTTGCTCTGTATTTAAATAATCTCATGGTAGTGACCTGAAATCCAAGTACAGTATAATTTTTTCAGATCTTAATCAGCGGATATTCGGAGTGCTGCACAATCCATGGATGCAAAAAAAATAAATATTTTCAAACAGGAGTTTGCCAACAGATGATGCTGCTTATTAGCTTTTATCAGTTTTAAAGCCTGAAACATCTGCTTCTATAAATCTATAAATATGCATGATTGTCAAATGTAGATTACTGCTTAAGGGTAGGTCAGTATCTTTACTTTAACACACTTTACGGAATCAGTCAAAGTTATGGATTATCACAATGTTAAGTTTTAGAAGTTAGAGAAACTCATTTGAAGAGTTTATATGAGAAGGGTCTGAAGGTTCCTCTGATTTTGTGATCAGAAGAACTAAAGCTTTTTTTTTTTTTTATAAATCTAAATTACATTTTTTAGGACACATCTAAACAGACTGGGGTTGAGGATTTAACCAACAAACCCACAGTTCAGTTCTGAAGGTCCAGTGAGGTGAACATTTGATCTGATCAGACTTTGGACAGTATGAAACATGATTGATATCAGCCAACATGAAATATTAATTAGAACTTCAACAACTGGACAAAAGATACAAAAAAATTGCCATAGATGGCTAAGGCTACTGGTTTGGGGGGGGGGGGTTTGTTCAGTTTTTTTCTTCTTCATCAGGTGTTTTAATTGTTGTCAGCAGGTGGTTTGTTTCCATTTTTTTTCTCCTCTTTTAATCACAGCCACGTGACATAGCATATACTGCCACCTTCTGGTGACATGACACAGCCTAGCTTATTAGCTCCAAAGCAGGTATTAGAAAGACCAGCTGTTTTATATGTTTCCATTTTTGCAACATTTCAAAAGTTTGCTTCATATTGGTTTGACAATTACATGCAAACGCCTAGTATCTGGATAAGAGAAAGTGTGCATTACAATTCTAAGCTGAAATTATACTGCTACTTTTAATGGTTGATTTACATTACTCATATGTTAAAAATTATTTCTGATATTTTACACTTTAATGCTTTCGATAAGACTCATTGCAAATGAGTCATTATAGAAAGTTTGCACTTTCAAAATACACCGATCAGACATAACTTTATGACCACCTTCCTAATATTGTGTTGGTCCCCTATATGCTGCTAAAACTCCTCTGACCCAGTGGTTCATGGACACAGGACGTCTGGGGATGTCCTGTGGCACCAGGATGGTGGCAGTGAATTCTGTGGGTCTTGTGGGTTGCAGGATGGGACCTATCTAGACAAGGCTTATCCTGGCACATCCCATAGATACTCAACAAGATTTAGATCTGGGGAGTCTGGAACCCGGATGAACAGCTTAGCTCTGTCGTGTTCCTCAGGCTACTCCTGAGCAGTTTTTGTGGTGAATCAGGGTGCTTTGTCCTGCTGAGGGTGGAAACTGTCATTAAGGATTGCTGTTGGAGGGTGTTGGGGGGTTGGGGGTTGCCTGCGACCCTAATGAAGATTAAGCGGTGTATAGATAACGAATGGATGATTGGAACCCTACTAACATGTCTTGCTGCTCCTGCAATTATACATTGCCATCGAGGGAAAGGTTTAATGGGCAAACACCATTACCACACTGATGTACACCTACAGTGTAAAGAGTTAGAGTCTACTAATTTAAAAGGTGTGCCAGTCAGAACATGCACCAGCTGCCCTGCTCAATTCAAGTAGCAAATTAATGTGTACTTCTCAACTACAGGGCGTACACAATCACAACATCAGTTGGTTGTCTGGACTCCAAGCAATCATGTAAAATTAAACTAATGAACAGGTCAGTGGACACCATATACTGAACATACAGCAGAACAGTCAGCAGGTATCATTTGCTGGTATCATTTTTTTTCTCTGTAGCATCGTTATCTCGGTAACCATTGATGGCACAATAAACCTTGATTGCTAAGACAGATCCATGCTTTATAGTGGCGCCCGCAAATGTCTTCCCCTCCATTTAAGAGATATATCTCGCTCTAATCACTTCACTGCATGTTTCCTGGCTGTAGCACTTATGCACTGAGCTTATGGTCAGGACACAGATGCCTATTTTACCATTTTTTTCTGTCATTTCTTAATAATCCAAAATGGATTCAGTTTAATTTTTTCTAGCATTTGTCACTTTTACATCTGACATTCTATCTAAATATTCTACTGCAGTTCTATCTATGTAAATAGTATGTTTAAACCAAGTGAAGGCACTGTTGTGTAAAATTGCATTCTAGTGACTCATAGCGATTAATTCAGATGAGCTATAAATCCATATGGACACAACAGAAGAGAATACATCTGTGTTGTGATTCCTGCTAACTGTGACAAATTACAGACAGTGACTAACTCTTTCCTCACACAGTTTGAAATGAAGGAATTTGTTAATGATCCTTTCTGCCCATCCATCTTCCATTAATTCACTTACTGACACACACACATGCACAAACAAACCTAATTCCTCACACTGAAACATCATCTGTCAGTTCTGAGCAGAGCAAGTGCCAGACAATTCTGCTCACTCAGTGCTGTTTGGAAATAAGAAGGCTGTTCTTTAGATTTATCCTCCAACTCCACCTCCTTACTATGAAAATTCTAATTATAAATCTCATCCCCGCTAGTGACGACAATAACTTGAAGGTCGGCCTCAGACCGCTCAAAGTCAAAAACAGATTTATTTATAAAAACACATTTGAATATGTTGTTCAAAGGCAGCACAAAGCAAATAAAAACGCTGACTCATAGCAGCATTGAAGTTGCCAGTTTGGGGCCCTGAAAAAGTGGATGAGGAAAAGGGAATAAGCACTGTGCATCTCTGCTTCAACAATAATGACTGGGGTGTGCTTCATACCTCCCACTTGAGCTGCTCAGTGTCAGACTGCGAATATGTGAATAGCGGAGTTGTTCAGTTTTTCTTTTGGCTTTTGTGGTTACTTATGGTAAAGTGTTGTTTTGATAGAGCCAGACAAGAGTGTGATGACGGGCTGCAGGATAGTGTTGTGTTATACAGTCACATCCCCAGTCATAGCTGTGTTGACCTTTGTTGTAATTTAACCACGAACAAAATCTCTCTCCTGGGTGTGATTAACAAAAAAAAAAAACTTTAGTGCCTTCAGTTTAACCATACTTTACCAGACTAGATTAAAGCTGCACTAATATGTACTTGAACTTAAAGCTGCAATTAATATTTTGCTTATTTTAAAGATGCACTACTAAATATTTACTTTAATTTGAAGCTGCAATATTTTATATTTACTCAATTTTGAAGTTGCACTTATAAATATTTATTTCAATTTTAAGCGGCAATAATAAATATTTTGCCTATTTTAAAGCTTCACTAATGAATATTTTCACAATAACAATGGGTGATAAATAATGTGAATAGTGTCATCACTTTATAAAACTAGAGAAGCACTTAGAGAGTGCAGTACTCTGCCAAGGCCATTCATTCCCCCATATGGCATTGTCAGAAATGCAGCATTTTTTTTTTCAGAAATGCAGCATTTGATTATTAGTTATTGATGATCAGAAATCACAGCAATGTAGAATGTGTCCATTTAGTATAGATGTACCCACAAACAAAATGGCCTTTTGCTGAGCACAGGCATATGTTATGCCTGTGTACATTATGCACTGATACCGAATTGCATCACCGAAATATGTAGCAGGCGGCGGGAATTGATGGGACTCGGAAACAGCTCCATAGTTTAATCAATTGTTCCCTGTATGACTTCTGATGGATAAGTCCCGAAAAGTCCGCAACAATCGATTTGTAGTAGGATCACAATCATGTGATTGTCAGCAGGCAGCTGACATAGTGTTGACTTGTTGTCATAGTTACAGTGACGCTGTGCCACTATCTCACAATGATATACAAATCTTTAACAAACCCTTGGATCTAGACTATAAGCTGCATACTGCCAAAATCTAATCACTTGGTCCTTGTGTCATGTCTGACCTTCCCTGGAAATTTCATCCAAATCCGTTGGTCCGTTTTTGAGTAATGTTGCTAACAGACAGACAAACAGCAACTGTCACATAACTCCATCGCATTGCTTGGGGGAGTAAATAAAGAAAAAAGTTGAATAGAAATCTTTCTATGCATTTCTGTCATCTTGAAGATGGTGGTCATATAACACATCCCATCCCTCTATTCAACAAAGCAACCATCTGATTGTAAAAATCAAACTGTCAAACATGCAGCCAATCGTGCTGCAGAACTGACACAAGCACGGTGTCACTAAAGTGTGGGCAGGCAACAGTTTCTAAATCTTAATTTGGGACAAAGTCTCCAGATTGGTAAAGCAGTTTTTGTTGTTTTTTAAAATTATTTATTTAACCTTTATTTATACAGGTGATCTCACTGAGACACAGAATCTCATTCTCAAGAGAGACCTGTCCTCAATTTGATTGGCTGTTCACTGCATGCAATGCATGCTGTCCTGGGGTATTACCATGATGGCTTCCAAGTGCCAAGACAACTGTCACACAACTCTGCTGCTCCAAGCTTTAAGGAGCATTATAGCATCTTTCAGCTCACTGTTTTGGTTTCATTCCACAATTTTACTGTTCTGGTTCACTACCACCACTCTCATCAACTTTGTTGCCAGTAATATAGCTCTAATAAACCCACTGTGCACTACATACCATGCCACAAAAAGGCGCATGGACAAAGTCAGAAGTTGGTGGAGACAAAAACAAAGCTAAAAGCAGAGAACACTGTGTCCACATCATGACTGTACATGAATGTTAATGTTACTCAGTGTCCTCAGAATGTGGAGATACACCACATTTGCTAATTTTTTCCTGTTATATAAGCAATTTAGAGGTCATCATCTAATGAGGCTTTTTGAGAGTGATCAGACAATTGATCTAGCAACAAACAAAGTCAAACATGGCAGCAAAAGCTATTTCAAACTACATCTGTGACCACTACACATACATAAAAACACATTCTAAATGTACTACTGCTGCTGTGGTTTTATGGTGGTAAAAAAGGCACTTCTAATCATTTGTCTGTTTGTATCATAGACGACTATCAACTGCATTTTGGAAATACTAAAGTCATGGTTCTCAATTTCACCATCCTCCCACATTTTCTTGAAAAAGAGAATTTGAATTCAACAAACTGTGCAAAATTTATTTTTTTACTTGCTGGAATACTGATATAATCGTATTCAAAAACCTATTTAACTTCACAACCTTCACATTCAGAGCAACAATACTAAGGACGTCTTTTGTGTTCTGGAAAAAAACAGTCGTGCCTGATATTGCCAACTATTTCATCTCATGTGCAGAATATTGATTGCTTTTCACTGAAAGGAATCGGTTCTCCAGGTGAAGTCTTGTGTGGTGCTCACATCAACACTTTAACCCAGGCTTGCTCCAGTGGAGCTTTTCAGCAGCATTCACTAGACGGCTGTGATTGAATTGGAATGCTTTCAATCGTGAGCATAGTCAACTGTGAGAGTGTGAAGTAAAGCGCTTCTTGGGCCAACTTGCCGAGATTTAATACTGTCTAAAAGCCCCATCTATAAATTTGTCACTACATGCAGATTTTGGTCATGACGCTGCTCCGCGGCTGCAACAACAACAACAACAACAACTAAACTCTCCCTCTGCCCAGCTGAGGACCTCAGTCAACCCTGAAGCTCGAAAAAACCTAAACACCATCTGCCAGCCGAATGAGCAGAATCTGGTCGAAGCAGTTTCCACACGTTCATTGCCTTCCTTTGTTGTCACGGTTACTGGTCCATAACAACGGTCTCCTGGGAACCCAACAAGCACATGAGGAGTCATGTGACGCAAAAGGAAAAAGGTAAAACCAAGTAGACCAACATAACCGGACTCTGTGTCTTTCGTCTACTATCTTTCTGTCAGCAGATCTTCAGGTCTACCGGTGAAAAACCTCAATCATATCTCATCACAGGAATAATTCACCAGACTTATAAAAGAGAGACAAGGTGAATGTAAATAAAAACCTCCAGCAGAAAGGATGGAACACAGAGAAGAAGAGCAGGTTATATAAGAGAAAAAAAACTGTGGCTTTGAGTTTGTGCTCTTCCTGATGCTGTTGTCCCGTGGCGGCTTATTAGCATGAGTGTGTTTCATCATTTTGCTTATTCATGAATACTGAAGTGCATCTACATATGGTTTATTTTCAGCCGACACTGCAGCAGAAGAGCAGACCAAGTGTTGTAGTAGTGACTGAAAGCTTTTGACAGTGATGATACTGATGATCCATTTAAATTCTATCTATATTTATTTATCTTATATTTTTCCTAACCTGCAGCATGGTTAAGGATGAAGTTTAACTGAAAATGATGCCGAAGATAAATTTAATCCTTCAAATCTCTTTTTAAAAAGTGCCCAAATTACACCACTTATCACAGTTACAATTTGGAAAAGCAGAAAAAAATGGTCAGATTTTCACCTTTCTAGTGATCCTTGAACAAATCGGGTGTGATGTGTGGTTCATTCAGAAAAAAGCTTAAAATAAACTCAAAATACTTTTATTTTGCATGCTTTAAAAAAAACAACAGTTTGCACAAAGAGAATTCTGTGCTCCTCAGCACAACTGAGAAGCTATGACACAAAGCAACAAAAACAACAGAGACAAAAATTCTGTCACCATTTGGATGAACTGTAGGCAATGTATTCCAGCAGAGAGGAGGTTGATGTGCAGGGTAGTGTGAAAAATGCCTCGAAGTTGTAAGAATGTACACTACCATTCAAAAGTTTGGGGTCGCCCAGACAATTTCATGTTTTCCATGAAAACTCACACTTTCATTCATGTGCTAACATAACTGCACAAGGGTTTTCTAATCATCAGTTAGACTTTCAACACCATTAGCTAACACAATGTAGCATTAGAACACAGGAGTGATGGTTGCTGGAAATGTTCCTCTGTACCCCTATGTAGATATTCCATTAAAAATCAGTCGCTTACAGCTAGAATAGTCATTTACCACGTCAACAATATATTGATTGTATTTCTAATTAATTTAATGTTATCTTTATTGAAAAAAATGCTTGTCTTTCAAGAATAAGGACATTTCTAAATGACCTCAAACTTTTGAACGGTAGTGTAAATAACAAAATATCTACAGCATGTGAAGCCATGCTTCACATACTTTTTTGAAGTATCAGTAACACCTGTGGGCACTTGAAAGACTTTTGTAAATACAGTTTTCTGAGAACTCTCAACTTATTTTCATGGTTGTGCTGTTTCCATAGAGATCTCGGATTTTACATTACAGTGAAAAATTAATCCACAGGGAGAAAAAATGTGACAGGAATAAAAAATATTTCGAAACTGCTGGAGGGTTCACAGGGTTAAAACTAGTTACAATCAACTACATTATCATATTATGATAAAAAAAAATATATATATATATATTATTTATACCTAACATTGTTCACTTCATCTGAACTGAAAAAGCCTTTTGAATGAGAGGTGAAACACCTTCAACAAGAAAAGCACTCAGAAAGCGCAGTACTCCACCAAGGCTGTTCATTCCCCCATATGGTCTTGTCAGAAATGTAGCATTTGTTTTTAGGAATGCAGCATTTGTTTATTAGTTATTGATCAGAATTCACATTAACATAGAATGTGGCGATTTAATCACCAAATGATCTTGCGCTGAGCACAGGCGTATGTTATGCATGTCTACATTATGTACAGATACAAAACTGCGTGACCAGAATATGTAGAGGGCGGCAGGAATTGATGGAACACGGAAACATCCCCACAATTTAATCAATTGTTCCTTGCATCATTTCCAATGGATAAGTCTCGAAAAGTCTGCAGCGGTCGATTTGTAGTAAGATTGCAGTCGTGTGATCATCAGCAGGCAGCTGCCGCAGTGTTCACTTGTCATAGTTATAGTGACGCTGTGCCACTATCTCGCAATACAGAAATATTGAACAAATCTGTGGATCCAGACTATAAGCCACATCACTGCCAAAATCTAATCACTTGGTCCTTGTGTCATTTCTGACCTTCCCTGAAAATTTCATCCAAATACATTAGTCGTTTTTTGAGTAATGTTGCTAACAGACAGACAGACAAACAAACGGCAATTGTCACATAACTCCACCGCTCTCCTTGGCGAAGTAACATTAGAAAAAGTTGAATAGAAACCTATCTATGGGAGATTTCTGTAATGTGAAAGATGGTCGCCATTTCCTTCATTTTAGAACTAAAATCTACCATCAACTGAGTGATTGTCAGTCTTCACAGAAACATAAAAAGCACTTTTATTGAAATAAGGCTAAAGTCTGCACCAACATCATCTCAGCCAGCTCTAATTTATCAGATCTGCATTATCTCCCTCAGAGTTCTCACAGCACTGATGAGAGCTCACAGTGTTACATAAACTGACATAGTTAAGTGTCCTTCTGTCAAGACTTCTGTGTGAGAAGATCCTGAGTAAATCAGGTCATTGACAACTGCATACAAAGCCCAAGATGCACTCTTACATAAAATATGGATGCACAAGGAGGCTCTGGAGAGCTATATGGTGTCGATCTCCTGATGTATGCATGTAATTTCACTAGTACGCACGTGTCTGTCAGTGTGTATGTTGTTGCTGTGTGTGAACGACTGTGCCAGCGCATGCATAATGCAGACTGCCTCTCACCCTTTTCATATTGTGCACAGAAAATTGCCTTTGGTGTATCTGTGCATCGTCACCATGACAACCAATATTGTCCAGTGTGGTCAGTTGTAAATTACAAAGCAGACAGTCAAGCATAAAGATCGTATATTCAGTTTAAACCCTGTGACTTTCCTGCAGTCTGAATTTTCCAGTCTTCACCAGGGAAATTAAGATTCACAGCCACGAGGAAAAAAAGCATCCCAGGATCGATGGACGATGTCTGGTAGCCTGAAGAGTAAGTAAGAGACGGTAATTGTCATCAGCTTTCCTCTGATTGATTACAGCCTCTCCATGTGGGCAGGAACACACACATATACCTTTACCGCTGCATACATTAAAAGGCACGATACAATCCATTCTACACTTGATCTACCTTCAGCTTGATGGTTTGGAGCAAAAGAAAAGTTATCTCTCCAGGGAGCGCATGCAGAAAGATAGAATTTGCAAAAATTTAATTCACTGATTTAATTACGGAGATCATAGCCAGGAGATGTAGCTTCTATCTCACATCAGCAGCGCTGCCAGCTCTAAAATTACATTTCCCATGAACAACTGTTGCTTCCCAGTCTTGTAAAGCAGGCTTAATCTCACAAGCTTAATGCTCCCTGCTACATTTGAGGCTGGAAAACATCCACTAAAAGTCTACTGGAGCCAGCAGCCAGACTATTTTAAAAGCTATGGATGATGACAACAACGGGCAACTGAATCCTCCCATGACTCATAAATGTCTTGAAAAACTACTAAACTCAGCGTGGTAGATGTCAAATAAATTATGTCCTTTTTTGGTGCCTAAATATTGTCAGAAAACAGTTTGAGTCAGAATGTTCAGAAGAATTGTGATGTTTCAAAAGCTGTCTGTCACAAAGAGCTTTCCTCTTTGTCTTCACTGAGGAGGGAAAAGTGATTTCTTGGTTATTCTTTCACCCCCTCCACCATCTGAACCTTGTCACACACTCAGAAAATGTCAGCTTTATTTGCTCTGGGGGAACAGCAGCTTCTTCAAGATTTGTAACCACAGAGTAAAATGGCTGACTTCATCGCCACGTCAAATTTTAGCTCCTGATGTTTCCTCCACAGGAACAGGATGTTCATCCAGTTTTGTGCCATAAAGCAGCCCACAAAGTAAGGCACACAATCAGACCTCCTTGTCACAGACTTCTCAGGAAAAAAAAGACATTCTGGTGGCTAGTCTAACAGATATGGGATATTTTTAGAGTAGCTGCCATGTTTGTATTTTGATGAGCCAAAAGCACAACAGAGTGTTTAGCCACCGCGAGTCCTTCCAGTCCCATAGAAGAAAGGTTCATATTATTGTGTGTCTCCCTCTTTGCTACTCTCCCATAGGGCTTTGACTGGCGAAGAACCATCGACAGTTGTATGCACAGTCTCAGCTGCTGAAGCTTGTAACTTTTTATGAAGAGTCATATGTGTCTTGGTGGCCTCCCTCGCTAATCTCTCTCTTGTAACTCCTTCAGAGGAATCATATGTACCTTGGTGGTCTCCCTCACTAGTTTCTTTTATGTAACTCCTTCAGAGGAGTCATATGTGTCTTGGTGGCCTCTCTCGCTCGTCTCTTTCTTGTAACTTCTTCAGAATAGTCATATATGTTTTGGTGGCCTCCTTCACTAGTCTCTTTCATGTAATTACTTCAGAGGAGTCATGGGTGTCTTGATGGCCTCCCTTGCTAGCCTCTTTCTTGTAACTCCTTCAGAGGTGTCTTGGTGATCTCCCTCACTAGTTCATTTTTCTTTTAAGTCCTTCAGAGGAGTCATATGTGTCTTGGTGACCTTCCTCACTATTTTCTTTCTTGAAAGTCCTTCAGAGGAATCATATGTGTCTTGGTGGCCTCCTTGCTAGCCTGTTTTTGTAACTCCTTTAGAGGTGTCTTGGGTGTCTTGGTGATCTCCCTCACTAGTTTATTTTTCTTGTAAGTCCTTCAGAGGAGTCATATGTGTCTTGGTGACCTCCCTCACTATTTTTTTCCTTGAAAGTCCTTCAGAGGAGTCATATGTGTCTTGGTGGGCTCCCTCACTAGTCTTTTTCTTGTAACTCCTTGACAGGACTCATAGGAGTCTTGGTGGATTCCCTCACCAGTCTCTTACTTGTAATTCCTTGAGAGGAGTCATAGGTGTCTTGGTGACCTCCTTTATTAGCTTTTTTTTCCTTGTAACTCCTTCAGAGGAGTCATGGGTGTCTTGATGGCCTCCCTCACTATTTTTTTTCTTGTAAGTCCTTCAGAGGAGTCATGGGTGTCTTGATGGCCTCCCTCACTATTTTTTTTCTTGTAAGTCCTTCAGAGGAGTCATATGTGTCTTGGTGGGCTCCCTCACTAGTCTTTTTCTTGTAACTCCTTGACAGGAGTCATAGGAGTCTTGGTGGATTCCCTCGCCAGTCTCTTTCTTGTAACTCTTTCAGATGAGTGATAGATATCTTGGTGGCCTCTCTCACGAGTCTCTTTCTTGCATGATCACTCAGATTTCAAGGAGTGCCTGGTGTAGGCAGATTTACATATGCGCTGTGTTTCTTCTGTTTCTAAATGATGGATGTAACTGTACTCTAAGGGATGACTTGACTTAGAGATGCTCTTGTATCCATCACCTGACTTATGCTTTCCAGTCACCTTTTGGCAGAGTGACTTTGAGTGTTATTTTGTCTTCATGGTGTAGTTACATCCAAGAGTACTGATTCACCAATGACTGGACCTTCCAAATTTAGGTGTCTTTATACTACAATCACTTGAGACACGTTCACTGTACTCAGATGATCTCCATTTCACTAATTATATGTCTTCTTGCCCCATTTCAATTTGGAGGTGATGAATATTTATGTAATCACTGATTTTATCAGTTTATATTTTAAATTAGAAGGCATTACTTTGTCAAAATCTGTTTTGACTTTGACACAAAAAATCTTTTTTAGTTGTAAATTCTTGTCACGAAGCCAAAATAAAGTGATCCATGATTCAATATTGAAAAACAATAAAAAGGGAAAACTTCCAAGGGTGATAAATACAAGTAGTACGTACTGTGGTGAACGCAAACCCAGAGCGCATATTGCTTTTTTGTTGCTAAGTAATCCATTTTCTGTTAGTTGTTACTAGAGGAGAGGATAAACACAGTGGAAGTTATTTCTGCTGCTTCTTTTCAGTCCGTCTATCATTTGCTATTAACATCACTTTGAAATCCTTAGCTGTTGGATTTTGTGCCATAAAGCAATACAGCAATTTCCCCTCATATCCAACCCACTACCTTACAAATGAAAACTGACAAGTATTCAGAACAGCTTCTGTATTAAAGCACATCTACTATGTAATGTAAAAATGTACAGTTTATGTCAATTTACACTACTTCTAACACATGCTGACATTTTATTAATGCTAATGTGGCTGAGTTATGATTTCTATACTGAGGCTTTACAAGCAAATTTACAGCAGGAATTTAAAAACAATAAAAACATCAACAAATGATGCATTCAGGGACCAGCTACTTAATATTTTTCTCGGGGAAGACATTACTAAATGTGATTCTGACCAGCTGTTTTCCACATCTGTTCCTGCCATACAGGTGACGCTGCTCTCACACGCTCGTAAATAATCTCGTACGTGAACCACGTCACATGGCAATTAGCTGTGAGAGGGCGGTGAGGGTGGACAACGTTATCCTCCTGTCATGTTCCGGCAGACTGTTGCTCCTTCCAGGCACCACACACTGAAAAACATCTCTGTCTGTGCGAGCTGTGCAGCAGTTTGCTTAATGATTAACCACTCCGGTGCTGTGCAGCATCGTTTCAAGCCAAGTGAAAGGGTGGTGAAAGGGAGAGAGAGAGAGAAAAAAAGCCATGATATGGAAATGAAAGGAAGCACACGTAATTAAATGCGCACATGTAACGGACAGCAAGGAGGAGACACAAGAACAAAACCTGCAATTCTGCCACAGTGGGAACCAAAAACAATCTCATCAAACAGGAGAGTTTGATTTCTGACTCATCATTATAAATAGATAGCTGGAAAAAGCAGGCTGAAGTCAGGTTGTGTCCTCCAAAAACTCCTTTTCCTGTGGGGTGCTAACTCCTATTCCTCATTATCTGGAATGTAAAAGGTCACACTGCTGCACATTCCTGACAGTGCTGAAAAGTGTCCCTTTTTTTTTACGTTCAACGGTGGAATATATCAGCTTTTAACTTACTAGCAGAACATTACAACACTTTTATTTCAGTGTTCCTGTTCTTTTGTGTTCACAGTGCTGCGATTTTTCAAAAAAGAAATGTGTGACGGACACAAAAGCTGCAACACTTACAACTATGAGCCCATATTTACACTTCTCGCCTAAGTGATAATAAGCTTGTTTTGCTGCCGTGCAGATATGATTTTGGGTTTCTGGAACTTTTTTTTTTTAATTACTCTAATCAATGCTTCTCTGTTAGAATAAAGTGTATAAAAACTCAGCAAAGTAACTTAACACTATAAGAAAGAGGAAACTCAACTGTTAATCCATAACTGCACATTTTAATTGAGGTGCATTCCTCAACTAAAAGCATCAAGCAACACATTTGCCATGTCAACTTTGTAACAGACCATCTGAATTATCCATATGAGCAGTTTAACTCTGAAACAAGTTTTCATTTTCAATTAATCACGGGGTGAATGTCGGAGTGATCTCTGCTGCACTGAGTCAGCTGCCAAATATTAATTATATCTCTTCAAATATCACTGCACTCTTTCAAATAAATACATTCAGTGAGCTTTTAGGGATATTTGCCCTCTGATACTCATGAAAGTATGAGAAAAGAGGCACCAGAATTATCCAGGTGTCCTTGTAGATAACAAGCTGTGGGGCTCAGTGGTAATATTTTAACAGAAACTGATAGCATTATCCAAATTGGAGGGGTTAAGTAAAGACAATTTGGTAATGGAAAGAGCATTCATGAACATAAATGAAGAGCCTCTTTCAGTTTATTTTGATTTTGAGCTGAGGTTCAGTGACTTACACTACTGTTCAAAAGTTTGGAGTCACCCAGACAATTTCATGTTTTCCATGAAAACTCACACTTTTATTCATGTGCTAACATAATTGCACAAGTGTTTTCTAATCATCAATTAGCCTTTCAACACCATTAGCTAACACAATGTAGCATTAGAACACAGGAGTGATGGTTGCTGGAAATGTTCCTCTGTACCCCTATGGAGATATTCCACTAAAAATCATTAATTTCATTTCATTCATTTAGAATAGTCATTTACCACATTGACAATGTCTAGACTGTATTCCTGATTAATTTAATGCTATCTTCATTTAAAAAATAAGGACATTTCTAAGTGACCCCAAGCTTTTGAACAGTAGTGTACATAAAGAAAGGCTGAGTGTGGCCAAAATGTAGCCATTTTAATATGTTGTGTGGCAGTCTTCGCCTATTCTCCCGCATTTCCTTTTGAAAGAAACACATAAAAGATTCTTCTATTTAACATGTGCATTGTTTTTCAATTCAAATGTCACATTCTTCAAAAGGCCTTCAAAACATACAAATGATCTTTATCTCTATACCAACAC
This sequence comes from Amphiprion ocellaris, assembly GCF_022539595.1. Lineage (NCBI taxonomy): Eukaryota > Metazoa > Chordata > Actinopteri > Pomacentridae > Amphiprion > Amphiprion ocellaris. Next base: position 17,952,620 of record NC_072783.1, on the reverse strand, counting down.
TGTGTGTGTGATTCAATAAGATGACAAAGCAGAAACATTTCAAAAGCCCTTGTAAGAGCGTTTCTTTCCGTCTTTAGCCGAGACAATCAAGCTACTAATAATAACTCAAATCTGTCCCCAAGTGCTCTAGACTTCAGAAACATATATACAAAGCAGGAGACTAAAGAGATGAAGGATTGAGCGAGCACATTGATGAGGAGCAGCAGTTAGTGCGAGTGTATGTGGGTGTGTTTGTGATAGAAGGACAAGTTACCTGGTTGTCACCTTTTTCTAAAAAGTCAGACAACAAGGTTAAAAGGGTTCATGGAACAGTGCTGCATTTAGGTATAAATGGTTATTTTCTTTCTTACCAAGAGAGAAATTTCATATTCTAATGGCAAATATAAAGCTACTGAACGCAGATGTTAGCTTAGCATAAAGACTGTAAACAAGGGCAATGTGTACTTTGAAAAGCACTGTATTTCATGCCTGCACCTGGCAGTGAGCCAGCAAGATAAGAGTTGGTATAATAATATGTTAATTCCACTGCAGGAGGGACCTGGTGTTCTCTGCAATTAGGTGGAAAAAATATGTGCATATATCGGAATCAGCAATCAGTCAAAAATTAGTTGGAAAACATTGGATATCAGCAAAAATCCAATAGAGTGCATCCGTACACATCACTATTCCTTTACAGTTTATTTAAAGGTGGTTGTCATGGGTATGGATGGGATGACGGCCAATGGAAAACACAATCTCAAGAGGGGTTCTTACAAATGTGTGCGTAAGCTCCAATGTGTGTTCACACTTGGCCAATGTGTAAAAGCAGAAAATAATTACCTAAATAGAAAGAGAAACCTGAGCGATCGCAGATATGTAGTGTGAATAGTGAGGCTTTGAAATAACCAATGAACTATTCATCATCATAATCAGCTCACACTGTCGCCTTTCAGTGTGAGGAGACACCGCTCCATGGCAAACAAGTGATAATGAGAGCTGAAACAGACAAAGCACACTGTAGCAATCACCCGCCTTTGCCAGAGAAACAATTAAGTTTTTTGATCAAGAATCTGTAAGTTTTGAATTTGGCTCTGTCTTCCATTTATTTAGGGAAGTGATAATGACCAATTCTCCCTGCTGCACAGACTTTCTTCTATGGATGCAGATAAAAAAGACTTTTATCTATTTTTACTTCTCTTGCTTATATGAGAAGACTGCTCTGTTTGCATCAGTCTGAAACTCTGTTGTTCTACACCAGCGTCCTATTTTGCAGTTTTTGCCGCAGGGAAGCAGCATTTGGTTCAAAGTTGCTTGGTAAACCATGCTGATTTTACTTTCATTTCATCGGCTGATATGTAGCTTAACGGTTTGGCTTCAAAGGTGAGGAATCAGGTAAAACAGTAACCTAAAGACTCAATATGCAGCGTGGTTCTGTTAACTCACCACACAGCATGATTCCAATTCACAAGAGGGCTGTCAGTTAACACACATCCCAAGACATCCTGCTGACCTGAGTGCGTTTTCAGCTCGTGTGTTCGTTCCTACCATTTCCTATAATATAATGGATTTTAACCTCTTTCCGCTGTTGCACTTGTTCATGTGGAAGCCGCTCTGGCTGACAGCATCAGTGAAACAGGCCTCAGAATGGCTCCTGAGGGGGAGCCTTTTCCAAACAGCTGTGTCAGATTCTCCACTTACAGGGATTTGCTGGGGGAGCAACAAGACAGTAAAAAGACTGAAACAGGTCACTGCTTCTAGTCAGCGACACACAAGTGTGGCCAACTCTTTACCGCCCTCATTGGTAATTTCCCTCAAGGCATGATGGGCAGAAACTGAGTTAGCCATTAGGAGTAAAAAAGAAAAAAAAGAAAAGAAAAGATTAATAGATTGATGTATAACCCTGTTTTAAATTACCTTTTTAATGTAGCTTCATTCACATCAAATGTCCTGCTTCCCATCAGGGACATGTGGCTCACAGGCAGAGTTTAAACACCTTCTACCCTCTCATTTACCCCCAGCTTCAACTTTAAAAGCTCTACTGTTACAGCAGCACAACTTTTTAGGGAAGCTACTCAATCTCAGTCAAAGAACAGATCCTTTCAGTCTGTCCCATTTGCTGCTGCTGTCCTTGATAATCAATTCACTGCAGAGTGGAAGTGTTCACACTTTAAGAGGGACTCATTTTACACATGAAGGTCAGTTCATTCCCCATGGAAAGCACCATGATCCTGTGAAATCAGCGATGCTGAATCCTCACAGTGTCCTCTGTGGTGCTGGAAAACTGTTCTAATGATAATATCATGATTTAGACTTCATACAATATTTGACAGAAAGCCTTTTATATAAAGTTATAATATTAAATATTCATATTAAAACAGTTTACATTTACCAGGCATGTTGCATTGTGGGAAATGTAGGATCATGTGGCTTTAATGCTGCCATTCCATCTTGTGTAGGTTCATATTAGATTTCTGCTACACCATTAAAGAAATATTCTCATATTTTTATCTTTCAGTCACTTTAACTGTGGATCATACTGACATGTTGGCTATATTTAGGGATGTCACAATACCAGATGTATCACTGAAAATTCAGTCCTCCATACCAAAGAAAATATATCAATCAAATGAATATATTTCAGCATAAAGTATGATATTTTAAACAAACTGCTGCATGTACAATACGCTAACACACACATGCATAATGTTATACTTTGACCGGTAATGATGGTATTCTACAGCACTCAGGTTCACAGCAGCACCCAGCTTATGTTATATCACTGCACTAGTCTAAACACACTAATGCCAGTCTTTGTGAATGCTCTGTGTGGGGCAATGCTACACCAGACCCAGCTGGTATAGTTCAGAAACACTAAAGGAACATTTCAGGATGTGAAAATCCTAAAAACACATATACACTAATATAGCTGCCGTACTGTTTTCCTAGTATAAAGTGGTACTAGTTCTAAGATCGGTAAGAAACTAATGCGTTTTGTTTTGCACATGCAAAATGTACATATAGCCAACAATTACAAAGCACAGTTCTAATACATCACATGAAAGACGAAAAATATCCCTAGATTTTTGCTGTAATCTGTCCTTAATGATTGTTCTGAGGATTTTGCACATGAATCCTGTGTAATTTCACTCCACAACAGCAGGTGCAATATGAGTTGATAGAAAGATGTTAGTCCAATTCGCCAACCTTAGCTTAGCACCACCCAGGAGAATTGTGATTGGTTTAAAGAAACACAAACAAGCCAGAGGGTTTTTCGTTGTTTGTTTTTTTGCCCCTACATTATGACATCTCTAATTATCTCTGTCCGCTTCTGCTGAAGTAGACTCAGGCTATAGATGGCAGAAAACTGTTAGTAATAAATAATTAAGTCTAAATCTGACCCCTCTCCCAACTACAGTATATTGTAATTGCTTGCATGTACTACTGCTCTGTTGGTGTCATTCTTCTGATAACAGTAAACCTGACTTGCAACTAAGTCATCTGAGTCTCCACTGTGTCCCTCTGTGTCTGCCTCCTCTCTTGATCTCACTGAACTTCCACAATGATAACATCCAAACACTTTAGTTTAATACTGAACTGTGGCACACTTTTGTTAGTACGTATGTATTAGTACTTACCCTGAAGTCGATGCCCACAGTGGAGATGAAGCTTCCAGCTAGAAAGGCTCCATCTTTGAAGCGAACCAGCAGACAGGTCTTTCCCACACCTGAATCCCCCACCAGCATCACCTGAGACAGACAGACAGACAGACAGAGAGAGTGGGAGAAAGTCTATTGGCAGATGGAATTCAAAGCCTTTTGTTAGTCTGAGTGTGTGTGTGTGGGTAGATATTTGAGGTAGGAGAGGGAAAGAGTTCAGGTGAAAACTTATCTGCAAATACACAGGAGTTTAGGCAATGCACTCACATATATACATGCACACACTCAAAACTCATATCTAAAGAGGACACAGCATTTCTGCTCACTCCAGTTAGAAAGAACAAACTGTACAGACCAGTGGACAACCAGAGATTGTTCTTTTTGCTTCAAAGGGCAACACACAACTCTGTACACCTTTGTTTTATTTGACATATTTTTATATGTGTTTTTGTATATGTGTTTAGTTTGATGTACTGTGATTAGAAGCGAGAGACTATTGAACTGCTACAACTGTGTGTATCGTACAAAGTCAAAGTCAGACAGGGACTTTGGGTGGTCTGCCATATGAACAGTTGTTAATGAGGGTGCAAAATTAATACCAGCTGCCACCCACATCATGAGAATTAAAATTTGCATATGCTCAGTGCAGATCATCATTAGTCCCTTTCATCCCCATTTCATTATTTTAATTATGTATGTCCCTTGTCAATGCAGTGCCATTATCACTTAGCTGATAAAAGCTCTTCAAATGTGTTATTCTGATTAAACGACACCCAAAAACCCCAAACACTTTCCATTCAGAACAGAAAATTAGCAAAAAAAAGACTATTTTTAAAAGGGATAAATAAAAATGTTGATATATTTTACTGAAAACTCATACTATGCAAATGTTAATGATTTCAGAAAGGTTAGGATACATTTCAGCCATTTAAGGAATTAAAGGATTACTTTGATTCACTTTGTTTTTCGTAACTGCAGTTTCAAAAGTCTACTAGAGCAGTATGTGCAGCGTCAGTTAAACATTTTGTCAGCTCCACTCCAGCTAAAGAAAAGTCTCCTGCCGTGCTGCTGTTAATTGATCTCATTAATAATACAAACCCCTCCCCATCATCTCCAACGTGTTATTGCACTGGACTACAGCTGTGCTGCACAACACTTAATGTTGGCTTTCTAAACTTTTGCACTTGAATGGAGCCTCACTGGGTAAAATTTCATCTATGTGAGAGGAGTTTGGGAGTTATATGTGATGAAATTGCAACCCCGGGACACAAACACAGCAATCTGAACACAACAGCCCTACTTATGTATTCTGTGACTACACCTCCTTAGAGAAATAATGTTGAAATGAATTTCTGCAACCATCATATTATGGATTTTTTTTCATTTCAGCGATAGTGTAAAAAACAGCTTTCAGGGTCACGTGATACAAGTGTGGAAGCCCATTTTAAAAACAGATGAAAAACTGCCTAACATACATATATAAACCCTTTCACAGCCAGTAGAAAGGATGAGGCACCAACTCGGAATATATAAATACATATGGGTGACAAGTTATGGGAAAAACGGGAACTCTTGACCCCTACAGTGAGAGAAGTCGGTGACTCTGGGGCATGATGCTGCCGTGATTTAGGTTCACTGGTCCCCTTAGAGGGAAGAGTCACTGCAAATCAATGCAAAGTTATTCTGAGCCATCACCTTTATCTTATGAAACATTTCTCTCCTGGTGGAAGCAGTCTCTTTCAGAATGACAAAGTCCCCTTCCATAGGACACAATGAATCATTGAGTGGTTTGACAAAATTTACACAAATCCTATACTGTGGTCCTTTCAGTAACCACATCTAAACCCAGTTGAACACTGTTTGGAGATTTTGGACCTATATTTTCCACCGCCATCATCAAAACACCAGACAAAGGAATATGTTTTTGAAAAATGCTGCTCATCCCCCCAGCAGAGTTCCAGAGACCTGGAGAATAAATGTCAAGGTGATTGGAAGCTGATGTGATGGCACAATGCCACCTAACACCTTAAGAAGACACATTATGTTGGATTTTACTTCAATTTTACTTCTAATGTGCCATGAGGAAATTCTGTTTTGATCAACAAAAGACAAAGATACACAACACCTGCAGACAAATGACATTACTGAGTAAATAATCAAAAGTAATATAGAATTAAAGGTGCAAAATGCAAAAAAATAAAGAGAAACAAATAAATACTTGTACAAACTGAAGCTTCAGTCAGTTTACGGTTTCATCTTACTACACATTCTCAATAATCTCTGCTTCTTTTAGACAGCACAAAGTGACTGATTTAGACTGCTGAGCACTGTGTGATCTACCTGATGTGACAGCTCACACTCAGAACGCAGAATAAGAGATGGATCAAAGGTGAATATGAAACACTGTCAAATCTGGCTTTAAAAAACTAAAACTGTCATGCGCCCGAAGAAAATTCTGAGACGTGTCATATGTATTTTAGGAAGCAAAAATTGGAAATAGGTCAAAAATTTTCAACTGGTTTCCATGTGGTGCCATAACACATCTACCTGAAAACACTCTGTAAGAAAGTTCGAATTATCAAAAAGAACCACACATTTCTTCAAGTCCAGTGAAAAATCCTCATGATTCAATTGCTTTCTACAATTCAGCTCTGCACACATGGACTCTGATGCTTAGAAAATCTTACACCTCCACTGCACAGTTATACTTCAAAGAAAGAAGATGTGATCACCACTATACTTCTTAAAGTTTTTTTAATTGACTGCTGCACATCTTGCACCTCCTTCTCTCACTGGCGTGTTTATTTGGATACAAGTCAGTGCAGGAGTAGCGACAGGCTGAGCTCACCTTAAAGGCGATGTCATAGAACTCTCCGCTGTTGCTGATGGACGGTCTGCTGGGGTAAACCAGCCCGGAGGACGGAGCAGCAGCCGCGGCCAGACCCTTCCCCGTCCTCCCGCTGCTCGGAGACGCCTTGGGGCTCTTAGAGCTCCCTTTGCTCTTCACTGCCTTCTTCCTGGACATGGCTCTAATCACCTGTTCAGCTTCGAGCAACTAACACCGGAGGAGAGCGTGAAACAAACGAGCTGGGTTTGCCTTCAGTGTCCAAACACTTTTTCCTTGTGATCGAGGCGCGTCGAGGAGAGAAGTTCACCTGTGCGTCAAAATCATGACTGTGCGTAACGCGTAATTTGGCGAAGGCTCGGCGGACGGAAAGTGGCTGTGATGAGAAGCAGCTGTTGTCCCGGTAATGCAGCTGGATGAGTGTAAAGCTGAGGTCTGTTCTCAGGGTAAACAGCACTCTCTCCCCGCCTCTCTCTCTCTCCGGCGGTGCGATGTTGGAGCGGATGAAGGCAGCGCGTTACGGTGCGTTTTAAAGGGAAAATCCACCATAACACCAATATATCACAGTACACTTTAAATCATCTCGGACAGATGCAGGCTCCCTAAACTGGAGATTAGAAATGTGCAAACACTGCAGTTGACACAAAACGCTGCTGCAAGGCTTTTAACAGAGAATCACATTATACAATAAGATTTATAGCTGATATTAAGGTTTAATTACCTTGTTTTTAAGGCGTGAATGATCTATATCCTGCAAATACAGTGGCTGTAAAAATAATTCACCTTTTTGGAAGTTTTTATTCTTTTATTGCGGGTGTCTGACAAGAATTTATGAAAAAAGTCTCTTTTATGTCAAAGTAAAGGCGGATTTCTACAAGGTAATGTCAATTAAGTAAGAATAGAAAATGCTAGTATAAATGATGGCATACATATTCACCCCCTATAAAATGTAAATGGTCTACACTTATATGACTGCTCAAAAGACAATTTCATGTGTTCCATGAAAACTCACACTTTTGTTCATGTGCTAAAAGAATTGCACAAAGGTTTTCTAATCATCAATTTGCCTTTCTACACAATTAGCTAACACAATGCAGCATTAGACCACAGGAGTGATGGTTGCTGGAAATGGACCTCTGTACTACTATATAGATATTCCATTACAAATCAGCTGTTTGCAGCTAGAATAGTCATTTACCACATTATCAATGTCTAGACTGTATTTCTGATTAATTTAATGTTATCTTCATTTAAAAAACTGCTTTTCTTTCAAAAATAAAGACATTTCTAAGTGACCCCAAACATTTGAACGGTAGTGTATATAGCGCCATTCTACCTTTGTGGTAATCAAAGCGCTTTACAGTGGTTCTCATTCACACATTTGCATATACATTGACACACAACTGGTGACAGAGCTTCCATGCAGCGTGCCTGCCTGCCATCAGGAGCAGCTTAGGGTTTGGTGTTTTGCCCGAGACATCAACCTTGCGGTCAGTGGACAATCCGCTCTTCCACCTGAGCCACAGCCGCCCAAAATATCTCACCTAAGGGTCAGCCATGGCTCAGGTGGTAGAGCAGGTTGTGTCAAGGTGTCCTCGGGCAAGATGCTGAACTCCAAGTTGCTCCCCAGGTAGAGCTTTGCCAACATTGGTGTGTGAGTGGGTGAATGAGAAACACTGTAAAAGGCATTGTAGGACTGCCAGTCACACATAGGCTACGGTGCATGACACAGCCCTGAGCCGACGGAGCAGCCTGCCTTTTCCCCTTCCGTGGACCTTCCCTCCCGGGCTGTTTTTGTTTGTATTTTTGTAAATAAAACCCTGTACGATCCAGTCTGTCTGCCGTGTGCTCTGTGGCGCTCTCACTTTGGGTTCAAACCCCCCTCGCACCGTGACATATTGAAACGCATAAGTCAGGGGATGGATACGAGAAAATTCCAATTCACTGTAACCCCTGGAGTACAGTCATCAGCATGAAGACATAGAAGTGATATTGCACATGTGAAGCATGGTGGTGGCAGCATCATGATGTGGTGACTCTTCTCAGCAGCAGATACTGGAGCGCATGTAAGGGTAGAAGGTAAACCGAATGCAGCTCAGTGCGAAACAGTGATCTAAGACATATGGCCAAAGCTACACAGAAATAACATAAGGACAACAAGGTGAACGTTCTGAAGTGGCCGAGTCAGACCTCCGTAGAACTGAGAATTTGTGGCTGGACTGTACCATCCCTGTTCAACCTGACAATTTTATAAAAAATAATGGGGTAAAAGGCTGAGACCTATCCACACAGGCTCAGTCCTCTAATTGTAGCCAGTAATAGCCTATATGTACTAAATTCTGACTTGAAGGGGGTAAATACTTATGCAATAATTGTTTGGCTTATTTTTATTTTTTTTTTTTTAGAGAATTAACACTTTAAAATAAAAATAAAAAATCTACAATTACGAATTCTTGTCTAAAGAGCCCAACTTAATTGGCCATGATTTAATGCTTTAAAAAAAAACAATAAAAAGAGAAAACCTCTAAAGAAGGTGAATACTTTTAATAGGCATTGTATATGTGGTCTGCTGGCCCCCTATGAGTCTGATCATTGTTTAAGATCCACTGATGGGAATCTTACAAATGGTTCCTAATTCTCCTCCTGTAACCAGATGTGGCAGGGCCTTTATTATCTGGGCCCCTCAGCTGTGTGTAAAAGTCAGTATCACCTTTTAAATGTCTGTAAGTTCTACTTCTTCATTTTAATGAATGTTTTAACTGTAAAGAATGTTGTAACAATTTTTAGAAGATGCTGTATAAATCGAGTTATTATTATTATTGTTGTTGTTATTGTTATTAACATTATCAGGCATATGGGTTCTGTGAAATGTCTTGAGACAATCTGACCTGGAATTGGCGCTAAATAAATAAAAATGAATTGAATTATTGGAGCATTCCTCAAATTGAGTTAAATTGGTGGTAACTGTAGTGACAAGCTCTGGTCTTTTATATAGTCTCAGGCCTCAGATCTATTCGAATGCAAGGCTCAGAGATAGGAATCAATATAACATCACTATATCAGCCCAGAGACAAGCTTTGTAGGCCCTAAACCTTCATCTATAGAGCAGCTCAGGATGGATCTGGACAATTCTTGGCTGCCCTTTGTTGCTTTGTTGTTCATTTAAAGGAAAGACTGAGTCCAGTTTGTGGGTCTATTGTAAAACCAGAGCTGCATAGTGCAGCAGAGAGGAGATTTAAATTCTCTTTTGAGGTGTATTTTTCTTCTAAAAGTGCAGCTTGGTATTGGCACTGATTCAGGCTTTGGATCCGTGTGACAGCTTGTAATAAGAAGCTTCACTTTTCTCCACAGAGTCTTTCAGATTCAAGGCTGTATCACTCTAGTGTCCAATACTATTCAGATAGCTCAGTGCACAAGTCCAGCAGACGTTCAGCAGGCATGATGTGAAATGTTAGACTTCAGGTTGCCTGTATATGAGCGTGTGCTCTCACGATGTTGCCAGCAGGTGCATGTTTTCCATAAAGCATTGGTTATGCTAAACCTTTATGGCTAAAGGTAATGTAACTGGTGAAAGAGTCACCAGTTGTCTGTGTTGGCTTGTGCTAAATTAAATTGCAGGCTCCCAATGGCATCAAAATTAAAATTGTAAATTTAAGCATTGCTGAAGTTTTGACAACAGTGCAGAGCCTGGGAGGGGGAAAAGTGACGCATAAGGTACAAACCACCACAATAGCCTGAAACACATGTCGAACAAACAACAATGCACCAATACAGATAGCCAGACAAACCTTCTAGCAGCCCTCGGGCAGAGATTTGTTATTGGGCCACTGCTTACCTCCAGAGTACATGTTAGTATAATTATTTTCCTGAACCCAGAGAGCTCTTGAGTAGAAATGATTAATAAGACAAGTGATGACAAATTGACTGGAAACAACTGTTAACTAACAAGTTTGCTGTGTTTAAAAGTTGTTAGAGCAGCAGCCTCATAGGCTTTGAAGACTGGTTTTATACTTTCCGTTTCCATGAGTATGTTACCGTCAGAATGACGTAAATTCATCATCTAACCAGGTCTGCATTTGTTGGTGTCAGCAGATCAAGCATGAATGCATGAGAGTCTACAGATGTCCAGCCCAAACTTTGTGTCCACACAAATAGTCCACATGGCCACTGTGCTTCAAGGGTAGTGCAAATGCGTGCTAGTTGTGTATATGTACTGAATACATAGATGCCGATCTACTGCATATGTATGAGAACACATCCTTCAAGCAGACTAGAAAGTAGTATGGAGTATAATCAAAACTGGCCTCAGAGGACCTGCATATTAATTCATCTCCACGTTAGCATGTTTATAGCAGAGACAGAAGAAATGAAATAATTGAATTTTGGCCATCTGTGTATGTGCCAACTCAGTAATGTATTCCGACACCAATGTTCTGGCCTATAAAATGTACACATTTATGTCATCTGACAAGGTTAGTTCAAACTAAGCATTCTGTGTTCACCTACAGGCAGAATGTCTATGACAGTCATGAGTTCTTGAAAAAGTAGGCCCCTCCACTTCCAAATTCCCCACTGGTAATTCATATTAGATTGACTGATTTGACTGTATTTACTGACACTGAACCCTTTCCGTTATTACTATATGTGTGTCTGTGCTCTCAGGGACAGCACTATAACTACCAGGTTACATGAATATAGGCCACCACATGACTCAGTCCTTTATACTCAGTGGCGCTCTATAGCTTTTAGCAAGAAGTCATTTTCCTATGTTTAACTGTGACGATATACTCCATAAAGCATTTTACGTAACCGTGAACAAAGGAGGTTCTGTCCCCTGCACTGGTGACTCATATGCTGGGATGTACACTATTTGCGCTATTAACGGTGGCTTCTTTGAGAGAAGCTTTGCTGAGCATCTTGTTAAACAAAAAACCTTCATAGATAACAGCTGCCCAGTACAACCAAAAGGCACTAGACGGCTCTACTTTAAATAATCCTACTATTGATGCATCCATGATGTGATTCATTCACTTCTTGTAGACAGATTTTCCCAGCAGGGAGTCGAACCTACAACCCACATTCCTTTTGGCCGTACGCAGTCTTTGAGCATCGCTGCCGCCTCCACTTTAATATTATATCAGAGGACAACTGGGAAAATGCCAAACTGGAGCTGTGGGTATGTATCAGACACACGTCCCTGCTGTGTGTTGCACAATCAGAGCGCAGAATGGACGGCCATGTGATCCGGCGTGCAATCTGTAAGTTAACCATCAAAGTCACATAAAACTGCAAGAAAGGCTGAGAAAGTGATTCTGTGGGGAAATTTATTTGCGTCCCAGAGGCGGGGGACCCAACAGCCAGGATGCAGATGCATTTGATAAGGAGGCTATTAAAAATACACATGCTGTGCGAGTGGTGCACTGTCAAAACCAATGAGCTACAAACTGCAAAGGAGGACCACATATCTAGTGCTGATGTTATAATTGAGTTCCAATCTACAGCCGCACTGATTGAAGAAGGTGCTGAGCAGCTTATTTATCTTCTGTATATAGATTGTTGCTTCATATCATGCCCAGTCAGGGGCAAAATTGGGATTGTTAAGGTAGGAACATGTGTAGTTTCAGAGTTGCCATGAGTGTGCAGAAGCAAAAACAACAGTCTAAACATTTCTACATACAGAAGTTTACATTTGAATTAAAAACTATAGATGTTAGTAGATGTTAGATAGTTGGCCTATGACTTATAGACTGCATAGAAACTATAAAGATGTATGCTGATAACGCTCTGCTCTCATTGTAGCAGTGTGCCAAACAATCAGCTGATAAATGCAATCGATCATCTGCAATCACTGGAAAGATTCCTGTCCAACTTGATCCAAACTTGCTCTGTTTTAACGAGATCAAAGCAGCTGCTGTTTATGGAGGCATAGTTGCTCTCCAGTGACTGCATGGCCTCAGAGCATGATGGGAAACACCTTGCTCCTGCCTGATGTAATAGCCGATTGGTTTAGATGTCGGCTCAACAATATCATATTAGATAGAAACTTTTCATTCTTTGATTTGGAGGGATTTAAATTTTATTGATGTCATTCTTAAGGTTTATTCTGTTGACAGAATACATGTTAAGAGGTTGATGGGGATGTTTATCAGTCAGAGAGGTTGAATACACTCCTATTATTCGAGCTGCTCGCTCTACTAGATCACAGTGGCACTTTAGCAAGTTATTAAGCATGTCACACTCTTTTGATATGTAGCACAAGAGACACAGAAGAAACTGGGCATTAATGTATGTAGTTAAGATGCATTGCACATTCCGAAAAAGTACAGCATGAGTCAGGCAGCTGTTTGAAAAATATCTCCAATAGACAAGCGGAATCTAGAGACAAAAAATAATGAATTAAATTCACAGACACTTAGAAGATTTAGCCACATTATGAACACTTTTGGTGTCATTAGCAGATTGATGATTGTACTGTGTAAAGGCACTGGCCTGATTTAATTTTTGAAGTATTAACAGCGTTGATATTTAAAGAGATTAAAAAGTAATGATGTAAAAATTTTGGAAACCATGAAATGAGATCACCCTCACAAAACTTGTGGCAAACCTGCTCATGCGTGGGTTTTCTCAGGGTACTCCCTATGGTCCCCCATATGTGGTCAAAAATACTCTGAGCCACTGGGCCTGGACAAGAGGACCTCTTAGGGTGTCCTATGGGGTCTAGCAACAGGACATTGGCAGTGGATCCTTCTGTCACTCAGGGTTTTGGAGTGGGACCTCTGTGAATAAAACTTGTTCCACTGCATCCTGTTGATGCTTGATCAGAATGGGGTCTTGGAAGTTTGGAGGTCATGTGAACATCTTGGGTAATTGTCATGTTCCTCAAGATGTTCCTGATTATTTGATGTTTTTTGCTATGTGGTGGGATGCATTTTCCTGCAGTGGTAGGCCAGTGACATTTAGGATTGTCATTTGCATGAGGGAGTGTGCTTGTCCTGGGACAATGTTTATGTGGGTGTCTTAGTCTCATCAACATGGAGGCCAAAATCCAAGGTTTTCCAGCAGAACACTTCAATGTCAATGTTATTCATTTCACCTGTCAGTGGTCATAATTTTGTGGCCGATTGGTGTAGCTTCAAGGTCTGAAGCTGCCTTAAACCTGCATTCCTTCTAACAGCCAGTAGGGGGTGATTCCCCAGGTCAGATTGTATACAAGTCTATGAGAAAATGACTCGACTTCTCATTTGATTTATTACCTCAGTAGACATTTTCCAAATGAGTTTGTGGTCTCAAACACTAGTTCTAAGTTTCCTTCAATACAGCATGCCATTTATTTTGTACATAATGGCTCTATTTAGAGAAAAATAGACATTAAATCAGGGTATATTTGAGGAGAGTGCTCTGTTGCAATTGATGGGTCACTACTGCATTGAATTGTGTGGTGTCCTTGGGTTCTCAATAAGATCCACCCATTGTTCACTATGTTTGATTTGAAAAAAAAAAAAAAAAGCAAGACAGCATTGGCTAAATTCCAAACTCAAGGCCTCATATGGCATTCTACAAACCAGTGGGTGACATCACACTCACTACCTCCATCTATCTTTTTCATAACTCCTTTTTTAATTGACAGGGCTCCACAGACTAACAGTAGTCAAAGTGAACGCTCACTCTCCAGAGAATTTATTCACTATATTGTGCCTCCATCATAATGCTGGGGTGACAGAGTATTTATCTAAGAGGCAAGTAAGGTGGAAATAACTTTGTCAGCCACAGAGTGACTGCTCATTCTTCAAAAAACAGAACCATTGTGTCACATAAACAGAAACAAATCACTATTTGCACTTGGTTCCTGTTTTTATATTATCAGTTCAGACAGATGGTTTGTAGTGCTTCACATGGTTGGACCTGGAACTGAGGCAAACAGTGATGAATTTGCTGAATGTCTTTCCAACTACTCTCTCGACTAGATCACAGTGGCACATGGGCAGGTTAATAAATGTGTCGCGCTCGCTTTGTTTGATACGTGGCACAAGAGACACAGAAGAAATTGGACAAGAATGTTCATAGTTGAGATGCATTGCGCATCCCGAATAGGTACAGTATGAGTCAGGCAGCTCTTTCAAAAAATATCTCCAACGGATGAGCAGAATCCACGGACATAGAATGTTCAATTAAACTCACAGACACTCAACAGTCAGAGAAAATTGTGACAAACTATGAACACTATTGCTGTCATTAGCAGATTGATGATTGCACTGTCCAACAAAAGGTATAGCAACAATGATCAGTCCTTGCTACTGTGCTGCTGTATTTTCTAACCACAATAGGAGGGGAAAAGACAAATGATGTCATTGGCTCTGAACAGTGTTGTAAAGCTTACACACTTCAATGTAGGTTGGTCCTCTTGGAGGAAAGTGTTGTTGAAGTGGTGAATCGAGGAGAAGAAACCACAGAGCACCACAGGCATCAGTTACCTGGAGAACAGCACCATCCGATGGCTTCTTTATGTTAATGTAACGCCTTCAAAACAACCACAAAAATTTGAGTTTTTGCATTACATAAGAAGTCAACAAAAGACATTTTTGCGCATTTTCAATTCACAAAGAAAATTATATTCTTCGAGTTTGAGTTCTGTTTCATCTCATGTTTGGCTGCTGTTGTTCTTTCACAGATCATATTCATGCTACAATGCAGTATTACATATTTTCTTTTACCATCTTTTTTGCCAGCTGTTGGTTCAAGACAAACTTGTGATTTCATGCACGATTCCCCCTGTAAAACAACATTTGGATGATAAATGTGTCTTTGAAATTCATCTAAGTAGACTATAATCACATTTATTGAAGACTTGTCAGTGTAAATTATTGTTTTGCTGAGAAAATCCCTGAGCGCCACCATTTCAGTGACAATAAAAGATATGAAAATTTGGTTGTAAACAATAATTCATTTAGAAAATAACACATTGAGGCCAATGTTTTCAATAATTTGTGGTTTCATATGAATAACAAAATGTAATGAAATAAACAATGTTTTAAATAGGCATTAAAATGAGCTGAAATATGAAAATACATTTTACAGGCAGCTGTAAGAAAACGTGACTAGAATATAAAAGTTGAAATCAAACGTTATTAGATGCCTAAACAGAGGTGGGACTGATACAGAGAAAGCAAAGAATTCTCTGCTTGCGTATCACTCAAAGATTATGTATTTTCTTCCTTACGAAATAATGTATCTGACATTAGCATACATACTTTTATGCAAGAATAGAAATAAAATACAGTCCAACGGGGATTTGTATTCATTTAGCGAGCCACTAATTTAGCCTAAATGGCTATGAAAACGGCTCTGAAAAACCCTACATCCTTTGGAGTTAAAAACACGAGCTTGTTCCATCTCTCTCACACCAGTGTAACTGTTGAAATGAAATGAAACAGAAACATATACTAAGAAATTAAATATTTGTGAAAGAGTTCCCCCTCTTTATCCAGTCATCCTTCAGCCATCTTATCTTTTAGCTCGCCTCCTCTTCTTCTTGGCCACTTTCTCCAATAGGTAATTCAAGGAACCGTTTCCACTACTTAATTAAACATATGGTTTCAAGATTAAAAAGAACAACTAAAAAAATCCAATTTACTGAACTCGTTAAGATACAAACATTATTTTTAATTGGTTATGTTGATACCACAATGTTGGGAATTGCAGCAACCTCACGTTGTGTGTAAATTAAACCCACATTTCTGCATTAGGCGATTTAAAACTAAATTGAAGTTAAGGTAACTTAATGAAATTGGTTTGAACTCTTATCTTAACATGTCTGGGCAATTTTAGAAAGTTAAGACTGGTAATTAAAAACACAACTTATTGTAGAGGAAACACTAGTTCCCCTAACTTATCATTTCTTGGTTAAACATACACTACCATTCAAAAGTTTGGGGTCACTTAGGAATGTCCTTACTTCTATGAATATCTCCATAGGGGTACAGAGGAACATTTCCAGCAACCATCACTCCTGTGTTCTAATGCTACATTGTATTAGCTAATGGTGTTGAAAGGCTGATTGATGATTAAAAAACCCTTGTGCAGTTATGTTTGCACATGAATAAAAGTGTGAGTTTTTATGGAAAACATGAAACTATCTGGGTGACCCTGAACTTTTGAACGGTAATTTAAGAAGAAGCTGTTTCTAACTCAAAAATATTGATGCAAACATTTTTTTTTTTAAGAGTGTAGCTTGCTTCCCTCTCAATCTTTTCCTCTTGCTCATGCTGTTTTCTCCCCCTCCTGCGGAGGGGATGAACACTTGAGTTGTGTGACGTCCAATAATCAGAACAAGATCATGCTGAGAAAGCTAGAGAGAGTGAGCTGCCCTGTCAGAAAACCAAAGAACACAGTGATATTTGTAGTGTTTCAGCCCTTAAACACCCGGTGAACCAACAGAGACAATAACTTACCTCAAGCTGAAGTTGGGGATAAACCTAAGGGTCCTGATTATAGACAGAGACAGGCATTTAATTGTTTTAAATACAATTTGATATGATCAGAATTTACTGTAAAAGCTCCTTTTGGACAAAAGATGAAGAAAAAAAAGGAGGGAGACAGCATATCATGGAGGTTCATATGTGTCTGTGCCCACACTAAACTAACAGTGGAATCAAGCACCACAACCCAAGAGCCCATAAAATCGTAAGATCACTTTCTCACAACATTAGGCCACACTGAATATCCCTAAAATGTTATTCCAGAACAATAATAATAATGGCGACACACATTTGCCTCATACATAAAATTCAGTGTTTCATTTTAGCTCCATGGTCTCGTCACCATCAGTCTACTTTGGTTCATTTCCTTTTACTAACTGTTTCATGGTTTAGGTTGTGGGTTTCATATGACGTGAAAGTTCCCAAATTTCAAATAAACTGTGTCAGTGAGGAGAAACATTCTGTGTAGGACTGTGTAGGTTGTTGTTTTTTTTCTGTCTTTACATGAATCCAGGACCTAAAAAGAAAAAGAACTCTCACTGAAGTTACAAGATAGAAAAACTCAGACAGTGTTGACAGCTTAATACGCTAAGGCTAAGATTGTTCTAAACTGCAGCTTAGTTGGTTGGATGCTGAGTGACATCAACAGCTCCCTAAATGTTCAGCCTTTCTAGAGTATTCTGTCAGAACAGACGTACATTTTGAGCAGTGTCAGGGGAAACCCATTACAAAGTAAGACATTGTTATAATGACGTTACATTTTCCTGTAGCACATCACTGTCACTAAATTTAACAATCACATTACAATAACTTCAGTTACAGCTTTATTTTGAGAGTATAATCCACTGCTGCTGCCACCTTGATTCTCTCAGATGTGGAACTGAGCCTTGTTCTTGCCATGACAAGTTTCTATGATGAGATCTTGGGGCCTGTTTTTAACCAATTTTACTGTTGCCTTTAAGCTAATACTTTAGTAAAGAGCACTGAAGAAAGGCCTTGTGTATGTGCTCCTTATTAGAATAGGGATTTGTGGTGATATGTAGGTATATGTAAGTTTTGTTATAATATTAACCTGAAATTATGTGACAGTGCCAGAGTGCATCTCAGGCAGTGTTTTCTGTAGAAGCAATGCACTTAAAAAGTAACAAGTAGTTCATTCTTTGTGCAATGACCTCAACACTGGTGGTAAGACAGATTATCAGAATACAGGACAAACACAATTGATCACTGCAACATTCAGATACAGATAAGCTTTTTAATATTTGGCCATTAATGTGGTCATTTCATAAAATACAAAAGGCAGAAATTCACCATCGTATTTGTGATCACTGAAGTAACATCTCTGATTGAAACCTTACAACTGTCACATTGTTTGGGAATAAATGTATCAAGTAAATGTTCAAGAAGCCTGATTCAATCCTTTGTGTTTGTGCTAAACTCCAGCAGCATCACAATGAAACTGACCTTGAAATGGCCTGTTTCAAACCACTCCTGATTCCTCTGGTTTCCTCTTGGCCCTCCAGTCTGAGGTCACATCAGAGGACATGACTTTAGCTCCTTTGTGTCGCTATGTGTGGATGAGGCCAGTTCCTTGACTGGAAGTAGCCCCTAAGTCCTTCCAGGTCCACAGCAGGAAAATAGGGTCCGATGCGTTTTCTCAACCACCATTTGCCCTGTGCAGCGCTGGGACTGCCCGGTTGGCTGAACTTGTATCTGAAGTGTTCCCCTCGAACCCACCTGAGGGGAGAAGACACAGAAAACAGTGAGCTCACATAAAGCAAATATTTCTATTGTTAGCATTTGTTTTTGTCATTTCAGATGTTTCTACCTGAGTTCCGACAGTGATGAACAGCTGAAAGAGTGCAGAGAGCAGTAACTCTCAGTCATTTTTTGGGACAGCAAGTATTGTGGAGATGTCCTAAACATCTCCCACATAGAAAGGTACATTCTGTATTTATCAAACTGCCAAAAGTACAATTTTGGACTTGAGCGAAAGATAAAAGTGAAAATTTATTTTTACTCCAACTCACAAATATAGGAGGAAAAAAAAACTTTCTGATCGTTCTGCATGAGTTTGCATGTTCTCCCTGTGCATGTGTGGGTTTTCTCTGGGTTCTCCGGCTTCCTCCCACAACAACATGCTGAGGTTAATTGGTAAGTCTAAATTGCCAGTAGGTGAGAATGTGAGCATGATTGTTTGTCTGTATATGCAGCCCTGTGATAGACTGGCGACCTGTCCAGGGTGTCCCCTGCCTTCACCTTAAGTCAGCTGGGATAGACTCCAGCTCCCTGCGACCCTAATGAAGATTAAACGGTCTGTAGATAATGGATGGAAGGATACGAAAAGACTGCTGTTCAGAAATAGAGTCGAATATACCACTGATTGTTGGCTGAAGCAATAGAATTCACAACTGCCATTTGAACACTTATGGACATTCAAATTATCTGGTAACAATGTTCGACTCCCAGCTCAAGTCTGGTGTCAACTCAGAACTGATTGTCAAGGGTGGATGACAAAGAATTCCTTTTATGTGCAAATTCTTAATTCTTTTGGTGCCTGTGATACTGGGATACTGTGATACCCATCTGATCAACTTCTCTCCAGCAACTTCCCTTTAAAGTCCTCAAGCCAGGGAATTAAAGTTCTTTTAAGGAAAACAAACCACTGTTCTGGATCCTTCCTTCCTTCTGCAATCAGATTACTAAACACTTACAGTAGTCACTTTAAACATTTTTTTGTCCTACTACAATTTGCAGTAGTATCGCAATCATGTGATCGTCAGTGGGTAACTGACACAGTGTCCACATCGTGGTTACAGCGACGCCGTGCCGGCTGCTATATCTCCCAATGGGAAATCTTTAACAAAGCTGTAGATCCAGACTATAAGCTGCATCACTGCCAAAATCTAATCACTTGGTTCTTGTGTCATTTCTGACCTTCTCTGAAAATTTCATCCAAATCTGTTGCTCCGTTTTTCAGTAATGTTTCAAACAGACAGATTCACAGACAAACTTACACCGATCGTCACATAACTCCACCCGTTCCTTGGCGGACTAACAAAAGCCTTTTTACCAAATTCAATACGAGCATATGGAACAGAAAGCAACAAATGAACTTGTGAACGGAGAGGCATATACACTATTACTTATTGAGATTATTATAGGTATATATTATCCTAACAAATGCACTGTGAGACAGTGCACGCTTCTATACTACTCCATTTTTGTATTTTAGCAAAAAAGAACTTCATCTGCTCTTTGCTTCACCAGAGGGGGCTACAGGACAGAGAAAAATGACTTGTGGGTGGTTGGGATTGGAATTTTATTGATCCATGCAACACTTTTCTAATGACAGAACGACAAACTTGTGCATCGGAGCTCTATTCTGTCTAATAAGATGACTATACTGTGTGGTATTTCTGCCAAAAAGTAAAAGTTAAGTGAAGTGTAAACTTAGAAATAGGAGGATTTTGGTGATGATGGCGTCAACTGTGTGCTCCGTGTTTACCTGGGTGGGTCTCTGCCATGAAAAGGGTTGTGGTCGAGCAATGAGAGGACGGTACTGTCGTTGGACAGCAGACATCCCGCTATATGGATCACCCATTCACTCTGTTCATAGGTCTGTATGAACACATGGAAAGAAGTTAGAAGCTAACAGAAAATAAGGGCGAGAAAAAATAACAGAGGGAGAGGAGGATGCATAAATATGGAGAAGGAGGAATTTTAAAGAGGCAGACTGGAAATCAGAAAAAAAAACAGGGACCTGGAGGACATACGGGCAAAAAAATTAAGATGAAGAATCAAAAGCGAAGAAACAGGTATGATAGTGAGACAAAGGAACAAACAGAGAAACACAGTTAGCAAAAGATGAACAGATAGAGGCTGAAGAAGAGACATTTTGCCAAAAGCAGAGAAAATGCATGGAACTGCTGCCCTCTTGTGTCTCACACAGCAAGCTGAAGCTTTTCCACAGTAATAAATTAAACAAAAAATGCATGTAAAAAGCCTTAAAAGTAAAGAAAAAATTTTTTTCATCCAGATGACAATGAGTTGTTTTTTTTTTTTTTTAAAACTGGGTTAACATGTTCCCACTCTGGATGTGTGTCTGTTTATAAATCTGCAGCTGCTCTGCAACTCACCTGGAAGGCAGCAAACCACATGAGCCAGTCCAGCCGGTAGTGATACGGTGATATGAGGCACGGCCGTCGGTAAATGTCTCCTGGTTTACACAGGAACTGATACTCTTCCCAAACTGCCTCAGGGTCCTTGGGATCCGGGCTCAGAGTGCCCTGGAAGATCACCTCGGTACGTTCTTTTGTGATGCTACAGAGGAGAACAGAATTAGGGCAGATTGGAAAGCAAGATTAAATACTTTTAGTTAGAATATGCATCATAAAACAAATAGGCTATTTGTGATAATGTGTTTCAGCCACATATTAAAACAGAATCAGCTCAGTTTGTGTAATGAAATGCAGATAGCATCTGACCTGACATACATACACTACCATATCTCATACGTTTTACAATCTGTACACCAAAAGGACACTGAGTATTTAATTGATTGATATTAAGAGAATATCATGTGGAATATCCTGAGCACCTAGAGCTCTTTTCTTTACTCTAGAAAGCAAAATGTTTTAAGAATTTTTGTACTTTTATGAGATTCTGACTGAATCCCTGCATAAAAATGCACAGAAGTGTAAACAGAGAAATACATTCCAATTACTGAATGTACTCAGTGTAGTGGAAAGTCCCCTGTGACTCTTTTTTTTTTTTTTTTTTTTAGATATTATTAGATTAGAGAATAGATTAGTTAATGCATTAATGCGTAAGCAGCTTTCAACTATTGTCTTTGCTCGATTTGGAAGTAATTTTTGTATTATTTTCAATATGATTACACTTAACTGGCAGTATAATACAACAGTCCTGTGCTAAATCTAACCTTTTATGAAATCAACAGTGGTTAGTTTTTATTGAAACTGCTTTATTATGATGGGTGGATAGTAATGAAGACTGCAGTTTTGGGGGGTGATGAACTGTACTGCATCAAACTGGTACTTTCTGTATCTAATCTTTTGCCCCCTCCATTTATTTCAATGTACACAGGAATAAATAAAAGAAACTCTGTGTAATACAGTACAGTTTAAGAGCGCCACAAAAAGAATACTAAATTCAGAGACCAAAGTGACAATATCGCAATGCTTGCTAATTGTCCTCATCAAAATTATTAACAAAAATAGACTATTGTAGTAAGTAAAGGGAGAGAGAGCCAGTCCTCCTGTTTTAGAAATGGAATCATAAAATTTAGGGCATTTTGCATGAAAAATAACTAATAAATGCACATTTTAACCTTGGGTATAACAAAAACCATTATATTTTATAAAGTCTTCATATGTTTTACAAAAAAAGATACGGCGGAGTTATGTGACGATCGCTGTACATTTGTCCCTCCGTCTGTCTGTCTGTCTGTCTGTCTGTCTGTCTGTCTGTCTATCTGTCTATCTGTCTGTCTGTCTGTCTGTCTGTCTGTCTGTCTGTCTGTCTGTCTGTCTGTCTGTCACCAACTCTACTCAAAAAATGGAATAACGGATTTGGATGAAATTTTCATTCAAATCACTCATGATTAGATTTTGACAGTGATGCAGCTTATAGTCTGGTACCATGGATTTGTTAAAGATTTCTGTATCATTGCGAGATAGCGGCACAGCATCACTGTAACTATGACAACAAGTCAACACTATGCCAGCCGCCTGCTTACAATCACAAGTGCCATTCTACTGCAAATCAACTGTTGCGGACTTATTGGGACTTATCCGTTAGAAATGATACAAGAATTAATTGATTAAATTGTGGGGGTGTTTTTGAGTCCCATCAATTCCCACCGCCCGCTACATATTTAGGTCACGCTATTCGGTGTCCATGCACAACATATACATGCATAACATCTGTGCTCAGAGCAAGGTAGTTTTGTTTGTCTGTACATCTATATTAAATGGCCACATTCTATGGTGACGTGATTTAAGCCACGAATTGAGCGACTGAGCAGCCTTGGCGCAGTTACTGCGCTCTCTGAATGCTTTTCTTGTTATGTGTAACTGCAGCTGACAAATAAATATAATGGAGTAAAAAGTACATTTTCCACTGTAACCTAGTGGAGTAGAAGTATGAAGTGGCAGGAAAAGACTCAAACAAATGTACAAAATATTTAGATACTGTACCTCTGCATACTGCTTGAGTAAATGCACTTTCCAACACTGATCCCCAACACATTTAATAACTAGAAAAGCACTCAGAGAGCGCAGTACTCTGCCAAGGCTGCTCAGTCGTCGTATTATTTCCGACGGATAAGTCCCGATAAGTCTGCAGAGGTTGATTTGTAGTAGGAACGCAATCGTGATCGTCAGCTGTAGTGTTCGCTTGTTGTCATAGTTACAGTGATGCCGTGCCGCTATCTCACAATGATACAGAAATCTTTAACAAATCCGTGGATCACTCTGACGTTCCCTGAAAATTTCATCCAATCTGTTATTCTGTTTTTGAGTCATGTTGTGCACAGAAAGACAGACTAACAGACTAACAGATGGACAAACATACACTGATGATCACATAACTCTGCTGCATTCCTTGGCGGAGAAACTACTAAGGATGCAGAGCACTAACACTGTTACGTGAATCAATACAAACACATCTGCAGCATAAAAACACTCATCTCCAACTCCATGGCCCCTGTGACCTCTGTGACCCCTGTAGCCTCTGACTGTACCTGCCAAAGGCCCCGTAGGTGTTGACAATCCGCAGCGGGTCAAAGGAGGTGTTCATCACCTGCCTGGAACTCAGCAGGTTCATCACCACAGGGACACTCAGGAAGCCAATCAGAACGCCCAAAGAAATGTTCACCACTCTACGAATTAACATACCTGGCACACGCACGTACACACACACACACGCACGCACGCACACACGCACGCACGCACGCACGCACGCACACACACACACACACATCCACAAAACAAGACAATGAAAAGATTGCTATTTGCATTTTAATAATATTTTGAGGCCACTGGGTTGTTTGTGAGCTTCAGTGTTATTCTGTAAGTCATGCACTTTATCTGGACATCGCTCTGAGCCATATTTAATGAAACTGCACAGAGCGATGCATGTCGTTGCACGTTTAGCCTACAGGACCTGCTGCACTGTTTGTTTACTTGTTAAATGTTGTTGACTTTAAGAGAAATAATGCATCCCAAGGCAAAATTCTGGGATTTCCAAATGAAACTGAGCAGCCGGAGGAAAAACTGTGATTACAGACAAAATCAAGGTGACATAGTTGGTAGTGTCTGGGTGAAAGAGGCAGGGAAGGGAGGGGCGTGTCAGTTTTTAACAGTGTGAATGAATGTGTGTGTGTGTGTGTGTGTGTGTGTGTGTGTGTGTGTGTGTGTGTGTGTGTGTGTGTGTGTGTGTGTGTGTGTGTGTGTGTGTAATCACTTCAACACATCCTGGATGGAAAAAAGGTTTAGACTGTTAGATCATGGGATTCCTGGTATTGACAAATGTTGGCTGAGTCTGTGTCAGTTCCTTCCTACCTGTGTCTGCCTGCTTATCCCACGCATGTTAAACACATCAACATAATCCAAATAAAACTGTTCTCACCAGGACGCACTCTCTGGGTCTGTTCAAATGATTAAAACATGCTCACTCTTAAGCTACAGAGCTATTTTATATTCAACATCCTACAATAAAGCAAAGACACTAATGGGTCCAATGAGACCAATTAGGGAGGGGCCACTCTTACACTTTTACTACATTTTAAACGGTCTGTATTGTAAAAATATAAGCGACATCACTTTAAAAATTCCAATAAACCATATGTCATACATTTCCCAGCTACTCAGCCGTCCAAGTGCTAATTCCTCATATTCCCATAATTCCCTCTCCAGTAGGACCAGTCCTTCTACCATCTCAGTCCATTAGCCTCTATTGTACATAATGTTGCATCTTATCTATATCCAGTAAACTGACTGTGAACCTGTGTTGTGAATCTAGCGACTCATTTCAAACTAGAATACTTCTTTTTTTTAAGTGAAAGTGGCTGAAAATGTCAAAATAGAAATTACTTTGCAATAGAATAAACAGTCTGGAATCTGAATACCTTTGTTAGGTTTTAGGGTGCGTCCAGCTGCATCCTCATTCTGTATCTCCAGCACCGTCTTCTTGGGTCCCGCCCCAGAGCGAAACAAGAATCCCAGTGAAGCATCATCGAAACAGGCCAAACTGGGAACAATGGTCAGCCAGTTCAGAAAACTCAGGTTCCCACTGATTATCAAAACCATCTGCAGAACCAAAAGGCAAAGCAGAAAGAAAACATAGAGTTGTAATAACAAAGATAAACTTCCATCCATCCATTATCTATACACCACTTAATCCTCACTAGGGTCCCAGGGGGGCTGGAGCCTATCCCAGCTGACTTAAAGTGAAGGCAGGGGACACCCTGGCTAGGTCACCAGTCTATCACAGGGCTACATATAGAGACAAACAATCACACTCACATTCACACCTGCGGGAAATTTAGTTACCAATTAACCTCAGGATGTTTTTGGACTGTGGAAGGACCTGGAGAACCCGGAGAAAACCCACTCATGCACAGGGAGAACATGAAAACTCCATGTAGTAAGATCCCAGGAAGCCCAGGATGCAAGTCAGGGATCTTTTAGATGCAAGGCAAAAGTGCTAACCACCAGGCTACTGTGCAGCTCCAAAGGTAAACTTATTTCATTCATTGATTATATAGCACTTTTTAAAAGTGTTTCAAATTGCTTTGGAATAAACTAAATCAAGATCCGGCAGATAAATTGAGGAAAATGTCAAGGGAGACGAGCACAGAGGAAGTAAAAACAGCAAAACAAACAAAAGATTTCATAAAGAGAAAAGCTGGAAAGCATTGTGTTTGTGATAAATAAAGGTCTTGAATCTTGAAAAAAAAAGAACAGATTGATTAGACACCATAGACTAAGTATGTCTGAGTTCAGCATGCAGTGTTTAACATAGACTGGGAGCTCTAATGGCAAATACCCGATCACTCTTTGTCACTAATTGTAGCCTGGGAATAACTGTCAGGGTTCTGTCTGCAGGTCTCAGTGATCAAGCAGGCACATATCAGGTTAATAAATCAGGATCTATTTAGGAATGACATATTCAGGTGCAATAACGCTTTAAAATCAGTTTGAAATCCAACAGGGAGCCTATGTGGGGAGGTACCAACTGGAGAGAGTGGAGAGAGCCCTGGCTGGTTCCTGGGAGGGTCAACCTCAGAATAAATAAAGGCATGTGTAACTGTTTGTAGTTCAGCAGTTACTATAGAGAACAAAGTTACAAAAATCAAGTCATATAAAATAGGGGCTTTTTTGGAACCAGGCTAATTTGACATGCATGAGCTTGGACATCCACGGCACATGATGCACAAATTCAATTTAAGTGTACAGCGACAGATAATGCTGATAAATGCAATAAAACATCCCTTTACACCGGCCAATAAACCTGTTAATGTAATAACAATGTTCTGAGTTGTGTGCCCCTAGGCAGTGTCAATTTAAACTCACTCACATTCCTGTCTTTGATGTTTTTCTATAGCAGTGTCGCTGTCCAGTGAAAAAATCTGGAGTCTTTGGAGATTTTGATTGTTTTAGTTGAACAGATGTTTAGTTATGAGTTTTAAAAAACACAGGGTACACATTGCCCCTCACACTAAACACAGAAAAACACACAAGGCTCCCATGGACGTTTCTGAAAGTTTGGCTGTGTTTTTGCACTTTTTAGGTAACAGGATATAGCAGCTAGTTACAGACTGGCCTGTAGCAGCATGTCAGTGATTATTCCTGAAGTGTGCCAAGTGCTGCAGAGTAGCCCAGTTGTTGCCTTCTCATCCAAAGCACAGTTGGTGGATGTCGCACAGGATATCTGGAGAATTTAACACTTCCTTCTGTATTTGGGCTCAGTCAATGAAGGCATGGAAGACTCAAGTCTGGAAGAAGCAGCTTCAATTAAAGCTCTGTTAATGACGAATTTGATAGGTTTGGATGATGGGGAATCTCCTCACCTTAAAACAAGCATTTGAATAACATTTTTCTTCTTAGTGCATGTGCAGTCTGCATGTTACAAATTTCGGGCTGCACACGGTCTTCTACAGAGAGGTCCATGTGGACCCTGGTGGATGCAGATAATCAAATTTACATCACATGTAACATGCAACATGTAACCTCACAAACACGCATACATGAAAAGCATGAACTGGACTCAAGTGCATTTCCATTAAGTCTCTGACTTCTTATGTCTATCTTTATAAGCAGTTTCAATTTGCACATAAAAACTTGAAGTGTAGGTTTACATGTGCAAACTAGACCTTGGGTGAAAAAAATCTACACTATCATTCAAAAGTTTTGGATCACTTAGAAATGTCCTTAATTTTGAAAGAAAAGCATTTTTTCACTGAAGATAACATTTAAGGAATCAGAAATACAGTGTAAAAATTGTCAATGTGGTAAATGACTATTCTAGCTGGAAACAACTGAAGTGTGAGTTCTTATGGAAAACATGAAATTGTCTGGGTGACCCCAAAATTTTGAACGGTAGTGTATCAAGTTTTGCATAAAGAAACATGGAATTTCAGTGATATTGGTACCAACAACCAAATTTCTGCCACTTTGACTTCTCTAATCCGTCACCAAGTTTTTGACAGCTTTCATTTGTCAGTCATTTGTATTCTGGAATGTCTTTTCAAACTTCGATGCAAATCTGTCATGTAGATGTTTCACCAGTTAAGAAACCTGAAGGTGGCAGTAGATTAAGATTAGATTTGTAGATAAGACTGTGTGATCCCAAACTTTTGAACAGTAGTGTAAATATCACAAAATGTTTTTTAAAAATTGCAGCAGATAAGCATATCACATTTTTTTCTGGAGTACTAACTAATGCATTGAACAATCAGAATTGTTTCTATATTTCCATCACATACCACTTTAGGGCTACTCTGATTCATTGGCAAAATCTGTGACATCGATGCTGAAAATCAATGCATGTTTTTCAGTTTTAGTTCAGTGTAACATTTTTCTTCCCTATTACTAAGCAATGTCTAAGCCATGATTTCAGTCATTTTTGGCTAAAATTATTGGTTGGGTACAATAAGCACTACAGTTTAAGCAAAGTCTGACTCAATCCAGTTTAAAGTTTCCACAGAACCAAATGATGACAAAACAAAAGGGTGGCTTGTACACTGTGGACAGTATTGATGATGGTGTATCATAGCAGCACTCACACCTGAAGAGAAAACACACATGTTCCACTCGGGAAGATGCATCAGAAGAAATGGCGAAACCACTATAAGTGTTGTCAGTTCATAAGTAGGAGGAGCTTTTCCATATATGTTGACCTTGTAACTGCTAAATGCATACATCCATACACAATTGTGGAAAAAAGTTTTTGGACACCCTTAAAATTTGACACTGTCAAATATTATCATGAAATATTTGTGGAAAAATCTTTTTTGTGTTTCAAAAGGGGTAATCTCACCCCATTCTTCTTAAATTACTGCTTTTAATTCTTCTAAATCCTTTGGTTTATGCTTTGAAACGGACCTTTTGATGATCCACCACAGATTTTCAATGGGTCTCATGTCCAGGGATTGAGCTGGCCACTCTAAGACCTGGATACTGAGCTCCTGCAGCCAAGTTCTACCGGCCCTGGATGTGTGGCAAAGGGAATTATCTTGTTGAAACATCCAGTTTTGACCTCGACAGAACAGTGCACATGCAGAAGGGAGCATGTGGGTTTGGAGAATGGCACAATACTTGGCAGAGTTCAATGTGCCATCGCAGACAGTGAGATGACCAACACCAGCAGCACTCATGCATCCCCAAACCATGATACTGCCTCCATCATGCTAAACAGTAGGTACTGTGCATGCTGGAGATAATGCTTCTCCTGGCCTTCTGCGTACCCTCACATTAGCAGGAGGAAGATAAAGCTGGAAACTGGACTCATCTGACAACAGAATTTCCTTCCAATTCCTGGCTGTCCAGTTCTTGTTTGCTTGGGCCCAACAACACCGGGCTAACCTCTGTCTCTCATTGATCAGGGACTTCTTGACAGCCTTGTTGGACCTTCAGCCATGATCTAAAAGTCGGCCACGTACAGTGCAGGTGGAACACTGGACACCAGTTTGGTTTTGACCACTGCTGCTAAAGCTCCTGTGATGTCATTCGGCAATTTTAACTGCACATGTGGATCAGGATGTGGTCATTTCTTGGTGAAGAAACCCTTGGACACCCAGATCTTGGTTTTTCTTCCAAGCTGTCGGTTTGTCTATATTTCTGCAGAGTGTAACCATCTGCTGAAGGACTGCATCTGCACTTCCTGGCTATGTGGCGGCAGCTGTACCCTTCCTGGCTGAGAATCTGTATCTTCAGGTGTGTTCCCTGCATTACGTTTCTTGTTGTAGCCATTTTTGTCTCTAAAGAACTTTCAAATGTGCTGGCTTTATATAGACACAAAGCATTGCAACAAAAATTGTGTCTTTTAATGAAAAGCACAACCTTCATCAGTCGATCACTGGTACCAAAATGACCCAATACTCAAAATTTCTTATGTATTTTTATGGAACCAATCAATTTTAAATTTCTAATGGCTTTTTTAAGGATTTGTTTATTATTTTGGCTGTGACTGTGCTAAAAGAAATTACACTTGAAGACCTAAGAGTGATTCTTAATGCAGTATTTCACAAATGCATGGGATGTTCAAAAAATTTTCCACCACTGTACCTTAAAACTCCAAAATCCAATCAACATTGACTAAACAAGTAATCAGTGAAACAGTGGCCTGAACCACATAGAGTTTATTCTCAATGAATCAACTCCTAGTCGATAATTTATTAAACATCATTATCAGTATCTGTTATCATCAGGTTTCATGTTGATGACCTGGTTACCTGGAAAAGGATCTGGAGTGCTCCATTCACCATACACATCCGCCTGCCCAGGAAGGTGAAGAACGGGACGATAAGCTCAATGAAGTGGTTGGACAATGTCTCGAAGCGATGGAACCACCAGGGAGAGCGATGCATGTAGTACGACATGGGGTTAGGAACTGGTTGGGTCTGGAGAGAAATAAAGGAAAAGAGTCGTCTCGATTATCATGATCTTTAATTTGTGGATTATTCTGTAAATGTACGCATAGCAATGAAGTTTGATTATGTGCACAGTCTGCTCTGCACAAAACATTTTCAAAACTTGCTTCTAGTGCTGAAGATGGAAGATTTCTCTGCTTTACTTTGGCACCAACTGTTGTCTCAGAGAGGGATGGAGAGTAATTTATGGTGCCACACCTTGAGGGAAACGTTTCCATGTCTAAATAAAGATGGAACTTCATTTAAATAAGCCCAGCCTACGCACACTCAGAGGTTTCATACAGCACTGTGCACTGTTTGTGTACGTATGACTGAGTGTGTGCGTGTGACGTGGCTGCATGCAAACCGTGTAATAGCTGAACATGCAAACCGTGTCAGGTAAGGTGGTGAAAAATAAATACAGCACAGAAATAGGTGGAGCAACAAAGAAAACAAGACAGCTGGCAACCTAATCTATACTCTAATTGTTTTCATGGAATAGAAGGGGGAAAAAATTAGGTTATTTGACCTGTAGCTTACCAAAACACACCTGGAAATCCAAGGGAAGGGAGCCTGCAACCTCAGACAACCAAACAACCCCACATGGTCTGCAAACTAGCTGCATTAAAACAAACAGACCGAGGCAAACAAAACGCCAACTATGCCGAAACACACCTACACAGCCCCCTGAGAGTCGGGACAGGCGGAGATCTGCAGTTCCTCTGCAGAATTGAAAGGGAGCAGTGTGTCAGAGGGGGTTAATAAGGCTTCACCTGGCGCCAGTGGCTTCCGGTGAGCTGTGTGTGCGTGTAAATCTACATTAGTCTTTAGGCTGTTGACAGCTGAAATTGGACCTGGTCGGGGAAACTGACCCAGCACGGAATAAGCTTCACATTGTAAGATGATTTGTCAGGTGACAACACATTTTCTGGTACACTAACCAAAAATACATGTCAGCATGTTACTAAAGAAACCCCGCTGCAGGGCGTTTATTTCTCCCATTTCAGAGTTGAATTCGGAGTGTAGTTAAAGCAGGAGTCTGCAGCTTTTGTCAGTGACTGTGGCCACACAGCAATTCCAGCATAAAAATAAAAGCTGTTGATATAATGTAGTGTAAGGACATGTGTCCAAAAGCAGCGGCTGGGCACTGCAAACAGGACAACATATCTTGACAATATACTGCCACTTTAGCTGCCATTGTATGATAACCTAGCATCACTTTGGGACAAAGACAAATGAAAATTCAGAAAATTTCAGTGGATTTTCAACGAGGAGTTATCAAAATGGCTGCAGCAAAAGGCAGACCACTCATAAAAAGATGCTGGGTGCAGATTTTTTTTCTCTCTGGCTGGTCTCATACCTTTCTCCTCATTGGGAATAATTAAAATAGGACACTGGTGCTCAGCACAATGTGCTATATAGACGCTCAGCCCAGCAGAACTGGGGTAAAGTCAGTAATTTAATCTCGTAATGTTGCACAACACAGTGGCTCAGTGGTTAGCACCGTCGTCTTGCAGCTAGAAGATCCCCCGGTTCCAGGCCTGGTCCTGGGATCTTTCTGCATGGAGTTTGCATGTCCTCCCTGTGCATGAGTGGGTTTTCTCTGGGTACTCCAGCTTCCTCCCACCGTCCAAAAACTTGCTCAGGTTAATTGTTAACTCTAAATTGTCCGTCGGTGTGAAAGTGAATGTGATTGTCTTTATGTGTACCCCTGTGATAGCCTGGTGACCTGTCCAGGGTGTCTCCTGCCTTTACCCTAAGTCAGCTGGGATAGACAGGGATAAAAGATTGTGAAATCATTCAAAACATGTTTTATATTTTAGATTCTTCAAAATAGATAACCTCATGAAGCTCACTGAGAGAATGCCAAGAGTGTGCAAAGCAGTAATCAAAGCAAAGGGTGGCTATTTTGAAGAATTTAAAATATAAAACATGTTTTGACTTATTTCACATTTTCTCTGCAATTAGGTGGAAGAGATATGCGCATATGTTCTGCAATCGGCCCAAATGAGTTGAAAAACACTGGATATTGGCAAAAATCCAGTATCAAGCATACATAATTCTCAGCATACAATGTTGTCTCCAGGTTCAGGAAGTGTTGAAACACTACTAACATACAGTATGTTATGACTACAAAAGCATGGTGACTATTCTGACACACTTTTAATCCTTTGGTTCACAACTCCTCCTAAAACAAATGTGCTTATCATCATAATGCGCATGTACAAAGTGGTGAACAGTTCAAGCAAAGATGGACTTTCCATATACAAGATATGAAATTTGATCAAATATTAAATGTAAAAGTTCAATATTTTGCATAAAAGTAACAGGAGACTAGATGTGATGTCATATTTTTTCTCAAAAACCCTCAAGCTAGAGAACCACTGGTCTATTGCTCTGCATGACTTTAGCAATGCTAAAACTGTGGGAAAATCTGGGAATTAGATTTCCAGAGTACCAGAAAAACCAAATGAAAAAGTTTCCCAAACTAAAATAAAAAGGACAGAAAGCTAAATGTTTCAACTTATATGCAAAGCATATAATCCCTAATTTACTTCCATAAGTCAAACGCACTGTAACCCAACACAACACCAGCTATCAAAGTCCCACAGGAGCCAGTGTATTACAGCCTATACTCCATTCCCATTGTATTTCAAACAGAGTGAATATCCCGACAGTATTCTTGATGTGCATGTGTCATCTCCAGTCATCCAGTCCCATAGGAGCTGGTGTATTCCTGTCTGTGTTAATTACAGAAGACGGCCCTCCTCCCTCTGCGGCTCGCTAACACAGAGCGGTGTGGGTCAGAGCGGTTGAGTGTCCCACGAGGGAAAAACAAACACTGGATATGCACAACCTCACGCTCTGTGTAAGAGGCTGATTTATTGACACCCACAGCAGCGGTTACCGTAATGCGCTGCCCTGGTGTGGTTAGCCTGATGTGAGTTCATTGCAGTTCTGTCATCATTTATGAGACTAGGAAAATGTCCAATGTTTTTGCATAACTGGATCAGCCTTAGATGTTCAGACTGTCGAAGAAAACAGGCCTTTGGGAAACTTGGTGTGGTTTTGCTGGTCATGCAGTCTCAAGAATAAATTACAACAATACTGCACTGCAACAAGTGAACTCCACACATGTAAGTGATAGCTTAGGTGAAGGCTTTGGTTCTCTGAGTTCATTACTGTGGTGTTTTCTGTGCTGTATTTCCCAGAGATCGGCTAACATCATTGGGATTTTATATGAGAAAAGCACACTGGCACAGAAAATATACAAAACTTTCATGAAAAAAGTGCATCTTAAAGTTGCTCTAATCAATTTGCTTATGTTAGCATTGGGTCATAGGGCTGTTTGATGTGACAGGAGGCACTTATAGTGACAAACAGAGATTATCATTCAACTCTGTGGCTTTCCTCAGCTGCAGAGTTGGTGTTGTGGTGACTTCCAGCTCATTGTTTCGGTTTTGCAGCTTGCAACTTTGTTATCATGGTTAGATTCATTGTGTGCTACCTGCCATAACTGCAATTTAGCAACTAGCTAGAGGTAACAGTGGATCATTTAGCAGTTCATAGAGAGGGAAAAATATGTCTTCTGCTTTTGTGTTGTCCAAAATAAGACTCTAAATCAGGGGTGTCAAACTCATTCTAGTTCCGGGGCCACATTCGGCCCAATTTGATCTCAAGTGGGCACAACAGCTGATAAATGTGAAAATGTTCACATTTAAGGAATTATTATCTTTTTATAAAACATCAAGAGCAACCTGAAAGTTCAATTTCAACAATATTATGCCTCAGTTCATCGTTTACACGTTACATTTTACAGTTCACAGAGTATCTACAAAGGCACAAAATGTTTAGTCACAAGTATCTGGAACTGAACAATATGGTATTTTACTTTATGATATAAATGACGAAAAAAGACAAAAGCACAAAAGTAAGACAAAATATTACCAAAAGGAGACACAAAACAAAACGACATAAAATGAGACAAACAACACGAAACCAAACCAAGAGAAAAAAAAATTGACAAAAAAGCTACAAAGCGACAAAAAAATGGACAAATGACAAAAACAAGACAAAAACACCCACAAAACGAGAGAAAACATACACAAAACAATCAATAAAGCAAAATGACAAAAATAAGACAAAAAACACAAGCAAGACAAAAAGGAAACACAAAACAAGAAAAACAAGAAACAAAACGACAAGTCAAACAAAAAACAACAAAAACAAGACGAAACATTACAAAAATGACACAAAACGGCAAAAACGAGAAACAAAATGACAAAAAAATTAGACAAACAACACAAGCGAGACAAAAAAGACAGAAAATGACAAAATCAAAACAAAATACACAAGCGAGACAAAAAGGAAACACAAAACCAGAAAAACAAGAAACAAAATGACAAAAAGTCAGACAAAACAAGACAAAAAAACAAAAGCATAACAAAATATTACAAAAATGAGACACAAAGTGACAAAAGAACAATGAGCAATCGAGTGTTTTACTTTATGATCAAAACAACTTGTCATGGTCTCAAAATTATTTTAAATTTATAGTTTTACAAATTTACAATTTGCAGTTAATGTCTTCACTGTAATTTTTACACTTTGCAAAGTCATCCCACGGGCTGGATTGGACCCTCTGGAGGCCGGTTTTGGCCCGTGGATCGCATGTTTGACACCCCTGCTCTAAATGAATGGCAATATCAATCCTTAGAAACACATGATTACAAATTATGGACTTAAAAAATAAAAGTGATACGTAAATGTTCGACCCAGTACGATTGCCATCACAATTCTATTTACCAGGGCACTCATTCAGACATGAAGCTGACGCATTTAGTTGCTACATTTAGTCTTTTCAGCGAAACGAAAAGACACATAGATTAACAAATACACAACATTCTGGGTACACACCTCGTAATGGTAGTCCATGCAGGTGAGGTCTCTCCAGCATTTGTCGCCTCTGATTTTAATAAGACCCTGAAAAAGACGGAAAAAAAATATGAGCATGCTTTGCACCAAATCTGTGCATTGCGTTCAAACTTCACAGCAACAGCTGCATGTGCTGTAAATAATTTCAAATAAGCAACCATCGACAGCCCATTAGAAAATCTCATTATAGACTGCAGTCAATAAAATCACACATTTAGCTCGTGGGGCCCAAAAGGAAAGACCCTTGTCCAGGTGGACACTCCAATGGACATCAAAACGTTTAGTCCAACGCACGTGAACGCAAGAACACTCTCAAAGAATTACACTTCGAGAGCCAATCATACAATCATGTAATTTCACTTGATGGATTATGCTAAATAACAGAGGAATCTATGTATAATATGCAGTATAATCACTGTATACAGAAAGTAAACCAAGACAGACAAAGCTTTAGGTACAACAGCTGCCAGAGACAAGCATTAAATACAAGAGAAGATTTGAATGTCAGACTGCAGGTTTATAACTTTAACATTCACTAAAGCCACGAAGAGTTACAAAACATTAATCTCTATGAATGTATGTTTACAGCTTCCGATCATGGTACTGCCAATATGGAAAAAAAAAAGATAAGTTGGGAAAAGTTGAAAATGTTTGATACTGAGTTGATTTGATTATTCTTTTACTCTATTTCTATATGTACAGCTTAATATGGGGACAAAATATTAATATGATGGCTGCAAATAATCTTTTTGTCCATTCAAGTTTACAGCTATTGCAGCGTTAGTAGTATATAAGATTTTTCTTCATCTTTTAGAAACACAGTACACTGGTAGAGGGGGAGAAAGGAGGGAAGTGAACTGAAGAATGAGAGGCAAAAGAGGAAAGATCAAAGAGATGGAGGAAAACTATACATTAGAGGAAAACTATGCATGAGGAACAAGAAGGCTAAAGAGAACTGTGTGTTGCAATTTAAACAACCAGTCAATGTTCTTTCATTTGGACATTACATGTAATCAAATAACACTTAAAAACATGATTGTTCTGTTGTCCTGAATGTTTGTCACCTCACTTTCCCTCTTGTCTCCCCTCTGCACTTGACATAGTTTTCACATATAAACCTAAAAGGCTCCTTTAAAGAAGTAACTTTGACGTTCAGACACATTTAGCCGTTTTTATCAGTTGCATTATTGCTTGTATCCCTTTTCCAAAATGGTGGATGAGTTTTCTACAAGAGCAAGAGCAGGCAATAAAAATAACTAGCAGAATGATAAGGTCTGAGTATTTAGAGAAGCAATTTCATGATTTATTTAATGACAAAAACCTTTACTTACTTTCAGGGAACCCCCGCTTTGTTGGGAACATTTGATAGTTAGAGTTACTTGTCAATGAAAAAAATTGATAAATTATAGTATGAAATAATAGTAATATTGGGAATTGTGTAGAAACCATCCATTCAATTACAGCCATGCTAGCAGCTCGGTAAGGTTGCACTTGGCACAGCAGGAAGTAAATATGACAACATGCTTATAATGTCACAATGATGCCATAATATTTATAGATTATTTTCGCTAACCTCACTCAAAATCACCAAAGTGAACCTTACTGTGGTGTTATAGGGAAAGTCAGAGGATTACCAAAGTCAGACTCACCCTCTAAGGATGGGAAGTGTCTTTGCAAAATTTCATGGTGACCATTTGATGAAATATTTCAGTCTGGACCAAAGTGGTGGACAAACATGGTCATGTTGCTGACATGACTAAGAATCACACTTTGCTGTAGAATTTCCATTGAATTACTAAACCGTGTAAATGGGGTTTGTCGTCACACCTCAGACAACTTGTCAGAAATCGTACAACCCCGATCAGTGGCTAACAACTTTTAAGTGTAATTCTTCTATATGATGAAGCTTGCACTGACACATTTGAACATTACAAAGTACAGAGGCGTGCTTGAAGACCAAATCTTAAAGAGCAAATCTAATTTGCTGGCTGTCTGAACATTTTATTAGCTTTTCTGAGCTCCAGTGTTTTTAGTAACAGCTCCCGGTCACAATAATGCATCATAATAAAATATACTGGGTGTCAGGGGCCGCAGCAGTATTTAACAAAAAGTAGAAATGCTTTTGAAGCTCGAGGGGTGTTTTTGTATATATTGAGCATATACTGTATACAAAGCTCATGGTAACTGTTCAGCATTCAGGATATTTCAGTGTAGATGAGGCAGGTGAGCAAATGTTCATAGTTAATAATAGTACCTCAGAGAGGATTTTTTTCCTTTATAAAATATTGTTCAAACTCAAACAGAAATAGGGAGAAATGTGTCCTCAGTTCTGGGCCTGTTTTTCACTAACTGAACTAAGCAAAGAGCGTGCTATCCAGGACACGAGACTGTCAATATTGACACACTGGCCCGTCATGTGGTTGCCATGGAATGTGGAATAAATCGCCCGCTAACCGCTCTAACCAGATTTAGAAAAACCAGGACATTTCATTCCGATTACGAGCCGGGCTGCCGGCTGCAGCTGCCGGCTGGTGAGGTGGTGCAGCCGAAGATGCTGCTGATAATCTAATTCAGTCATGAGATCCTGAAATGTCATCAATTACAACCTGATATGCAAACCTCTGACACAAACAGAAAAGTTTGTCTGTAGAGTCAAGAGCACCAGGGAAAACATACCTATATGAATTCAACAAGTTTATATGATGGATGCTGCTAAGATTAAACTAAAAATTCAACACAATTATGATGATGTCCTTAAATCAAGAAAGAAAGTTGTCATTTGTGGACAACGCCCAACAATTTTAAAAGACATACACTGACAAAATGGTGAATTCTCCATTCATTTCCTCACCAAAACAGGCTATGGACATTTTCAGTTAACATGTGACACCAATAGTGCAGGGTGAGAACTATGTAAACATGCTAAATAAAGGGACGTTGCCCCTTCTAGAACAACTGAGGGTCAGACCACAAGCCCTGTCTTCCCGGTACACCAAGACTTTGACAAAAATGCATATGACATGTGAAAAGCCACAGCATTGCAAGTGTGAGAAACTGGCGAGCAAAGGTTTATCCTGGAGTCCAACAATGAAAACAGGACTTGAAAAAGAAAACAAAAAGAACTGTGGTGAGGGCATCACAGCTGCAAATGGTCTTAGATTCGGTCCTTTGACATAGTGTGTTTTAATAGCAAAATTTTCATGAAAAAAGAATCATCATATTTATATATTATAACAAAGAAGTTCTTGATTTGGTGGCATATTAGGAATTTCATGAAATTTCAAAATCATGTGGGTGTTACTTTAACTTGTACCACCTATTTCAGCATTGTTGATAATCAAGCAAACAGAACAATGCATCCCACCACACTGCAAAAATGATTCGAGGAACATGACAAAGTTCCCAAGGAGTTGACCAGGCCTTCAAACTCCCCAGATCTAGATCCAATGAAGCATCTGTGAACAAGCCTCATGCACAAATGCCCTATTCTGCAGCCCACCAGACCTACAGGATCCACTGCCAATGTCCTGGTGCCAGACATAACAGGACACGACCAGATGTCCTGTGTCCATGGCCCAACAGGTCAGAGCTGTTTAGGTGGCACATGCAGAACCTACACAATATCAGGCAGATGGTTTCAAAGCTGCGGCTGATGCATATTTTCATATTTTTTCAGCATCCCTGAGCCACACACTGACTTACACTGAGCCATCAGAGGCTGCAGAGCCATTTACAAAAGAGGGCAACAGTCATTAAAATGATGAAGATCCCAGCAACATGAACACATGGCGGAAGCACCTATAAACAAGCACTGTAAAAGTTATATCTCCCTAACACAGTTATCAAATAGCATAGCCACATTTGACAGGGCTGTGATTTAATTTGAGGTCCACTAACCTCATGCTTATTAAATTGTAAGAAAAAGGAGAAAGTAAAGGGCTGTAAGGATGCATATCAATCAGCACTATAAAGTGATGCTTCTTCACTCTGCTTTTATGTGAACATGCCTAATATATTTACTATTTACTGTATTTAATGAGCCTGCAGAGTCTAAAATGTAATTGGCTACACTTTTTATAGTTTACCGCCTGATTACCCTCACAGCCAAATGCTGTAGTAAACAAGCTGCTGCAAGCATAAATTAAAAGGCATCCAAGCAGCTTAACATGTGCATGATATATTAAACATACCCAGCTATGCTAATGACGCCACTAATAATGGTAATTAATGCCATGATTAGCAATTTTTACTATGTCAACACTCTTGCTTAGCACAACATATGGTTGTGCAATAATTTTTGCAACCATATGTTGGAACTGATAGTGGATGGGCAACTTGCTGTGCCATTTCTGTGTGCACATTCGTGTTGGAGGTTCTCACTGTGCAAAATGAGCCAATTACTTACAACATGAGGTGCCCTAGAGATGGTTTCTATCAAGCTTAATAGGTTTTATTTAACAATAGTGAGCAAGATCACAAAAGCACATTGAATTTCTATTTAACATACTCTG
Source organism: Amphiprion ocellaris (assembly GCF_022539595.1). Taxonomy (NCBI): domain Eukaryota; kingdom Metazoa; phylum Chordata; class Actinopteri; family Pomacentridae; genus Amphiprion; species Amphiprion ocellaris. The sequence continues at coordinate 17,913,066 of NC_072783.1, read as the reverse complement.
AGGATTATTATTTTGAAGGCAAGGCATGTCTACAACTGCCACTATGTCAACTGTAACATGGAAGTTTACAGGTATTTTTAATGAATTACTGCAACAACTGGTAAAGAATAATAAGTGGAAAATGCAACATCAACTGATTCCACAATATCATTTCACAGTAAGCTCTTGTATTCAGATTCTTTAATTTTTAACGTATTAACATTAACAAAAAGTTGCTATAATGACAGTATTTATGATGATGTTGACACAGAAACAGTGACTTGTATGAAAATCTGGGACATTTCCTAGTCATTTTGCACTCTGAAACATAATGGGTGGGCTCATACGCCCCCGTCTCCTCCATTTGCAAGGACTTTTGAAGCCCTGCACTAAGCCGTGTCATCCACATAAGCCGAAACTCTATAGCAGTTAAAGAACAGTGGTGAACCACAGTGCTGTCAGACAGATAAATGGCTGTGACTGGGGTGGATCAAACACTGAGGGACTGTGGTAGAGGCTGTGCTGTATTTAACACTACTGACACGCTACACAAAGTGACTGGGATGGGAAGTTCTGCTCTAGTTTCAAACATCATGAGCTCTGCCTTTATGATCTCATGCAATCTGTAATGGATTAGTCACTGTGAGATATGTGTAAATGGAGGAATGTTAATCATGCAGTTATGATAAAAACAGAAAATATTCAATTGAGCCTCAAAGTTAGCCAGGCTGAAAGATTTTTTTCAACTTCTTTTGTTTATTCTTTAACATCTGGATTTGATTTCCTGACAAAGGAGCATGTGAATGCTATTTGGAATGTAACTTGATTCTAGAACTGCTATAAATAAATCTCATTATGAAAATCCCACATCAAGATTATCCAAAATCTAATCAGTTGATCGACAACTTAAACAAAGGCTGATCAGTTCACTAGATATCTTTTCGTATTTTAAACACATTCAAAACCTCCCCTTGTGACATAAATCCAAGTGCAATCTTGCATATATGATAAATGCAATGGATATTTAACAATTATGTGTCAAAATGGGTTTAATTTAAAAGAGAAAAACTATAGAAAAAGTAGAAAAGAGCCAAACTATCAAGATATATACTATATGCTGAAACATCTGGTAGCAATCGAACACCAATAAAAAAAACTTGAGTCTCGGTAATGGTGATAAAAATCCTCACTCTTAACATAAAATTGGATTTAAAGGCTCTTCCCATTATTTAAATAGTAATTACAGATAATAGGAGTTCTACTTCTGGACACATAAAGACTATATGCACTATGAGTTCTATGAGGCTGGATGTAGACATAGCAAAATTTTGGGCTAATGATGTGATAATGTGGCAGTCCTCTCATGTTGATGCTTAGCAGGTATCATCTACCAGCTATTGCTAATTGCTAATTAGCATTAAACTGCAGAGTTTCACTGTAGTGTCCTGAGTAGGGCCCGACTAACTTATTGGCCGGCCGATTAAATCGGCTGATTATAGCCCTTTTCAAAATAATCTTCATTGGCAAGAGTTTTGCCAATTAAACGCAGACATATTCTGAATTTCTCATAAAACAGTAAATGTTGTTTCATTTATAGATTGACTTTTTTTAAGGTTGCATAATTTCCCACAGGTTTAATGTTTTGTTACATGTTTTTGTACTTGAAAATTCCTCTCTGTTGTAAAGTTAAACAAATACTGAAGGACAAAGTATTGCAAAACAGTAAAATGTACTGCCTGTAATTCATGTCTTTGCTGCTATAAGCACTAAGGGACCAAAAAAGAAGTTATTTTATACATTATATATTTGTTAAATTAATCGGCCGACTAATCAGCTATCAGAATTTTTTTTCTGCCAAATATCGGAATCAGCATCGGCTTCAAAAAATCCTTATCGGTCAGGCCCGAGTCCTGAGGTAGAACAGGATTTCCAGAAGTGTTACAAGTTTTTGCAACCAAAATATTGCAAGAGTATTAGAAGAGCTGCATCACTGCACAAGGAGACTACTTTGGAAAGGATGGCAGCCACATTAGAATGGGATATTTATGGGCAGATTCTTGGAAAAACCGAAGTGAGTGGATCACCAAAATATTTAAATTTATTATTTATGGACTTGAAATATCTTCAAATGTGAAAGCATTTTGTTGTCAAGAATTTTTCTCTGGACCAGAAACATCAACTTCACAGTGACATTTCAGTAGATAGAAGTCAGAGGATCATCAATGTCAGCAGTATTTATTAACTAAGGAAATAAAGATATTTCAGTTTGAACCAAAACATGTAAGCTGAGTAGGGTCCCTCTCTGTTTCAGCCTTATTCATTGGTTTAATGGGAAGAATCCCGCTGAACTTGTGGCAACTGCAGTGACTGACAGTTAAAACAGCCGATGGTCTACAATTTACCATGGAAACTGTCTAACAACAAGACATGTTGCTTAGTCAAACATATATTTGGTTTGGCTTTAACCAAATGCTGGCACAGTTTCATACCAAAACTGTGTTGCCAAAGTAACATCTTAAATAAGGAGGACAAACACTGGAATAATCTGGGGAATTGTGTTGTTGAGAAATGGTTTCATATCTACACACTCGATTACTGGATACATCAGATGTGTTCATGTATAGATTTTAATGTGTTTAAAAACTTAAATGACTGCTTCATGGGGGTATTCGCAGAAAGATGGAATTGTTTTGAAATTACTCTGCCCAAACCAAAATTTATATTATTGCAGGTTTTTTGTTTTCTTTCTGTCAAAGTAGGTGGATTATTTTGTTTAGATGGGCCTCAAGCTGGGCTGCACAGGTACCCGGTGGTTAGCACTGTCGTCTCACAGCTCAAACGTCCCGGTTTGCATCCTGGCCTGGGCCTGAGATCTTTCTGTGTGGAGTTTGCATGTTCTCCCTGTGCTTGCGTGGGTTTTCTCCGGGTACTCCAGCTTCCTCCCATAGTCCAAAAACATGCTGAGGATAATTGGTGATACTACATTGTCCGCAGGAGTTAATGTGAGTGTGCTTGTTTTTCTCTGTGTGTAGCCCTGTGATAGACTGGTGACTGGAGATGTCCGATATTGGCTTTTTTAATTCCAAACCACAGACATATTGTTAGTCAGGCACAGTAAGCTTGTTACGGCAGCCACATTTGCAGGGCTTAAAGTGAAAAATAATCCTAAACCAGAACTTTTTTGCTTTTGGGTGGGCCTCATTCCATTGGTAGACGAACTTGACTGGCAATGTAGTCCTATCTTTTTTTTTTTTTTTTTTTTTGAGCCCAACGCCGGCCCAGCACACCGGAAATCCAGCATGGTTGTTTACACACTTCAGGAAGCAGTTTGATATGACGTGATCATTTGCGCGTCGGTAAATGCTGGTGAAATCCAGGCATTATTTTATCGGTTTTCATGATAGGCAAAAAAAACAATAACGATATTGCCCGATAATGTATTTTTATGCCAATATCGGGCCGATAATATTGGTGGGCCGATATTATCGGACATCCCTAGTGGTGACCTGTCCAGGGTGTCCCCTGCCTTCACCCTAGGTCAGCTGGGATAGACTCAGCCCATGCAACCCTAATGAGGATTAAGAGGATAAATGGATAATGGTCCACAATCTCTCTGCAGAGTTGCAGAGATCTCTTTAGTGTATTTGTAAAGTGCTGTACTTACAGCTCCCAGCATGATGCGAACAATGAGCCACCTGAAGGTCCAGATGCAGATGAGGGAGGGGGGACAGCGGCGGGGGACCTGAGATAAAGTCCACACCGGACACAAGAAAATAGCCAGAAAGCCCGTCTCCAACAGCTGGCTCTCCCAACCTGCAAAAATAATCAGAATATCATTTATTAAGTATTTTTCTTAACTAACATGCAGTGTGCTGCAGTACAAGAATGCAAAACAATGCTTAATGATGCGGGGGCATTACATTTCATCAACAAAATGCACTTGCACAGGCATGAAATGACATGTTACCTTAGTTGTGACCTTAGTTAGTCACAGTTGTAATAAACAGAGTAGAAGACATGGCTATCTTAATATATATTATGCATGTGATTTTAGAGAGTTACTCTGAGTTACTATAAAAACTAGTTCAAAAAAAAATATGCTAACAATGACAAGGTTAACATAGCAGGTATAATGTTTAAGTTCTCACTACAATAGCATGCTAGCATTTGCTCATTAGCATTAGATGGTTGGGACTTTCCTTTGAACATGGTGCTGAACAAATGCTGTAATGACCAGTTTAAATTTTACAGTCTATAATAAACACAACAGATGGTTTTACGTTGTACATCTTGTAGGATTCTCCAAATTCACCATCAGTCTAATCTATTACATTACAGGTACAAATTTCTTTAAACTTGTCTTCTAGAAAAAGTGACAGCTCTTTCAGATGCGGTTAAAAAAAAAGTCAAGGGTCCATTATAGTTGAATTATTCATACTTTGGGGGTTTGTCTGTGCGAACCAAATTTAATGGCAATCCTTTCAATACTTGTCAAGACATTTCACTTAAAACCACATTTGTGAACCCTGTGGTGATGCTAGAAAGAAACCAGAAATGGCTCTACCAAATGTTGTGCCATCAAAGACAGTAAGATTCATCCTCTGGGAACCATGGACAAACGGTAATGGCAGTTCATTTAATATTCGTTGAGATTTTTCAGTCTGGACTGAAATTGTGGATATCTTTGCAAACCCTAGAGCCATGCCGTTACTACGGTTAAGTCAATTATATTCAAGTTTACCTTACTAAATGCTATGTTGTTGCTTTGAATGTTTTAAAGAGTGGTTTCAGCGACAGAGCAATATCTACCACTAATGCCCCTAACAGCACAAACCCCTGGCCTCTGGTTTTCAGTCTAGACTTGGGAACAACCAGAGGAGCATTGTCTGCAGACTTCAAGCTGCACCGTCAGCCAGAGTGTGATAATCGGTCCACAATAAAAGAAGGACTCCAGGAGAAAGACAGTGAGAGTGAGAGAAGAAGAAAAATTTTTTTTTTTTTTTTTTTAAAGGGTAATAGAAGCCACAGCTTCCAACCACAGACATGGGCCTGGCGTCTCTGACTACAAAGTGTCCTTAACCAATCACAGAGCTGCTACTGACCTCGCCACTTATCTGGGTCAGAGACCTACATACAACCCCCTGTTTATGCTTTCTTGCTTCTTTCCCATCTCTACCACAGCATTCATGACAGTTTACTGGGTTCAATAACTTAAAAAGAAACAGAAAGCACAGTACGGTAATATGCTATGATTGTGTTTCAACCCAATAAAATAGAAATGGAATTTTATGTAGTAATTAAATATAGAAATAATCAGTTAAAACAACTCCACAAATGAGATGTTTTTTAATGTTTGATCACTTTCTAGTTTAAGTAATCAGTTAAGGGTGGGTTGAAATTTTGCAGGTTTTATTTAACGTTATTTTTTCCAGTGTTTTTCAAACCGTTACATTATATGATAAAGGAAACAGTCACATTATGTTTCTAGGATGGACATGTGAGCACTGACAAAAACCAAAAAAACAACTTTGAGCATCAATATCATGGGATATATCCTAGTTTCAATAGCAAAACTGCACCAATCTAGTGTCTGTGACATAGAAACAAGCACTGGTCCACTAAATGTGTTTTCTGTTTTCTATTAATTAATTGGAGAAAACTTTAAAAGTGCCTTTTTAGCAAACTTTTAAGAATCACATCACTGTGTGGGATAGGGTGTTGGTCAAAACAAGTTATAGTATATGAAAGGTCTCATTCTTATTCACATTTTGACACCATTCTTACCTTCTAGCCGTGATTCCTATTGTGTCAAACAATTTGCTAATATAGTCATTTTAAAAAACATGAATCTAGCTTATTACTGTGAAATCACATTAATCAAACTTGTTTGGAGCATTCAGCGCATTCTTGAGAGTCTTTCAAAGTTTAGTCTGGCAGTGTTCAGTTCCTGGTCTGTCAGTTTCCATTCTCAGATTCTGAACAACTGTTTTGTCGTGATGATTGTTGAATGTTCACTCTTCAACTTATATTACCAGACTGACCTTATGGTACCAGCTAAGCCTCATATGCTCATGACGACCAGTTTAAAACATGATTGTCATGGCATCATGGTTATTAAGACTGAGCATATTGCTTGCGACAACAAGCAAAACACATTTTTGTACATGTTGTATACATGTATATTGCTTGCTCCATCACCATAGTTTTGATTCCCTAAGGCAATAGATTCTCAAATTTGACATTTTGCAAATGTAATTGTAATATTTGAGCATTATAGAAAATGGTTTTAGATACAGAAGGAGCCATAGCCATAAGATGATCCTGGTATCAAAATGTAGTTACAAATAGGTCTTTTCATATGCAAGAACTTGTTCTGATCAGTCATCTGACCCTTAAAAGTTGCCCCTTTTTAAAGTTTTCTCAATTGATCTATCTTTAAACAGATAACACGTCTACATCCATAAACATTAAACTAGTGCAGTTTTTCTGTTGAAACTTTGATATACACTACCGGTCAAAAGTTTTACAATGCCCCCATTTTTCTAGTTTCCTTATTGAAATTCAAGTAGTTCAAGTCCAATGAATAGCTTGAAATGGTAAAAAAAAAAAGGTAAGGTTACCCAAAAGTGATAAATAATGCACATTTCAGATTTATACCAAAAAAAAGCCTTTTTTTGGGAACAAGAAATGGGTTAACAATTTAAAGCTGTTCTGAAGCAATGGAGGTTGATCAAGCCTTGAAAGTTGGTGCTACCAAATCCTACAGGTGTCCCAACTTTTCTTGATTACTGACAACCCCTCTGTCTGCGTAAAAGTAGTGTTGGAACACACAATACTCTCCAAAGCATTATTTGAACAGTATTGCACTGCAGAAAGGGGTGTGTTGCTATAAAAATTGTGAGGAAAAGACAATTAACAATAGAAGAGAGACAGACCATCATAACACTTAAAAATGTAGGTCTTTCCTACAGAGAAATTGCAAAGAAAATCAAGGTGTCAGTACAGTTTTCTTCACCATCAAAAGTCACTCAGAAACTGGAGGAAACTCTGACAGGAAGAGGTCTGGAAGACCCAAAACCACAACAGAATCAGAAGACAAGTTGCTGAGAGTCAAAAACTTGGTGATAGGCGGCTCACAGGACAACAGCTTCAAGCACAGCTTAATAGTGGTCGTAGTAAACAAGTCTCAATTTCAACTGTGAAGAGAAGACTTGGAGTTGCAGGTTTGACAAGTTGAGTTGCAGCAAGAAAGCCATTACTAAGCTGTCAGAATAACAAAAAGAGGTTTGCCTGGGCCATGTAACACCACCAATGGACTACTGAAGACTGGAAAAAGGTATTATGGACTGATGAATATAAAGTTTAAATCTTTGGTTCATCACGCAGGATTTCCATATGCCGTCAAATAGGCCAAAGGATGGTTCTTCAGTGTGTGACATCAACTGTCAAACATGGAGGAGGAAGTGTGATTGTCTGGGGCTGCTTTGCTGGATCCAGGGTCGGTGACTTGTACAGAGTGAGAGGTACTCTGAACCAAAACAGCTACCATAGCATTCTGCAGTGACATGCAGTACCCTCTGGTATGTTCCTAGTTGGTCAGGGGTTCATCCTACAGCAAGACACCTTGGCAAGAAAGAACAAGATGGGAAGCTTGAAAACATGAAGTGGCAGCACAGTCTCCAGACTTAAACCCCGTAGAGCTGGTATGGGATGAACTGGACAGAAGACTGAAAGCAAAGCAACCTACAAGTGCCACACATTTATGGGAACTTCTGTAACAGAGTTGAGAAGAACTTTCTAAAGAATATTTGATTTCCATTGTGGAAAGAATGCCAAGAGTGTGTTCAGCTGTTACATCTGCCAAAGGTGGCTACTTTGATGAGCCAAAAGTTTCAAATACATTTTGGTTTCTAAATTGATTTCTTTTTTTAAACTTCATTTGTTTATTTGTTCTATGCTTTCATTTCAGAGTACAATGAGACATTAAGATGCATAATTTCCAATAAAAAAATGAAAAAAAATTGGGGTGTTCAAAAACTTTTGACCGGTAGAATATCTCGTGATATTGATGCTCAAATATATGTTATAGAAAAAAATCATCCTGAAGAAAAACAAGATTTGGGCTTTTAGATTACGACATTTGGAATAGAAAATAGTTTTTGGTTGCAGTTTTAACAAAACTCAGGACTAAGAATACATTGTGTCTATCTCATTTAGAGATGAAGTTATGAGGACTTAAAAATTACTTGAAAAAAAAAACTATGAAGGTAATGTGTTGTATGGTTTCATTATAAAGGCCAAATATTCTGTGCATAAAAAATCTGCTGATTATGAGCAGGTGAGGTAGGAACTTTTTACATATTTGGTAGATTTTATGTGAAATCAGCCACTGGATATTAAAAATAGGTCAAAATCTTCTTTTAAACATCAGTCATCATGAGTTTCTAAATGTATGAATGAGGTGTTACTGTAAATACAAGCTTGGTTTGAAGAATGTCACCAAGTCAGTTTTACTGTTTAAGATATTATGAATGATATCAAAACCTGCCTCACATTAAGGATTTCCCTCAAATCCACTTCTTCATTTGGAGGAGAAAGAAAGGAAGCCCTGGAGGAACCAGTCTGAAGTTAACTTACCAAAGGAATACCTAGAAAGACAAAAAAAGGAAAACAAAAAGCAAAATAAGAATTTTGACTCACTCGTCAACATTACTAAATATCTATAATGAAGTAAATTTTACAACCCTTTCTTTAGTTAAAGCTGTAATATTTCTTTTTTTGGTCAATTGGGAGCAGTAAAACAAACTGAAACATTTTTAATTTTTTTTCACCAAAAGTCAAAAATGCAAAAATATAAATTTTTTAGCACCATTAACAAGAACAAGCAGGAAATTTTCTTATTGGAGAATCTGAGACAACAGAATGTTTGACATTCTTTTTTTATTTTTTGCGAAATAAATCCCTGAGATGCTAGAATCTAAATCTGAAGAATTCTTGTTGCAGTAAACTGCAATAATTAATTGTTAGCAGGAGCTTAAAATGCATAGTTAGAGACTACGAGTGGGACTCAGAGTGTCTGTGTGTGTATGTTATCAATATTATTTCATTTCATTTCATTAATGTGTCACTTCAGTCTCTCTGATTTGCTTTCCCCCATCCACACTGTCCATCAGTGTCCCCCTGTGAGTTTCTTCTTCTTCACTGCAGGACAGTTAACTTTTGTTCACTTTACCCTGATTCATTTGATAAGCACCACCCCAAGTAGTCTTAAATGTGGCTCTATGTTTATAAAAACCTCAATATTTTGGCATTAATGATGTATGGCAAAAGAAAGTGATATATGTTTTTGTAACGATATTGTGGATTTGTCAGAGCCAATTTTCTGAAAACAGTTGCTTGCTGCAGCAGAAAATTATGTTAAATTAACAATATTGTAGGGAGGGAAACTGAAACAATGATTCAAATTTGACTAAAGTGTTCTAAATAACTACAGGACACTGAAGAGTCCAAGGTGATAATTCTCTGTGAATTTGTCACAACAAGCAACTCTGTATGCTAATGCATATGTTAATGTACAAAGTACTGATTAAAGAACATTTAAAAAACCATCATTGACAATAATCTACTGATTTACAACAAAACATTAAAAACTAGTATACAGGTCAAATATTTCATTATAAATATATGAACAATTTAGAAACTAATGCCAGTTAAGTGACCCATATGCATGTGTTTATCCCACACTCACCACAGCTGTCCCACGTTGACCAGGGAGTGGTAAAGCACCCACAGTGTGACCATGATAATCATGTTGGCCATTCCTGTCACCAGAACAAATCCTGACAGTGCCATCCCCACCAGGGCAATCCCATCCAGGTTGGCATCCATGTCGCTCCAATCCATGAACCAGAGGAGGGATGGGGTGTATGCTAAGGCAGCCATGCCTATCTTTCCTCCCACATAACGTTTGACACTGTTCAGGTAGTTCTTACAGGGCATCAGGCCATGTTCACCTATCAGCTGCTTGTTCTGGTTGTAAGCAACGCTGAACGCCACAACTATAGAGAAAGCGAGGAAACAGAAGGGCATGAAGACACACAAATATGTTGAAAATTCTGCATTATACTTTAAAAGCACTATGAGGGTGGATATTGCATATTTTCTGCTGTGTTTGTAAGGGTAGCAAGAAATTAAACAAAGTAAGAGGTGTGTTCACGTTGTCTGCACTAAGGGCTTTTTTGCAGGTAACATTGTCCGACTGGCTTCTGAGCGCACACTGTAAAAATAAACTGCTGCTGAATGAATGAGACAGATGTGTTCAGGTGTCAGAGCAGCTACAGTAAATCTCATTATGCTTCCTTGTAACAAAACATAAATTGCTCCATCCAGGTAAAAGAGGGGAGGAACAGCTGCCCTATTATGTCCACAAAATCTGTCTATATAACGGCGTCTTCCCAAGGAACTCCAAGCGGACTAAAAAGTAATCCGTAAATAACAACTTTGCATCCATGGTGTTCGCAGCATAATCAAGGCTTTATATGAGTAGTTCAGGTAGCCGATGTTGAGTGTTGGCAAAACATGACTAGAAGGCAGAAAGCCAATTTGATGAATCAGCTCCAATACTGATAGTGGTTGTAAACAAAAAGTTGTAACTAAACACCTGTGAGAAAAATACAAGGAACACAAAATGGATGTAGGTGCATATATTCAGTTCCTTAACTGTGCCATACTCATGTACTGTGCTACAAAAATACGTAGGGCCCACATACACTTAATTAATAAAAGTGTCACTGTTATGGGTGCATTTTTAACATATTAGGTCAGGTGTTACCCTGGCATTAGGAAAAGTGGTGATTTCAACACTACCCTAGTGACAAGTTTGCTCATTTGACGACATTTAAGTGCTGCAGGTCGTCTTAAAGGAGAACGTGAACTACAGCCATCCATTTAGCCGAATGTAAACACACTCACAGTAAATAAAGGCGACGGAGCGCAGCAGCACGATGCGAGTGAGCCAGTAAGTTCCTGGTTGTAACGACAGAAGTTGCTTCTGTTTCTCTGAGTCTCTGCTGGTGTCCGCTTCATCTTCTTTACCGGTCAGGACCGAGTCTGTCTCTGTCCTCCTGCTGCCTACACGTCTTCTCCTCACAGAGCTGTCTGGAGCCTCACCGCTGGTCGCCATGTTTCCGGATGTCACGGTCATGTGACTAAACAGATGCGGAAGTGAAGCGTTGCTATTATTATTATTATTATTATTATTATTATTATTATTATTATTATTATTATTATTATTATTATTATTATTATTATTATTATTATTATTATTATTATTAATAATAATAATAATAAAAATAATAATAATAATAATAATACAAATTCCATTTTTAATATGCTTTTAAAATACTAAAGCCTTAAGGATAATGTTGATATCGTAACATCACATATTTATTTATTTTTGGTTGAGTTAAATCTAGTGAAAAGTCATTCATTGATATTTTTTCTGTACAAAAGAAGTAAAATGTTACTCTTCTTTAGAAAATAGTAATATAAAAATGTTAAAATCAATGTTTAATATCTGTAATGAATGACTTCATGTGTTTGTGTTTTATGATTTTACAAAGAGCACTTGAAGGCAACATTCGACATCGCTAATCATTCCCAAAAATTCCCAAAATTTTGCTTTTAATCAGATACTAAAAGTTATTGTTACTAATTTAATTCTTCTTTCACATGACTGTATACACATGATTGTGTGTGTTTTTTTCTGTTAGATGGTAAAGGATTTTGTAACACTGGTTTTAAGTAGTAGTAGTAGTGGTGGTAGTGGTGGTGGTAGTAGTGTAGTATTTCTGCCTAGCTGTATTCTGAAGTACGAAAAGAAATGAAGTGTTTACCCAGAATTTAAATAAAAACTAATAGCAGAAGAATAGCTGAAGAATAACTACAATTAAAAAAATAAATAGGTTGAAAATGTTGCAATGTTAAAATGCCAATGCACATGGTTTCACATTAAATAGAACTGTACATGAAATAGCAGAAATGTCTTCACATATTTTGTCTCACTTGAGGTGTCTCAATAATAATAGCGACAATAACAGCAACAAAAAAGAAATACTTGTATAGTGATGAGGTGGATGTTCAGACGTAATCGATCCTCAGTAAAACACAATAGAGAATGCAGAATGGACCTTTAACTTGTCAAACATTATTGAACATTATTAATTATTGGAGTGCATTGGAGAGTTATTTGAAGTAGTTGTTTAAACTGGAGGACATCTTTTGTAAGTCAAATGTCACAGCAGCTGTGGTGTCAGATAAATGTAATAGAGTAAAAAGTCCCCTGTCTCTGAAATGTAGTGAAACAGGTAAAGCCAATAAAGTACCAATGATCAAATAAAGTAGCTTCTTTCATCTCTGCCTTAGAACTGCTTAGTGGACTACTGTCCAAGCCCTCACTGCAATTTGTTTAAAATCTTAATTTAATATTGACTGTTTACAGTTCTCTACCTCCTTCTGCTGCGTTATGCCAAACCAGGAGGAACTCAAACTTTGCAAAAGCCAATCGGACAAGAGGGGAGGAGAGATGCAGAGCTAAAGAGTTGAAATATTACTGTGGCTCGTCAAAGTTTGTCTGGCTGTGGAGGAAGATGTGAAAAGGAATGGCAAGTTCAACACAAGACATCTGGGATCTTACTTCTTTTCTTGGGGATACAGTCTTTCTACAGCGCTGTGCGCCTTTACGCACTTGGAGAGCTCAGCTGGAATTTAGGCGACAGTAGACCGTTCTAGCAGCAAACATGACCGAGGAGAGCAAGACACTGACTGAGCACCTATGCAGTCCAGCGGGCAGCGAGGGCTCCATGTCCCAGCATGGGTCGGATTCAGAGTGTCCGACCTCTCCAGCAGGGTCAGAAGCGCAGGAGGCAGCGCACCCGTCGGGTATTACGCACAAAACGAAGAGCTGCCCGGAGGACGAGCGGTTCCCCGCCTGTATCCGGGATGCGGTGTGTCAGGTGCTGAAAGGTTACGACTGGTCTCTGGTGCCGATGCCCAGCCAGGGGGAGAGAGGACTGAAGAGCAAACCTCATGTGAAACGGCCGATGAACGCGTTCATGGTTTGGGCGCAGGCAGCGCGGAGGAAGCTGGCGGACCAGTATCCTCATCTGCACAACGCTGAGCTCAGTAAGACGCTGGGAAAACTGTGGCGGTGAGTACTGAAGCTAACAGAGCTTCTTGTTCAACTAACGAACACCTAATATTGTATGCAACTACAGTACCCTATATATCCGCACAGTGGCCGTTTCAAAGTCCAAATCCTGTTTTATCACTTTCATTTCAAAACAAGAATCTTATTTTATTACCTTTCACAAAACTCTCATCATGCCACAATAAAACTTGTTTAAACTATATTTTCACTGAATTTGTTATTATTTTTGCATAAATTCTACTAAATATGCTGGTAGGAAGATATTTTTATGGTTACGAGAGGCCACACTGAGGAGACTTCTAAATGTGGTTTTCTCTGTGCAGTTCAAAAACTGTTCAAATAAAAGACCAAATTAAAGATAGACAACTCTTGTATTATTTGCAAACTAAAGGTGCCGATTGCCAATAATCAAAAACTGCAATTTCTTATGCAAATATACTGAAGTAAAAGTAGAAATATTTGAAATAAAAAGTATACCACATGTAAAAGTCTTGCAGTAAAGTAGTAGAACACAAGGTTTCTGTATTGTAATAGAAGAGTGAAGCTAAGTAAAACAGAAATACAAGTACAACTACCTGGAATTTGTACTTAATATTGTAGAGTATATGGTGCTGCACAAATGCCACCGAGTACATTAGTGAGAATTCTAATGCTAAAGCCAAGTTTTATTTCAGTGCGAAACACAAATCAACATGCGACACAATTTGAAATGAACAAATGCTTTTTTTCCCCAGCAGTCTTGAAAGGACCTTCAGTTATCCTCTAACTCTTTCCTCTCGTCCTCAGACTTCTCTCTGAAACAGAAAAGCGTCCTTTCATTGAGGAGGCTGAGAGGCTGAGGCTGCAGCACAAGAAAGACTATCCAGACTACAAGTACCAGCCTCGGAGACGCAAGAACACCAAACCGGGTCAAGGGGACTGCAGAGCCGGACTGGTCCAGCAGCAGCAACAGCAGCAGGGCTTGTATAAAATGGAACCAGGACTGGCCAGGCTGGCTGGTACAGGGGACGTGCACCACCATTATCATCCAGACAGGACAGGTGATAAGACTGTAACGATCTGTAATCCACCTTGTTAATGCTTCAGTGTGGATAAGCTGATGGGTGTTTCCTTTTTTTTGGTTTCCAGGTCAGTCTCATGGACCTCCAACACCTCCTACCACACCTAAAACCGACCTGCACGTGGGGACCAAGCATGAGGGCCGCCGTCCTGTGGACATCAGCTCAGCTACTCCACTCAGCCGTCAGAACATCGACTTTAGTAACGTAGACATCTCAGAGCTCAGCACTGATGTCATCGGCACCATCGACGGCTTCGACGTCCACGAATTCGATCAGTACCTGCCTCCAAACAGCCACAGCACCACTGTCCTAACCCCACCGGACAACAGCAGTCCCTCTGGATCCTTCATCCCACCCAGCATCCACTGTCACTCTCACAGCGTCCCCAACTGGACACCCAAAACATCTGGTGGGACTCCAACTGGAATGCCGCCATCCTCCAGTCGAGACACCCACCACGGGCTGCACGAGGAAGGCAGCCAGAAGCCTCAGATTAAGACTGAGCAGATGAGCCCAGGTCACTACAGCTCCTCCTCCTCCTCCACTCCTCCCCCACCACCACATCCACCTGAGTACACCACCCTGAACTCAGGAGCCTGCCCTCCCTCCACCTCCTCCTCTTCGTCCTCTACCAATCCATCAGACTACACTGACCTTCAGAGCTCCAGCTTCTACAGCGCTTTCTCTGGTTACTCTGCCAGTCTGTATCAATACCCGTACTTCCACTCCTCCCGCAGGCCTTACGCCACGCCACTTATCAACAGCCTGGCCTTGGCACCACCTCCGCATAGTCCTCCCTCTGGCTGGGAGCAGCCTATCTACACCACACTCACCAGGCCTTGAAGAGGACAACAACGTGGCCATATATACTGACAGTGGCTGGTGGTGTTTTTTGTCCACAACTCATATTGTGTGTCAATATGTTGAAACATTTGTTTATTATTGTGCAAAAAGATTAGCAAGGATTCAGTGTGTTTTCCTGAACTGGACTCTTTTCGGAGTGAAACGCCTGCAGCATGACATTTACACCTAGGCTGGACAATAAAATGTTCCATTGAAACTCCACATTAATGAAATTTGGGTGTGAAAGTAGCACCTATTTAATAGACAGAGTTTTATGTGTTGTAGCAGTTTTTCCACAATAAAGGTGGCTGAGTAAAATAGTTTCCTAATTTTCATACATTTTGATTACCACCTAAGCTGTTACTTTCTTTTTCTTTGGTAGGACAGAATTATGTGAAGGTTCCACTTGTTTCTATAAAGATTGTCATTCTTCAGCCAATAAGGAAGTCCTTTATATGAGGTATGAAGAGACTATGTTTTCTACCTTAAAGAAAGCTTCCAATGAAAATCATGTTTTGCATCTTGTCCATATGGTGTTTTTTATATAGTAGAAGAAACATCATGAGTGAAATGAGAAGTCAACACTATGACTGAGGATTTCCACCTTGAAACTGCAGTGTACCAATGACAGTGTCCCAACTTCCAGGGCTTCATATATAACACATCTAACAAACCAGTCCTGTCAATGTGCAGCATGAGGTTTTCTGTATCATTATTCTTCCTCAGAATCAGCTTCCAGTTTTGAACATATATGACTGATTAACTCCCTCATCTGAACTTGCAACTGAGTAGCTAAGAGTAGTTTTAGGCTACATCCACATTGATACATTTAACCTTTACAATGCATAATCTCTGCTACGTTTCCGTCTAGCATCCACCCTACTCAGGAGGTCAGGACCCATAAAATAGAGACTTTTGAACACAGGCAACTATGCTCTGTTGTATTAGCTTTAACCGTCACAATATTCATTCCTTCAGTTGTCATGCTCCTATCACACGGCTGTTTTGTGGTAGATTAAAAAGGCATTAGCTCTGACTACCAGTGATTAATTCAGCACAGATACTGACAACAGGTGTTGTCTATGCTAGCAGCTGTTAGGCAGTTAAGGAAATTTCTGGTCATGCTTTTTGTCATTGCTGCTCTTTTTTTCTTTTTCTACAGCTAAGCAACCAAGGCCCTGCTCTATGTTCAGCACCCACATGGTTTTTGTAGACTGTAAAAACTCTGTGACAAATAATGAAAATTTGGCAGCAAGTGCACCAGAAAAACAAGTTAAAATGGTGGAATAGTGTAACACTCACAGATTATTAAAGTAGTCAAAATGAAGAAAAATACATGTAAAATCAAAAGAGTTTTTAAACAGATTTCAATATAGTAAAAATAGTGTCATTTTACAATCACACATTGTTAAAAAAAAGGCATTATGTACAATTTTGAACTGCACAGTTAACATATATTAATACTTTAAATGATTATTTACAATTTTTCAATTCTTAACATACACTTTTTTACACAATGTAATATTTTTTTCTCTTAAATAATGGCAAAAATCTTAAAATAATATGTTTTTGTTGATTTAAATAGAATAAAAATATTATTGTTATTTTTTATTAAATTTAACAAAACAGGGGAAATCCATAAAATAGGATGGATGGATGGATCTAAATATGTCACTTTGATACACAGATATGAGTTTGCAGAGGTTAAATAAACCGGAGAGGGACTCGACACTGAAAGATTTATTTCTTCCTGTAGCTGTACAGCTTCACTGTACACAAAAATGCATACTTCAACTTTGACAATTGAATGCTATTTTTGAATTCATCCTTGAAAATGGCGCTTAACATTTGAGTTGAAGTGGTGTACCTGCCAGCGGGAGGCATGACATCAGAAGTAGTTTAGAAGCCAGTCATGGTTCTTCACTGCTGTTTCATTTCCAGGTTGGTTCCAGTCTGACAGCTGCTCCTGCTGGGTTTCCTGTCAGGAGATTAGTTAATTTCACACTCCCAGCTCCGGCTGTCCCATCCATCGGCTGCAGGGCCTGATGGACAGGACAGCTGGACAGCAGATTCCAGTGGCACTAAAGAAATGCTCCATTGACCCACAAAACACAGAAACACTTGGAGGTGCTGACATAAATGTGGTCTGGGTATCTAGATGATCTACACTCATATTATGCCTGTCCTTACTATATCCAGGTCAAACTCGTGTGTGGTGAAGCAGCAGCTCTTCCTCTAATAAACATTTGCTACATGTTCCAGCACCTCACTGACCATATTATCTCCAGGACAAACACAGTGGCTGCTGAGTCGAGGTCCCACCCATTTTTAAACGCTTCCTGTGTGGGTCCGTCCCGGCTGCTGCAGCTCAGTGGCTCACTGTCTCAGCAGTTTACCATGACAACTCGGTTGCCAACGACAACAAGGCGCCCAGACAGAAGCAACATTGATTTGGCCATATGTCTGTGAGCAAAAGTGTGGAAGTTTGTGTAAGAGTGGCGAGATCATCAGGTGACATTTACACCAGCAGACCTTCGGTTCACACAGTGAGCAGCTCTACACGCGTCGATCACCTTTTATAAGCGACCAATGAGCAGCATCCACGGTGATGCAAAACAAGGGAGTGTGTCGAACTTCACCAGGACGATGGAGGTGGAGACTGCCATCTCAGACGTCACTCCAAAATCTTCCATAGGTGTTTGTTTGAGTTGAGATCAGGTGACTGGGATATACAGG
Organism: Amphiprion ocellaris; assembly: GCF_022539595.1. Classification (NCBI taxonomy): domain Eukaryota; kingdom Metazoa; phylum Chordata; class Actinopteri; family Pomacentridae; genus Amphiprion; species Amphiprion ocellaris. The sequence goes on along the minus strand of NC_072783.1, from coordinate 17,895,240 downwards.
TCGGTGACCTCTGTTCTGTGCATGGAAATATCTGAATTTATGATGTCATTCAGAGTTTTTCCTGCCTCAGAATGAGCCTTTGGAGAGTGACCATGATCGGCCTGTGCACTCTAAAGCCAGTGAGTTCATGTCGTCTTATTTGACAGAAGCATATATGTATTTCCTTGGTATTTCCGACCGTTTGCTAAACAAAAAGAAAAAAATCTGTTATGACTAAATGAAATTCTAATTACCAAAACTGGTGAGATAGAAAGTAATTGCTATCATTACGCTTAATTCTTATCTTTTTCCTTTTGAGCTGCCTCAAATGTCTTTAGAGGGTGCAAAAAAATTGCCTTTGTAGGACAAACCCTGCCATTGCATTCATTTCTTTTTTTGTCCTTTTAAGAAGTAGTTTTCTTGTAGAGTGATAGCTCAGAATATTCACACTAATTTTATGTCTGTTGATTTGGTACAAAGCTAGCATTAGATAGTGTTTAGCTTAGCTTAGCATAAAGACGTATCAAGACTGCCTGCCTGGGAGCAGAGCCTACTAAAACTACTAAAACTCATATTTATCTTATATCTTGTACATTTAATCCTTAAAGAAGAAGATATCTTAAAAATGACAGGGGGTTGTAAACTTGCTAACATCCGGTTTATGTTACAGTGAGTCTTTATTCTAAACTAAGCAAAATGGCTTAGGTGCGGATAGTGCGCAAGTGATCTAGCTTAAATCAGTGTAAGTTGGGGCTGAAGACTACACTTAAAATATTTAAAATTACATATGTACACTACCATTCAAAAGTTTGGGGTCACCCAGACAATTTCATGTTTTCCATGAAAACTCACACTAACAATGTATTTCTGATTCATTTAATGTTATCCTCATTGGGGGGAAAAAAACTTTTCTTACAAAAATAAGGACATTTCTAAGTGACCCCAAATCTTTAAATGGTATTTTATATATTTAAAATGTTTGGGTTTTTTTAAATGTCGAATTGAGCTTACCAAGATTTTGTTGTTTTCTACGAACCTTTGTTTAAGGCCAGCAGGTGGAGGTTACACAATGTAAAGACTGTATGCAAAAGGATCTTTTGAAAGGAGATGCAACAATGTCAATCACAAGGTGTTCAAGCTTGTAAAAACATCCTGCTTTGCTGTCTGTTTTCCTCTAAATACGACCATGATGTACAAAATGAACATCATGCTGTATTAGTGAAGACTTGAAACTGGTGATTTTGACCGTAAACTCATTGTCAAAATGTTTGCTGGGGTAATAAATCAAGTGTGAAGTAGGATCATTTTCTCAAAGACTTTTATATAACTGGCCTTCTTTTTGCAACCAGAGGAGTCACCCCCTGCTGGCTGTTAGAAAAAATGCAGGTTTGAGGTACCAGCATCACTTTTCTCACTTGGAAGTATGTCCACCTTTTATATACAGCTTATGCTATTAGCACAACAAGGGGATCCACAACAGAACTGTTACCAGTGAAGCTGCATCGGGGTAATGTAGGCACCAGAAATTCACAAGTAAGAAAATCTATATCCCTGGTTCTGCTGTGATGTATTTTGATGCTTTTTAAAATCTGTCTTTTTCGATGTCATAGCAATATTATAGCCCTGCAACGCTTGATCAGTGGAGTACTCTTTTAATGGAGTAGTGTTGGCTTCTTAACTAAAGTTCAAGAAGAAAGCAGATAAATGCATTCCCAAAAATGTCAAACTATTCTTTTCATTTTTCATCTGTCTGTAACACCCTGTTTCAGTTGATTATAATCTCCATGCTCTGATTCAAGGTTGACATCTTCTTTCATAGGTCTCGCCATTCTCTCATTAGCCCTTAAAACTATGAGGAGTGAATACATGTGTAACAGAACACCTCCATCTACTGGACTAATGGGGCATTGCTGTATTTTCATGATGACATTGTCTTTGCAGTGCACATATCCAGAAGATAGGAATTTTCAGCAGGTGTGTGTCACTGAGAAAACAACATTTGTGTATATATTAACACAAGATTATGCTGATGGTAATATGTTTTACCATGTATTTAATCTAAGGACTTAAAAACCTTCTATATGTGACAAAATTGTACAAAATTTTCTTCAAACAATGTTGCTTTAGTTTTTTATGCACCAATGAGGATTCAGTGCTGTTTGAATCAGAGTCTGACAGTGGGTGGGCTGGTGAAGTGAGAAGTGAACAATGCATTATGTAATCCCAAAGAAGAAAGTGAAGAGTGAACACTGAAGCCTTGATTTCATGTTCATCTGTATTGATGTTAAGATCTTCGTAATGAAACAAACTATCACTGTGATTTAAGGATCAACACAACAATGTGTCTTCAAAATATGATGCAAAAACGTAAATTAAACAGTAGTAGAAGTGTTATATAAATTACAATCCTGTCACATTACAGTCCTTGAAAGCAGCAATAACTGTCTACGATGACTCGGTATGTTCAACAGTAAAAATAAATAAGAGAACAGCTGTAAGATTGAGGTTTTAAAAGAACCCTGCCTGGGTGCAGATCTGCCACCTCCAGCTACGTGATGGCATTCGCTGAGAGTTTGTGTGTGAGTTTTGTATGCATATTTGTTGTTAACAGCACTTTGTAGGTTCAGGTTTGTCAGGGTTTCAGTGCCAGAGGTTCAACCTCACAGCGTCCTCAATCAAAACGTCACAATTTCCACACACACGGTAAGCCACTGTCATCAAAACTGTACATTCAATAAATTAACAATGCATTGTCTTCGTTAAGCAACCAGTGAAATGACTCTAGATTACATAATTACATTAGATTACAGGCAGAATGAACCATTCACAAGACAAAATCCTGGGGAGATGGGAGCTGGTCGCAGGGGAAAGGCTGAGGAGAGGGAGGGTGTTTGGCGTTATAATGTACAGCACAAGGTTGGTAGGCAATAGTGATGACATCATCTACCCTTTGGCCTCGAATCGCCCCATGAGGAGCCTTGAGTCCCTTAGAGTTTTAAGTTTTCTACACAAACATAGACTGGAGTCTCTCTGACGTTTTCTCTTCTTCTTCTTCTTCTTCATCTTCTCTCATCTTGGCCCATTCCAAAACCCCCTCCTGACCCCAAACCCCATGGTCTGTGGCCCCTTGCTGGGGCTGTCTCTGATCTGAATGAGACTGGGCCAGTCCAGTTGAGTTTTGGCTTCATGCAGGCATCAAGGTTTGTGTTTAAAATGGGCCTCCACTGCAGAGAGAGACAGACAAAAGGAGGTACAGCAATGTAAAATGAATGTGTTTTCATATTGTGTGGTTTCTGCAAAATACATAGTTTTTACGTGGTAATGCAGATGCTTTTGCATAAAAGATGCAGTTAGCCAGTGTTTTGTGTTGACATTCAAGGTCTTTTTAAACTCAGCACATATTCCCTGTTCCCAAACACATCCCCAGGGTGTGTATATATACATATATACACTACCGTTCAGAAGTTTGGGGTCACTTAGAAATGTCCTTATTTTTGCAAGGAAAGCAGTTTTGTTTTTTTCAATGAAGAGAACATTAACTTAATCAGAAATACAGTCTAGACAGTTGTGCAATTATTACATGATAAAAAGGGTGACCCCAAACCAACGAAAACATTAATCAAGTAAATCCAGGGTGATTTCTGTTACTGGCAACAGTTATTCAACAAAGCAAAAGCTCTGATTCACAAGATGCTCTGACCATTTTACTCTGGTCCCTGTGGACAATGCAACTTCTGCCAGAAACTTAGTTCTTTGTATCTGAGACATCAGTAGAGGACATATTTGGTTCTGAACTTCAAATTATGTTATTTTTAGGATACTTTTTGCTATTTTTATCAGACTATCACTCTAAGTTTGTAAAGAGGGATAACTTTTTTCCCATTTTATTGGTGAAAAAAAGGTATGAAGACTTAAATCTGTACATTTACTGGAATTAGACATCACCATCATTAAGTAGTGACTCGTAATTAAATAACAGAAAATTTGTAAAAGCAAATAGTTTTTTGTCTGGTTATCACCATTGAAACTTGAAGCTAGGTTATGATTAATAAAACTGTTTATTAACCGTCTCATCATTTAAATGTTCTGACCAATCACCTGCATATTCCTGTGGCCTCATTGGTCGATTGATGACCCTCTGGAAAGCAGCTATCCAATCTCGTTGCTCGGCCTCGGTCTCGCAGGCGAAGAGGAATTTCCTGTCTGGCGTGACGATGGTGATGCCATGGTTCCAGTGGTAGCCCTGTGTGGATGGAGGCAGGCCGGACAGGACAGTGTAGCTGTTCTCCTTGCTGCCGATGAACACCTCACCCCGGGCATAGGCATCCTGGGAGACAGAAAGACAGATGGAAGCCGTGTGAGCAAAACTACATGACCCACAAATGAAAAGGTCAGAACAATGCAGGTCTCTTCTTACCAGAGGGTCTTTAAAATACATGAGCCGCCTGTCATCCATAGTAAACCACCTCTTCTTGAAGCCCTCTGTGTGCTGGAGGGAGCAAGATAGACAGGGAAATTACCAAGAGAAATAACAGAGGAGGCAATCAGTGAACTGCAAATTGTATCAATTATCATAACAGCTCTGTAGATACTCTGCAAGTATAAAAAATTGAAGCTTTGAAATGATTTTTAATAATAATGATAACAGCTTGCATTTATATAGCACTTTAAAAAGACCCGGGGATAGTCTACACGTTTAAAGAGACAGAGACAATAGCACCAGAACAGAAAATAATGCCTGCCAGACAGACAGTGTTAACTGAGACCATAGACCTTGGAGAAGTGGTGGGTTTTTACAAGTCTTTTGAAAGTCACAATAGAAGCAGTGTTGCTGATCACTGCCAGGAGAGATTTACCACACCGAAGGCTCTGTCGAAAAAAGCCGCAGTCTGGTGCTGCAGATCTGTGTCTGGTTTGGTGTGGGTGAGAACACAAACAGATGAGAAGGTGGAATCCACAGTGACACCTAGGCTGCGGACTTTAGGGGATAAGCAGATCGAGCACTTGTCGAGGTCAAGTAGAAGATCTGAAGCCTCCCTTTGAGAGACTACTCTCTTAACTGCAGCACGAGTGCTTCAGTAGAATGCAACTGGACTACTTACAGTTCCTATATTTACCTAGCTCTAAACAGGGGAGGGCCTCTACAACACCACTTTAGACTGCTATAGGACTGCCTTAATTCTTCATGGCATACTTTCAACAAGGTCTTGGAAACATCTCTCAAGGGATTTTGGTCCATATTGACATCATAGCATCATGTAGTTGCTGCAGATTTGCTGACTGCACATCTATAATGCAACTCTCCCATTCCACCACATCCCAAAGGTGCTCTATTGGAGTGAGATGTGGTGACTGTGGAGGCCATTGGAGTACAGTGAACTCACTGTCATGTTCAAGAAACCAGTTTGAGATTATTTGAGCTTTGTGACATGGTGCATTATCCTGCTGGAAGTAGCCATCAGAAGATGGGTACACTGTGGTCATAAAGGGATGGCCATGATTAGCAACAATACTCAGGTAGGCTGTGGCATTTAAACAATGCTAAATTGGCACTAAGGGGCCCAAAGTCTGTCAAGAAAATATCCCCTACACCATTACACCACCAGCTGCCTGAATCATTGATATGAGGCGGGATGGATCCATGCTTTCATGGTGTTTACGCCAAATTCTGAGCCTTCTATCTGAATCTTGCAGCTGAAATCAAGACTCATCAGACCAGGCAACGTTTTTCCAGTCTTCTATTGTCCAATTTTGGTAAGCCTGTGCAAATTATGGCCCCAGTTTCCTGTTCTTTGCTGACAGGTATGGCAGCTGGTGTGGTCTTCTGATGCTGTAAACTGGCTGATTAGCTCTTTGTGTTTGCAAGCAATTGATCAGGTGTACCTAACAAAGTGGCCGGTGAGACACAACATGATTAACATGCTGTGTATTCTGAAATTATTGTGTGTTTAAACAAATAAACACAGCAAACCTTGATGCAATCATACTCCAAAATGACAAACAGAATGTCACCAGGCTCACTAACCTTAATCTGGCTCTTGGTTGCAAAAATGTTAACAGGATAGGAAAGAAAAAAAAACAAATCTCTTCTCTGTTATATATGTTGTGTGTGTTAGTTTGGTCAGATTTAAGCTAATGAATAGTGAAAAATAGGTGTAACTGATACTCTTAATCCTTGTTTCCCTTAAGAGTGATGTTCACAAACCTTTGGACCAGTTTTCTCCATGAAACCTTCCTTCATGAAGTTTCGGGTCAGTTTAGGCACCAACTGGAACCAAAAGAGACAAGAGAGAGTCACATCAAAATAAAAGCATGCGTGAAATATTAAAAATTACATTTGTTCTGGAATGGACGACTGCAATGGATATCATGCAGTTGCTTGACTGCAAGATGGATGAGATTTTTCTTTTTGAACGCATTCTGGTCAACTTGTGAAAGTCAGCTCTCTTACAATCAATAACAAGTACACAAAATTAATAGAGGTATGCCCAAATACTGAAAACCAGGTAATTACTCCGCCAAAGAATGCGGTGGAGTTCTGTGATGATCAGCGTTGGTTTGTCCGTCTGTTTGTCTGTCTGTTAGCAACATTACTCAAAAAATTTTCAGGGAAGGTGATTAGATTTTGACAATGATGCAGATTATAGTCTGGATCCAAAGATTTGTTAAAAATTTCAGTATCATTGCAGGATAGCGGCATGGCGTCTGTCTCTACACCAGCTGCCTGATGACGATCACACGATTGTGAGCCTACTATAAATCCACCACTGTGGACCACAAATTGTTTAAAGATTTCATCCGTCGGAAATGATACAACGACTGAGCAGCCTTGGTGGAATACTGCACTCTCTGAGTGCTTGTCTTGTTCCTGATGTTGCAGTCTTGGGTTAGAAACACACCATGAATAAACATCTCTATCCATCACATTATCCTCACCTCCTCATCACTTGCTCCAGGGAAGGCGACCTGCAGGTAGTGGAACCTGGCCGCCCTGATAGCATTGAACCAGTCGACCATCTCCTGCAAAAACAAACACTCTCTTTGTCAGCAAGTCCTGCTAGACTTCACATGCTATTACTGTATGTATTAATAAATAAAGTGGATTTTATTAAATTTTTAAAAAAATCTTATTCTTGTTAATGATTTTACACTTAGCAAGGTGTTGTTGAAAGTACCTCTGCTGTGTGGATGCTGCAGTGCTGTCAATAACTCCACCACAGAACCAGAGTGGCGGTGACACTGAATGAACCCAATGAACTCTTCCGGTCACAGCCTTCAGTACCACTACTCTACCAGCAGGGGGGGAAGCACTCCCTCTAACGCCATCCCTCACTCCTCTTTTTTTCAGTCAACTGAATGGCTATTAATATCTGTCCGTTTCTTCTCTCTAATCTTCTCATTTTTGATTAAGTCTTTCTCTACTTCTATTTTAGTCGCAAATTCCGGATATGCAGCCAGCGTTGTGAGGCTCAGCAGTGTAAAACCCTCAGTGAGAGACAGAGGGCACAGATACACACTAGGAGGTTCACAATCAGAATGATGAAGGTTAAAATGGAAAATGAGGTCAGGCATTTATCTACAAGCTTCCTTTTTCTCATAGTAGTGTCACAAATGAAATGATTTGAATTCTATTTTAGTGGAGTTTGTATCCATTTCAGTGTACAGTAAGTCAGCTAAACACCCATACACCCATCCATCCATTATCTATACACCGCTTCCTCCTTTGCAAGGTTGCGGGGGGCTCATCTGAGCCAACTTAGGGCGAAGGCAAGGGACACCCGGGACAGAGCACCAGTCTATCGCGGAGCCACATAGAGATACAAACAATCACTCTCACATTCACAGTTACCAATTAACCGAAGCATATTTTTATGGGAGGAAGCCGGAGTACCCGGAGAAAACCTACGCATGTACAGGGAGAATGTGCAGAAAGATCCCGAGAAGGCCGGGACGCGAACTGGGGACCTTCTAGCTGCAAGGGAAAAGTGCTAACAATCAAGCCACTGTGCAGCCCTCAGCTAAACATACAAAAAGTTACATATTTTCTCACATAAATGGAAAGCCCAGCAAATGTAGGAAAAATAACAGCAATCATTGATTAAATACTGAGATTTAGATAGGTATCAGTTTTTAGTTTCAGTTACTGTTTGATAGATTTTCAGCATTTCTTTTGATACAGATCAATGGTTGTAAAATCTGTACAGCTATGCAGCTATTATATACATTCTTTACACTGTCATGAAATTAGTTATATCAATGACAGCTCACAACGCTGTCTTTATTTTCTGTACCATTACTACCAAATTGTATATTCTTTCTGGTAAATGACCAAGAAATTGTGTCCACATATGTGGATGCTAGGTCTTACAGCCCGGTACAAAAAGCAGTTTTGGTCTCTATACCTAAATTCCCCTCTAATTACAACTGCACTGGGGCTGAATTTTTATATAACTCACCCGTTTAGATTATGTTAAGTGCAAATATCTGCTAGGTCAAACTAGAAGCTTGTAGCCAGCTGCCACAAGCACCTAGCTGATGTCAAAACGGCCAAAGGACATTTAACCAAATATTAGTATTGCAGTCTGTATATTTTTGACAGAGCAGATTTCCAGAAGACTTGTAATATATCTATTAAAGAACCAAAAATTCATGATGCTTTTTGTGACATAGATACATGTGTTTCAAAATTTGAGTCATAAGAGTCATTGGAAAGTCAAGATAGCAGTGCTAAACATGATCTCTACAAGAGTATGTTAACTTATGTTCATGAATCTACAGTCAGTGGTTTGAAAGGAAAATACATCTATCTAAGAATTAAGTGCTGACTTTCATCTTCACAGCTGTTTGATCCTTGGGAAAACTCACAAAACTGTAGCAATCTAAGGTCTGTTCATTATTTTTATTTTTTATTCTTACATTGCCTCCTGATTTTTAAACACTATTTGCTGATCTCAAAATGTAAATACAGACATCCTAAAACATCACCATTTAGCCCTCACAGTGATTGTCTAAACAACACAGAATATGCCACTATAGAAACACCTTCTGAACATTCCTTTTGAAGCTTCTGGATGTAAAAAAAATTCCAAAGGGAGAATGAATTCTTAAGTGACATATCTGATATTCTGACATTACATTGGTAATGCTGTACTATTGCACTGTCCTATTGTAATCTATGACTTGACGTGGAATAAATGAGAAGCCTGTTACATCAAGGTAGAAAATAATTAAGAGTTACTTGTGCAGAAATTCAATGAATAAGTGTGTGACAGTGTACCTTAGCATCGCTGTGGTAGACAAAAATGTTCCTTGTGCTGTTGTCTTTCAAGTACGTGATCTGCAGGCCACAGGGATTGCCAATCTTAGCAGGCTGGAAGGTGGCATTGAGGGTTTCAATTTTCATTACTGCCTTGGGATCCCTGGCCTAATGGAGGCAGACGTAAACAACAAACAGAACACTGTAAAAGTCTCATATTCCTGAGTGTTTTGGGCTTTTACCAAAGTGAAATTTTGCTGCTGTGAACACCCACTAAAATCGACTGTATCATCTCGCTTACATCCTGCTTGTTGAAGTATTTCAGTGCTCCCTCCCTCTCCGACAGGACGAACTTTCTGCTGAGGAACTGACCGTTGTCTCTTCCTCGTTTCCATAGAAACCCCTCTCGGTACCCTGGGCAGAGAGAAAAAAAAAAAGTGTGTGTGGTTGGGAGGTTGGTACCAAACACCCTTGAGAGGAGACAGGAGATCAAACAGAGGAGACATTTACGACAGTAAATGCTGAGATGTTGTAACTGGTTAGTGTAAGATGATACATAAGTTAAGCTGAAATCAAAGATCGTTTGAAATCTCATTTAAATAAGGAGGTAGTAGAAGGAGGGAGTGTGTGAAAGTGAGACAGCAGAGCAAGAAGAAACAAACAAGAGAGGGTAGAATTTAGCAGGAAATGCAGCATGAGTCAGCACCCAGAGAGATTTTTATTGTTTCTGTACATAGAACATCCTATTTTTTCATGTTAATGACATACTGCTCTATTTATAGCATGTAATGTCTTCTTCTGGTTCTTTGGCCTATTTCAGTAAATCGCTCTGCCCATACTGCCTTCTTTTCTCTCCTTCATTTTCTATTTCTGCTATGCTCTGAAGTGCTTTTTGTTTAATCTGGATCTATTTCTGTGGCTTGAATGGGAGGAAGATGTCTAAGTATAATCAGGTAGCACATCAAAGAAGTGATTAATTTACATTCCAGCTATGTGTCTGATGCTGAGTGTTTTATAATGAGCGCTAATTGTGAAATAAACTACAATTCCTGCGCTGAAAATTACAAATGAGTGTAAATGGGGCAAATGTGCCATGAATGACTATATGGTGAAGTGTAAAAAGAAAGGAAGTATTAAGTTAAGAAAAAAGCTGTCTCTAATGCATCTGGGGAATCAACTTTAGCAAAAGGATCTTTGAGCATTGCTTCTCCCTGCACTGGTATCTACAGTAATCATGGCGATAGCTTTATCTGCTTAGTTTTTAAGATGCTCGTGTCTGAAACGTCTACCAGCATTGCGATAAAATGGAGATGAATGGAAATCTAGGTGTCTTCAAATCACTGAAAATTTTCAGCAGTTACATCTCCACTTCCACACAGCTCACTATCAGTAGCTTTCTTAGGAACTAAAACTGTTCACTGTGAGGTCTGGAGATTATGTATCCAGATTTACTGGGGTGTTAATTCTGGAAATACACACTAGCATTGATATAAAACAAAATATGTTGTTTCAGTGTTAATAATATACAAGCTACATTATATTGGGTTGAGGCAGAAACCTCAAAGACAGACATTTTAAAATCTGGGCAAATAAAACCAACACAACTGTAACAACAAGGCTAATCACTAGGACTCTATTAGATGTAGCCACAGACACTGTATTGAAGATGGAGGCAGCGACTGCGACGTCACTCACTGGTTTGTCGACTACTGTCAACAAACCAAAACCTCGAGTGTGGCATTTGTTGGTGCCATCTTGGTCTTTTAAAGTCGAACATAATAAGCGTCTGTTGGACTAACTGAGAACTGGAGGACCCAAAGCACAGCGATGCATATGTGACTTGTCAATCATAAAAAAAGGCCCGCCCTAAAACATATCCTATGTATCGATGTATCGTCTGTTTTCTTGTAAATGGGACCATAATTTACAAAATGAACATGGAGACTTGAAATTAGCAATTGAGACCATAAGGTCATTGGGAAAATGTCTATTGGAGTAACAGATCTAGTGAGAAATACTTCTTCTTGCAACTAGTGAAGTCGCTCCCTGCTGGTTGCTGGAAAGAGTGCAGGCACTTCTACATTGGCTTAATTTTTCAGTTCAAGAGACTGTGTGCAACTTCTAAATACAGTATATGGAAAAAAGTTAGAACATTTAGAGTATCCTTGGGTGAACTTACCCAAATTAAATCAGTGTGTTTTTTAATCATTTTTGGTCCCTTGATGGTAGCAATGCAGTCACGGATACAGTGTATTACCAAAGGTACCACTGAGGGAAACATGTCTCTTTAGCTGCTAAATGCACCACCATGTTTATCAGTTAGTTGCTAACTCCATCTGTCTGCTGTTTGGTGTTGGACAGGTAGCAGAGTGTGTGTTAACCACAAATCTTTTTGCCCTTTTCATACTCACCATTTCTTTACTTCACTGCTCTTTTTACCATGTCCTTTATTTACTGCTCTTGATTACCTCTCCTCTATCTTTTCATTCTCTGCACTCATTCTGCTCCTTCAGTGTATGTCTCTCTTTGTGTCTGTGACTTTCTGACATGAAGCATTCACCTACACTGGCATTACCTCATCGATCAATAGCTCGCCTTGTCCCCACCCTCGCCTCCTTCCCTGACACTCTTTTTCTTCCTTCTATCTTTTGCATATCGGATCAATGTTGGCCACTGTGGAGGCCAGGTTACTGCCTATAGTCAATCTCAGCCACCCACTCACACACACAAACACAAGCACACACAGTAATACCATGAGTCACACTGTCATCTCCTGTTTGTGCATTTATCCTCTTCATCATTGGTTCTCCATGACATGTGCATATGTGTCTATCTATGTGTGTGGGTTGGTATTACTCATGTTGTGGGGACCTCCATCTGCTTGCAGTCACATTATGGGGACAAAAAAAAAACTCTTCAGGTGAAGAGAGGTTTTAAATCAATGCCATGTCCTCTGAAGTCATGATAATACTACTGAATGTGTGTATTTGTGTATGTGTGTGTGTGTGTATGTGTGTGTGTGTGTGTGTGTGTGTGTGTGTGTGTGTATGCGCATGCAAGGTTCTCCACTGTAACAATAAACGGATGAGGTCACTGTAAGCCAATGAGAGAATACCATCTTCAACAAGATGTGAAATGTATACTAGTAGACACACTCATACCTGCGCCAAGCACACACAAATGCCACACTCACAGCCTCTACACACACACACACACACAACCAAATGCACTCACTGTTTTTATAGCAGTTCCACACTCCAGCAGTGACAATTACGATGTCATAGCCCAAATATGCTTTTAACTGCAAACATATACACAACCACTTAGGAGAAAGAAGATGAAAATGAATGTTTGAAAGTCGTCAGTGGATGTTTCAGGGTAATTGAATTCCTGCTACAGGCATCCACTGAGAAATGTTTGTCCAGGGATTTTTCAAGGTTCTGCTTATTGAAGGATAAACAATGCAAGCCTTGCATGAAAACAGACCAAATGTTTAGCCTTTCTGGGGTTTTTTTCAGATTTAAAAAAAAAGCATGTGAGAGTGCTTTCGCATTCACAGACCTGTGTATGTGTCTGTATGTCTAACTGCTTGAGAACACCTACTGATCCAAAAAACTTTCAGTCAGCTATCAACATTGGCAACAACTACATTTACCTTTGGGGGTAGTTTAGATTCAGGGTACTTCCAGATTGATCTGTATCATGCACAAATAAGACAATTTTTTAAAGCTGTATATAGGAATAATTGGACATTTTGGGAAATAAGCTTATTTGCTTACTTTGCCCAAAGGACATTGGTCATTGGAAACTCAAGATCGCAGTGCTATACATGATCTCTACAACTATATGTTAACTTTTGTTCAGGACAGTCAGTGGTTTGAAAGGAAAAGACATATACACAAATATAAGATTGATATCATTCTTATATTTTTATGTGATGACCAACTGGCACCTTGTTCAGGGTATACCCTACTTTTCTCTCTATTTTATCTGGGTTAGGCTCCTGCCCCCCAACAACCCTTAACAGGTTAAAGTGGTATATAGAAAATGGATGAATGGACTTAAATATGAAGCTACTACCAAGATAAAATGAGTTTACCTCAGCTGAAAAGCTTAACAGAAAGACTTGAGTTAGTCTGACTGGATAATTTTTTAACTGGGCACAGTAATTTGGGGTCTTGCTATCACTGTGAGGTTAACAGGCAACCAGCAGAGACTTTAACAGATACAAGGAACAGAATGTAATGTGTTGATTGTTGACCTGTAGGTGTGCTGTTTGGTAGAACGTATCAATCTTCTCTTCCAATTCTTAGGCAAGTATGCAGTTCCCTAAAATGTAAAACTACTCCTTTAACAGGAAAGCTGAGACAAATTCTAAAAATATACAGGATGTCATTAAATATTCAGGTTACATGCTCATAAAAGGTCTGACTGATGTTGTGTGACTGTGTTGTTTATCGGATGTCACCAGGTCAGAATACCTGATACTTGATTTTGCCTGGGTCCAGATTTTCAAATCTATCAACTTCACCAAGTTGACTGATTCGTCTCGGTTGAAAAAACAATTGGTTCAATGAGCACCGTGAGAGGACAAACGACTGCCCGTTGTCAAGTGTTGTGAAGCTGTGCACTGGCACCAACCAAGAGTAATAGCAACAGAAAAAGAAGAAGGAAGACAAGAAGGAGCATTTAGGTTACTGGATAATAATCTTGATTGTGATTTGACACCATTAATTAAAAATATAGTTAATATAGATGGCAACTTTTCTCAATATTATCTGGCATTGTGGTTTGTTTTTACTTCACTGTGCTACACTAATAAAGCCTTGCAAAACCAGTATGCTGGGATTTCTGCATATGACTGTGCACTTAGCACATTCATTTTTAGTCCACTTGGAGGACTGGGGTACATACATGTGTAGTAGCATGGCATATACACTAAACGTTTGGGGTCACTTAGAAATATCCTTATTTTTGAAAGGAAAGCATTTTTTCAATGGAGACAACATTAAACAGAAATCCAGTGTAGACATTGTTAATGTGGTAAATGACTATTCTATCTGGAAAAGGCTGATTTTTAATGAATATCTACATTTCCAGCAACCATCACTCCTGTGTTCTAATGCTACATTGTGTTAGCTAATCGTGTTGAATGGCAAATTGATGATTAGAAAACCCTTGTGCAATTATTTTAGCACATGAATAAAAGGTGTGTTTTCATGAAAAACATGAAATTGTCTGGGTGACCCCAAACTTTTGAATAGTAGTATATGTATTTCAGACATGCACAGCAACAACGACACCATTTACATCATGTGGACCCTAGTGGACTTTTGAGTACTCAAACCCGTTTCACTCATTAGTTTTTGGGGAAAAACCACAGTAAATTACCAGACATGCTGACAAACGCTAGCACTAAAAACAGGAATAGATACAGGTTTACAGAACCTGACGGAAAGTGCAATACTGGGAATAAAATTACATAAGAGCCCCATAGCAGTCCATCTGTAGTCTGAAGTCTATTCAAGTCCACAGCACTTGAATAATGGGACAGTATCAGCAGATTTCACAAGATACCTCCAGTCAGAGGAGGGACTCATTTAAATAAATCAGCTCAGTTGATGTCAGGGCAACATGGAGGAACACATAAACTGATGAGGACTTTCACAAGTAATAATACCACAAAAGTTTCCTTATCAGTATGCACGTACCTGCAGAGTAAGGCTCCTGCTTCTCAATAAATTCAAACTCGTTCCTCTCGTACTTGGCTCTGATCCACTGCTCTCTCAGCAGCCTGCAGACATGATGAAAACACACAGTTAGCTTTTATGTGAATTGCACACTCATCAGCTGCACCGATCTACACACACAAAACCATTTTTCTTTGTCAGTGAGATACCACACACTGGGACTTTCTGCTACACACAAATAATAGTCCAGTTTCACATCAATAAATTCAATTCTTTGTGTGCTTTTAGCATGTTCCTGTGGTATGACCTCACAGAAATGAACAGGAGTGCCTCACAGTAATTGCTAAATGATTGATAATAAAATGAGAAGAATAGAATCACTGATAATGAAAACAACTGTTTATTGCAGAGCGAAAGATGAAAGAAAGATGAAGATGTAATTTTTGCAAGTGATTACAAGTAACATTTGAGGATGAAATCTCTAAATTGTGGCTGCATTTTGGAATTGACTGATCTATTTTTCCGTCTACTTGTCTATGTAAGTAAGAGGTGACACTGCAGTGAATTTGATTAGACGAGTGCAAGTTAGCTGAGCATTTACACTGGCTCTGTTCAAAAGTAACAAAATATATTAACTATCACCTCTAAATTTTGCTAATTAACACATCGCATCTCCTTCGCTAAAACATTACAAGTTGTGGTATTATGGGCGCTATGTGCCAGACTAATTCTTGCTGGCAATCTTAATAGGATGGCAAGAGTTCAGAACTGCTTCTTCTTTTAGTGCTGAGCTAAAATAACCAGCTGCTATCTCCAACAGAACAGAGTTCTCCCAACATTATTAAATTCACTGGTTAGTTCAATAACAAAAGACACATGTCATTTTTTTGTAGAGTATCTTTTTTCCATTTTGGGGTATAAATGCCTTTACTGATAGCAACAATGGAGATTAAAAAAAGAAAATGTGGGGAAAGAGAAGTAATATGCCATGGACATAATGAGCATTAAGCTACCCAGTACTCCATTATTCAAATACTTTCTCATGATCTTCTTTAGTTTTTCAATGACCGAATGTTATAAATGCATACCCTTGCTTCTTTACGTTTGTTAATTAAATCTCATAAAACAGAATCAAGAAACATTCCCTGAGCTTACGCTCTGCAACACATATATCGCACTGAAACATGGAACTTTATCACAATCTTTTTACCAAATCTGCATGTAAAGGAAGCAATATCAATTTCAGACCTTATTTTTCTTCAGTGTGAGAAGAAACAAATGGCAACAGTCCGCTCATCACCATGCCAACAATCTCTCTCATCCTGTTTCCTTCTCTACCTCTCTCAACATTTCAGTCTCTGCTTCAGGCTCCAGGCTGCTTTCATCCTCTCCTTTTCCACACATTTCCCCCTATTATTTGCTGCTCTTCTGTGTCGACAAGAAGTAAATCAACCATGTTATCAGCGTCAAGAGGTAAAAATGTCTCACTCTTAGCAGAGATTTCTTTGAATGACACCCTCCACTGACACTGCATCTTAAACACTAAACCCTGTGGCTCTCAAGGGAGCAGAGTGTGTGAGCATAACCAGACACCATGGCACCGACGCCGAGAAAGACATTTCTCTCTCAACTGAGCTCTCTTTGCTCCTTCTTAGTACTGGTTCTGGCTATTTTCATGAAATTCTGTGGGAGGAGGGCACAAAGATAGATGGGACCACAAACTGAAAAAATGACTAGGAACATCAAGACTGAAAAAACTTCAAAACTTAACATATGTTGGTACAGTCTGTGCTGTACAGCAGCCTCCAGATATTATTCAAATGCATGTATACAGAGCTTTGATGATGTCAAAAAAAATCTTCAGCTGGATTAATTCACTGTGATTCAACATTTTAAAGCAATAAAACATGAAACAGCCCAAGGTGGGGGTGTCTGGGTGCTTTTTGTAGGCCTTTCTAGCCTCAAAGACACAAAGAAACTGATGTTGAAGTGATATAGGCAGTCAGAGGCGTAAAACAGTATACAGTGTCTCAGTTTACAGTATCAATGACCACTTTAGTATTTGCATCACTTTAACAGCTAGCAGCATGTAGTGTTACTGTGAGTCACATTCAGTTATATGCAGGATGGCAAGAGGGCTGTGGAGCTCAACGATACCCAATAATACAGATATAGGACTCTCAAGCTGCACTAATATATACTATACAACCCTTTACAATGGTTTTGGTGCGCTCGCACTGTGCTCAAAATTTGTTTCTAAAAGTAGAACACAGCTATTTGCTGCTAAAAGCTACAACAACTCACTATACAATATTTGTCCAACACCAAAGTAGAAAAGGACACATTAGCTGATGAGCATAGCTAAATATTTAGCTGCTAAATTACCAGATGTTTCCCTTAAGACTTGGTAGATACTCAAACAGACTCAACAACATGTCTCTTAGTGCTTGAGTATACTCCACAACTGTATTTGGTATCTGTAATTCTGTAAAAAAAAAAAAAAAAAAAATGAACTACTTGCTCTTTCTTATTATGAGATTCCATGAAAAAGAAATTCATGCAGCATCTTTATGATATATCTTATCTTTATGATCTCAGCTAATTACTAGCCAGTTAGCTCCTGTTGGCTACAGCAACTAAGAAGAACACACCACTTCTCTAACTTCTTTCTATTTATAGAGAAGAAAACAGCAGTCAAAATATGAGTGAACTCACAGCCACATTTGATATTTTGTTCCATATAGGTTACATTGTATATTGACACATATACTGACATTTAAGCAACGCTGGTGCCATCATGGAAGGCCAGTCAGTTCAGAACTGATATTTAATAACAAGAAAAAAAGATATAGTTTCAAATTTAATACCATGATAGGTAGATTTGGGACTAATTGCAATCACTATATTGTCTTCAAAACTACTTTGTACTCCAAAACCATAGTGGTCAGCTCAGTTCGCACAAATTAGTTAGCTAACTAACTTGTAAGTTAAGCTAATTCAGTGTTAGCGTTCAATGTTTTTTTTCTCATTTTTGATAACATAAAACTTGTACAAAAATAGTATTAGAACTAAGCTATATACATTGCACAATAATAATAATCATCATTTTTATGAAAACTTTACAAAATCCAAGTGTCAAAGTGCTTCATAAGGCAGTTAAATAAAACAGACGAGCCATAAAATCATCTGAACTTAAAAGGCAGACAAAAACACAACATGGCATATAAAAAGCAGCATAGTGCGAGAAACGTATAAATCCTCCTGAAAGAAATAAAAACAGCTAACATCAAAACAAACTTAGGTAAAATGTGGAAAGGATGTCTGATTAAAATATGTTTTAAGAACAGATTTAGCAGAGGTCACCAACTCAGTCGACCTGATTTCCTCAGGCTGATAGTTCTGTCCCCTTTAGTTTTCAGCCCTGACCCTGGAACAGAAAAACTTACAAGTATAGGTGGGAGAGGCAGTTAAGCACCTAAAAAGTGATCTGTAAAGTTTTCAAATCTGTGGTAGAACATACTGCAAGGCTGCCCCTCCAGTATTTGTGTTTTTAAAGTCAACTAAATCGAGGAGTACTTACTTGCAGTCAGTGTGTGTTGGTCTGTAGTAGAAAGCAGGAACCTTCTGCTCATATTTGGCCTTGGCTGCACTGTTTCCCATCGCGGCCACTAACTGAAAGGGAGACAGAAAACAACCTGGTCATCTAGATACTGCTCACAGTTGGATAGTCACTTCAGTAGAATACAAAGCAGTTCCCAACACTGACGCATTTCAGGTGGTCAGAATGAGTGGGAAACCACACAAATTACATCTAACAGCGTATTCAAGCAGTTGTTTATCAGCTTTATTTTAAGCCCCTATCTATAGTGTGTGTGTGTGTGTGTGTGTGTGTGTGTGTGTGTGTGTGTGTGTATATATATATATATATATATATATATATATATATTTACATAAATTCTCTTTTTAGTCATCATTATTCTTGTTGATGTTGGGAATATGGTTCCCCTGTTCCTTGTTCTGCAAATGTTCTTTTAAAGAAATGTTATAAATAAAAAGCTTTAAAAAACAACAAAACATATCTATCAAATTTAATTTGTGAAGCGGATGAATTTAGGGACATATCTGCAATAAACCTTGTAAAAGTTATTCATGATCGTAATCCAAATCTCACAGAGAATGTGCAGTTTTTGTGAACCTACAATATTTCTCCTTGAACTTTCCAGATTTATAAATAGGAAAATATAAATCCCCAACAGTTAGGATTTTTCAGAGCTGATCCACATAACCGCTGCCGTGACATTTCAAGGTAAAAGAACTTAAGATTGGTGACAACAAACCTACAACAGGAGGAATGAAAATATACTAGGCTGTAGCACTGAAAACCTTCAGTATAACAGACTTTGTTCACTTGAAATTAAGGCGTCTGCTTCCCTGTGGGATTAATTGTGGAAATGGCTACGCTGCAGTGGACATTCCCTCGCTGCCTCCATCTTGTATTTCACCAAGGATAATCCCTGAGCCCCGTCCAGCAGGCTGAATCCCTCGACACACCTCTCCTCATCCTCCCAGGGCCTCTGGGACTGATGCAGTTTTGAGGCATTTTCAAGAGAAGGTCAAATAGCAGCCGAAAAATTCAACCCCAGTGCAAAAATCTAAAGAAAATGACTGAAATTTGCATCTGCTGCCACAACTTGACACCTTGGATATAACACTTCAAACGTGCTGTCAATGACATGAAAGCAACTATTTCTGTGTCATTTAGTGTAACCAGCTCTACTCAGTATCCCCTTGATGTAAATTGCTCACCCCTTCACACTGTGAGCCGCATGCATTTGCAGAGCATGACATTCAGTTACTGTTGAATAAAATGAACAAATCTCCACGAGAACGTGATTTACATGGCAGCAAGAAATGAGGCCATGTAAGCCTGATTTTTCGTCTATGCTCATATAAAATGAGTAGTCAGAGCCTCATTTCTCAAAACATGCCGACTCCTACATTCACGCAGTGGCAATGATGTAATTTGTGATACATTCATTTGCTTGTATGCATACAGGCCCATTTACATAATGAGACTGATTTTAATAATGTTTGTTGCTACACTGCAAATATTACTTAGAGTGTCAAATTTTATCTGAGCAATGAGAGTCCCGGATTATTACAACAGAAATGCTAGTCTACAGCAAATATGATAGAAAAATAACACTTAGGTTGATAGATTTGACTGTAAAATTGAGGACTGTATTTCCGCAATGTGGAACTGACTGCAGTTACACCTACGTACCAGTGGGGGTTTGTTGGTACACCTGGTTGAGTTTGGTTTTAAAGCATTGTGTCAGCATCATTGTGTTGAATTTAGCTTAAACTGTCTTTATGTAGGGTAAATGAAGCCGTAGATTTAAGCTTTATTTTGTCAGACATTGTCCGCAGTCTATATTCCCAAAATAATCCCTGCAGCACATGCTCCAACTTTTAGTGAATTTTCTTGTGTATGTCTTGCCTTTTCGTTGTTCTTAGAACTGCATCTGTTTGATAATGCCTTCTCAAGATGATTTATATGAATTATGAATAAATATGAATTTTGTATCATTTTAACTTCTCCAAACTGCTCTTTTCCACTGTTCTCCTCCATGTCATGCTAAAGCTACTACTGTCGTGCTTGGCTTTAATCTTCATAAGCTGTAAATACAATTTCCAGAGTAAAATACTTATCTCTCTCAAGAAAGGTTAAGCTACAGATAGCTTCAAGGGCTTGGCAATGACTGTTTCAACAATCACATCCCACAGACATTTGCTATGACAGAGGAAATCTATAGGAGCTGAGCTTATTCACACAACTGATGTCGGTACAAAAATGAAACTTGGATAACGTATCTGGATAAGTGCAAAACTGAGCCTGACTGGTACCTGATTTTTGAGGCCAACGCTAATTTTGGAGACTAACAGTTCCGATATCAATGTGTTGAACCAACATTCCTTATCTACACTACTGTTCAAAAGTTTTAGGTCACTTAGAAATGTCCTTATTTTTGTGTTTTTCAATGAAGAGAACATTAAATTAATCAAAAATACAGTCTAGACATTGGTAATGTGGGAAATGACTATTCTAGCTGGAAACGGCTGATTTTAATGGAATATCTACATAGGAGTACAGAGGAACATTTCCAGCAACCATCACTGTGTTCTAATGCTACATTGTGTTTGCTAATCGTGTTGAAAGACAAACTGATGATAGAAAACCCTTGTGCAATTAAACTAACACATGAATAAAAGTGTGAGTTTTCCCAACATGCATAATATATACGCTAGAATTATATAGAAGACAAGCAACGACAGGGTCATTATTAACTTTTTAGCGATGTTTTTTACAAACTAAGTGAAGCTACCACTTGACTCCACACTCTGTTCAGCTGTGATATGTACTCTGCTACATGTGCTGCAGACAGTGCTGAGAGTTTCGTAAGCAATTTTCAGCATTGCGTTCTAAATCTTTTTTTATAAATGGCAACATCTTAGGCGACATATATACCAATACCGATATATCTGTATTAGACCAATAATACTGGTCAGGCTGAGAAAAAAAATCAACAAAACAATCCACGTGTACTAGCAGGAACGCTAGCTAAGCAGTGCAGCCCATACAGCAACACTGCTTACATTAACCTGGGATGTGACATGGTTATTGGCAAGCCAGCTGCCCTGCCTTGCATATTTAGATTTTGAGATCAGAGTAAATTCTGAGATATGACAATGCATTTAAATACTAGTTGTAAAGGCAAAGACCAATTGGACATCATTAACCAGATTAAATATATCAGTGAAAGGTTAAAACCAGGTGTAAATGGCGTTTTAGTGGCATTATTACTGCAAGTCAACATGAAGCAAGATCCCCCCAGAGACCACTGAGGAATTTACACTGTTCTTGGAAGAAAATGAGTGAGGTTCAGCTAATAACATGAATACTCCTGTGGCTGTTAGACAAAAGTGGCTCATCTGATCACTTGCATTTTATTAGAATGGGACCACAACCGCTCCAGAGCTCTCAACAATCCTCTCAAAATCCTCCCAGCACTCTCTCAACTACAGTGAATAATATTTAAGACAAACAGACATCACTAAGTCTTCACAATCCTTTTTCCCCCAGCATTCCAATCAAATCCATGCATCCAAATCATCTAATATGTATGCCTGTGTTTGGGTTTTATCTCCGAACAGTCAGTGCTCCCCTTCCATCTTGCTTTATAACACCTCCCCATTCTCCCCGAAAGTCAAGTCCCCAATACATCCCAATTATTGTCCTCCCACACCTTCAGCATCCTGTTTTTCCTCATGACTCACATCAGCATCACCTCCCCCAGAGTCCTCTTTGTCACAGACTGGTGGTAGTTCAGCTCAGATGCAATTTCATACAAGGGACAACTTTACTTATCCCCTGGAGGGTCGAAGGCAGAAACTCAAAACATGCATTTCTGTGTTTACAATTTTGCACAGTGCTCATATTTCTTGCCGATGTATTTCTGAATGGGACAGGATTGCAAGGCACACAACAAATCAGCTTCTTTTTACTCACAAGAGAAAAGTGTAAACCATTATTTCACTACTGGACTTTATTGATCCCTGCGGTGAAATTTTCTCCTTCCAACAGGACGTCAGAGGTCAGGGTGAGCCTGGCGATCAATGCTGAGGAGATGATCAGAATTTAGATGGCTGGGTACAGCTATCACAATCAATCAAAGCAGCATTAACAGACTGACACTGGCTATATCAAGCCAGATGAAAGTCTGACCCTTTTCATGCAACCTATTGTTCTAAATTTCCTAAAAAAGCTAAGACTTATGCACAAACACAGAGCAAAACGCAAATAGCAACCAGCAGTATGAGACGTCAGCAAGCAGAGCTGCTTTGGATTTTAAAAAATCCATCATTTCCTGTCTTTTCAGCCACATCGCTCCTCATCCTTCTTTATTTTCTGTCATATTGTTAAGCAAATGTCCCCTGACTGGGTTGTTTCCATAGAAACAATAGTGATGTTTTAGATTCTGTAGTCATCATGGCCTTCGTACATAATATGTCTGTATTCTATGCATATTCAGCATGGTCACATATCAGATATGCATTATGGAACACATACTGGGATTTACATTCAATTAGTGTGAAGAATGAAGACTATGAATGCAGCCAGAGCGCATTCAGATAGATTCAAAAAGAAAAAGTTCAAAATTTAGGGAAATAAAAATTTTTCGCTCCTTCAAGAGTTAAAAGATTGATACCAATAACTTCTTGGGAGCCTCTGCTGTTGCCTGACAAGTGGCTTCACCCAAGAAACGGTCTGGTACATAACCGCCTGTAAAACTAAACACTGTTTTTACAGTTTATAGAGCATCAACTGGTGAGCTTTCACATTTACAAAATGGAAAACATCTCCTCTTACTTTATTGAAACACCGACAACAGCGACTCAGAAAAGTTTAGAAAGTGCAGGACTTAAGTAGCATCCTGCCGGTATTACTTCAACACTAAAGTAATACTGGTATAACAAAACCATTTTATCCATAACATTATCATTGGTTATCTACATCTGTTGACAATAAGTGGTTACAGTTTTACAGTAAATGACTATTCTAGCTGGAAACGACTGATTTTTAATGGAATATCTACATAGAGGTACAGAGGCCAATTTCTAGCAACCATCACTCCTGTGCTCTAATGGTACATGTTGTTAGCTAATCGTGTTGAAATGCTAATTGATGATTAGAAAACCCTTGTGCAATTATGTTTGCACATGAATAAAAGTGTGAGTTTTCATGGAAAACGAGAAATTCTCTGGATGACCCCATACTTTTGAATGGTAGTGCATGTGATTTAAAGAAAAAGTGGCATGTTTATCTATTTTCTCCATTTGCAGTAGTTTTCTCTGTGTGGTCCAAGCTTGTCATATGACTCATGAACAAATACACCAGTCAAGTTGGGTCAGTTAAGTTTTTCTCAATCTGAATCAAAGTTCTGACAACAGACAGCATTATATGCTGTTAAGGGCCTTCAGGCTAATTTATGATATTGACCTTTATATAAGAAAAACTGACACGACAGATAAAGAAAAGAGTTGTTTAACATGAAGTTTGAGTTTGCATATGTTACTGAAAGCAATGAAAATGGAAAAAGCTGAAATTAATTTGATGCTAATTTAAAACTCTGTTCACTGTTTTATCATCGCAGTGATTTATTAAGAGGTCTGACAGTTTTTTTTTAGGACATTCTAGCACATTTTAGAAATTGAGCTGAGTCCAGTACTGTCCTGATACACATCCTGTGCTGCACTTTATAGTAAAGGATCTCCTACTGTATAATATTGTCTTGGGAATATCCACAACTGTCACATTCCCATGACCCGATCCCATCTAACACTGTGGAGGTGTAGTGTGAGCAGCATGTTAGCAGAGCAGCTATCTTTGTCTGTCTCTGTCTGTACATAATGTGTTCAGGTGCAGTGCAATGCTATACAAACGTACCTAACAGAGAAGTGAGAACATTTTAGGAAAAATTATATTCTTGAATGAAAATCATTGCCATATATGTTGACATTTTTATTGTATTTGGTGGTGAAAGTAGCACCAAACATTTAAAATTTTGGGGTCACTTAGAAATGCCCTTATTTTTGAAAGAAAAACATTTTTTTCAGTGAAGAGAACACTAAATTAATCAGAAATACAGTCTAGACATTGTTAATGTGGTAAATGACTATTCTAGCTGGAAATGGCAGATTTTTAATGGAATATCTCCATAGGGAAACAGAGGCCCATTTCCTACAACCACCACTCCTGTGCTCTAATGCTACATTGTGTTAGTTAATGGTGTTGAAAGAGTCATTGATGATTAGAAAACCCTTGTGCAATTATGTTAGCACATGAATAAAAGTGTGAGTTTTCATGGAAAATATGAAATTGTCTGGGTGACCCAAAACTTTTGAACGGTAGTGTACGTAGATGTAGATTTTTCCCACAACCACCGTACCTCCACTTCGCTGGCATCCCACGTGTCCTGCACAGACTTGACCCGGCTGATGTGGGGGATGCTCCGGTGAAGGAGCGAGCAGGCCTGGCAAACAAACACACCCAAGGTCAGCGACGCCCAATCCGGCTCTGCGGGAGAGAAAGGGAAGGAGGGAGAGCCGGGGGAATGAATTAGACAGATGACGCAGGGAGTGCAAACATGGAGGTGAAAGGAGGCAAAGTGAGTTTGGGGAGAACGACGAAAAGGGAGGAAATGAAATTTGGGAAAGCGGTACGGGAGAATGACGGGGGAGAGATAGAGGAGAGATAAAGGAGGAGGGGGTGAGAAAGTCTTGTCATAAAGGTGCCGCAACAAAAAGAACAGCAGCTCAAGCTTGAGGCTATAAATACTGAAAGTGCTGATGCCAGTGCTGTTAAGGGGTGATAGAAGCAAAGTAAATGAAGCAAATATTACAAGGGACTCTGCTTGAGTGTGTCCCTGGCATAAAAGCGGAACAGGGCTGCAAAATATGATTTTGGGGAAATCCTATTTAGTGTACTGACAGGAAACAGACCACCTGGGATCTGATTAGAACTCAGTGGAGGTAGTTATCAGGTTAGTTACAACATCAGACTCACATGCATGCATGCACACACATAGTCTCATCAGCAGTCAGAGAGAATGTGCATAAAAGGAGAAGAGCTTTCTCTCTGCAGCAGCATCCATGGGTGGTCAGCAAAAGGTAGATTTGAGTCACTGTATCACACGCACACTTCGATTCTGTTCATGCAAATGAAATGTTGAAAGTCAAGAGACGTGATGTGTGACAGAGACAGGAAGACAAGAGTGGAGTGAAAAACTAAGCATCAGACACAAAAGAGAGACTCACATACAAATACTACAGATGGTCTAACTAGTGGATGTTAAAGCTCAGGAGCTGTAACCAAAGAAACACAGGGAAAATTTGCTAACTGACTAGTAATGCTGGCAGCTGATCAGTCAAATGGCATCATCGTCATTGCTGTTTCTCAACTTCAGATTTTTTCGCTCTGGATATGGCGGTGTCGATGGCTCCATCACCTTCTTCCCAACTGTTGGCTGGTTTACCGACTTTGATGGTCAACTGATCTTTATTCTAGAGGCATCATGATATTTTTGTTCGTTAGTGAAATTTCCTGCTTACTAGTGGCCGGATTGCCATGAAATTGGGAACTTAGATTCACAATCATCTCAGAATAATGTGTAATAATTTTGTGATCTCACAATTTTCTTGTCTAGCACCATTATCAGGTCAAAACTACATCTTATGCTGCAGGAGGGAGAGGGGGCATGGCCTTACCGTCATTGAAGGATAATTATATATCAGCACAATTAAGACCCCTAGTGTGCTGGTGTAAGCCCTCTTATGTGGCCAAATGGAAGACTATAGAGTTATCAGTAACAGACAAACCAATACAATCACTACTGGGCCATGGGGGGAAAACTAAAGAGACACCACAGACAACAAGCCAATGTATAAATCTTTCTTTGAATGTTTGGGGGGAAGTGATCAAACGCTTCCAGCTTTTACATGAGGTGAAGATACTTAGACGGCCGGCATACCCAGAGTTCAAACCAGCAATTCTGGATCAGAGGTTTAGGAAATGGACTCACTGTGATATTACATCCACATGCAAGATTGTTAAAAAAGGAAAACTTTTCCTGCTTCAATAACTTATGTGAGATGTATGGCAATCACAAGTTCTTTAGGTATTTGCAGCTACAGGACTATTTTTGTAAAACAATAAAAGGATGCAGCCCATCTGCAGTTATCAAACATTCATGAATGCTTATAACTCTGGCAACAATAAAGGACTCGTAAGCAAGCTATACCATGGCCTCACCTCTCTGAAGATGGACACCACAGACTATGTGAAGCAAAGATGGGAGACAGAGCTAAACATAGAAATAACACAGGACATGTGGCTGAGTGCCTGGAAAACACAGATATCCTCCACCAACTCAAAGACATGGAGGAACTTTTGTTGGAAGAATTTAATTTGATTTTTTTATCACCCCTAAAGAAAAATCAAAACAAACTGGCACCCAACACAACTGCTGGAGGGAATGTGGAGAGGTCATGGCTGATCACACTCATATATTTTGGTCTTGCCCCATTATCCAGGTCTATTAGAGTAAGGTGACAAGAATTATATAAAAGGTCATAGGTTTTAATATCAGCATGACATTTATAACTCTTTAGCTTGGGATCATCCTGATGGTTAGAGCACAAATGATGCTTACCTCCTTAAGATTTTGCTGTAAAAAAAAAATCACAAAAAAACTGAACGAAATTAGTTTAAAAAATAATTCTAACAAATTATTTTTTCCGTAATTAATCGAAACTAACACGTTAAAGTCCCTAATTTAAAGTAAAGCAGTAAAGCTGACATATTGATCAATTGATTAATAGCATCTGCACACATATCCACCAAAATACCATCTTTGTCTACACCATTTACAGTGTTGTTCGCAGTGGTAGTGGTGTTGCCGGTTTGCCTACATTTCTCAGTAGCATGGTGGTACCAGCACTGTTTTCTCAATCAAATGGCTTTTCAGTGTGAAGTTCTTTCATGGATCAGGTAGTACTGTAGTGTCCACACAAGCTACATTTTCCTGAGCATTTCTGAACCAACAAGCACTGTGGAGCTTTGAGTGCAGTTTGAAATAAATCAAGGATCAGTCCACGATGCCACCACCATATATGTACATATGCATAGCAGACAGAAGCATATGGTAAGCCATTTTAACGTTTAGTTTGGCTATCCAGAAATAAAACTTTATATCATCACTATTTTGAATATACACTATCGTTCAAAAGTTTGGGGTCACTTAGAAATGTCCTTATTTTTGAAAGAAAAGCTTTTTTCAGTGAAAATAACATTAATCAAAAATACAGTCTAGACATTGGTAATGTGGTAAGTGACTATTCTAGCTGGAAATGGCTGTTTTTTAATGGAATATCTCCATAGGGGTACAGAGTTCCATTTCCAGCAACCAACACTCCTGTGTTCTAATGCTACATTGTGTTAGCTAATTGTGTTGAAAGACTAACTGATGATTAGAAAACCCTTTTGCAATTATGCTAGTACATGAATAAAAGTGTGATTCTTCATGGAAAACATGAAATTGTCTGGGTGACCCAAACTTTTGAACGGTAATGTAATTATATTATGACTGATTGTGATTGATTTGTGTTCCGGTTATCTATTTTGTCATTCTGACAAGTCAAAACGACAGACATATTTGTAACTCAGGCTGGACTGGTGAAACTGATATTTGCAGATATCTCAAATGCCATTATGACTGGTCTGAACTGTTGTACATGATGCTGGTTTCACATTAGATATTGGTCCAAGCAAAGACTTCGAACAGCAGAAGTAATGCTCTTTGCTGTGGTGAATAACATCATTAGAAAATGCCCTGAAATAGGAAGAGCTCACCAGCAAAGTAATTTGCAGAGCACAACGACCTCATTCATTGGAGACTTGTGGTTGAAATTCACTAGAACTGGAGCCTCAGGCTGCTTTGACATGGCAGTAAAACGACTTGTCATATGCGGTTAGAAAATAAATATGAAAATATTAAATATGAAAAGCACGACATCCACGCTTCCCACTTGCTGTAGCTTTTAACATAACTACAGACATTTGCAACTTCGTTTCAGTGTGTCACAGCTTGAATCCAAGATATCTGTAATTATATTTTGATGAGGCAGAATTCCAGTTAGTCATTTTGACGAGTTAAAACCTAATTTAACATGTCTAAAAAGACAAAATGGATATCTTGAATTGTAGGAAATTAAAGATATATTAAATTAAAATTATGACTGGTTAGAATTAAACTGGATATTGGAAACTGGAATTACAGCTAGTCATAAATCTAATAATTGAATATGCAAGGTGCACTGCAAATATCTCCCCATACACATGCATGGTAAAAGCAACCTCATTTGTCCTCGGAAGAATGAGATTGCTGATATGTGAAATGTTCTTTTTAACCAGAAGGAATCGAGTTATAGATATCTGCAATACACATGCAGGCTATTATATGCTTACCACTAGTCACAATGATGGTAGTCAATAG
Organism: Amphiprion ocellaris; assembly: GCF_022539595.1. Lineage (NCBI taxonomy): Eukaryota > Metazoa > Chordata > Actinopteri > Pomacentridae > Amphiprion > Amphiprion ocellaris. The sequence continues at coordinate 17,866,201 of NC_072783.1, read as the reverse complement.
TTACAGTGTAATTACAACCAGTCAAAATGAAATGACAACATCTGTAATTTTGATTTTGGATAGCCAGACTCAGATGTTACATGATAAAATGGCTTGCAAATGAATGAAATTAAATGTAAAAATCAATCAATAAAAGCAGCTTTTGATGTATTTGTTTCATGTTGGTGTAGCTGAATTTTTTCTGGTGGTGAAGCTTCATGTACTGTAGAGGAGCTGCTATCTTAGCTCACTATGCTATGGCACTTTTGATAAGGAGCCCATAAACTATGAACTGTACTCTTAACAGATGACATTTCAGCCGACATATAAGCTGACAGCAATATGTTTCATAAACAATGTTAACCACGCTAATGTATAATTCACACAGTGTCAATGATGATGGAATGTATGTGGGCATATATTGAGTTATGCATAGCTAACACGTGCACAAGTGTCCTCGCTGGGTAACGCTCAAAAGTCTTTCTCTGCAGCTGCCATTTCTCACACAAGGTGGCCCTCAGCATGGTGCAGCACAACCATGTGAACACACACACACACAAACTGTGACAATGTGTAACACACCCAGGAGAATCATATGAAAGCCAAAGGAGAGCAAAGGGTAGAAGAAGGCAAAAAAAAGAAGGGAAAAAAACACCATTCCTGCATTTCTCTGTTCTCCTGAGGCTGCAGAAAGCATAGATGGAGATGCCACAGAACCCAGTTGGGAAACAGCGGAGGAGAGAGGAGGAGGCGATGGAGGTGGTAAGAGGAATGGTAGAGAAATGATGTGAGCTCGTAAGATCCCCCGGGAGTGTTAGCGGCATCTCCGATAATCTCCCTTCAATTTATCTCTTTTAACCAACGATGAGCAGGCAACACTTTTATAAATGTCAACTCATCCTTTAATCATTCTGGATTGTGATCAAGCACAAAGCAGCGGAGCTTTGATGCGAATGAATCAAACCTCTTCCTTTTTATGGCAGTTAGTTCTCTTTCTTGCCAACAACACACACACACACGCACACACACACACACACACACACACACACACACACACACACACACACACACACCAACACGACCAACCCTGCTGACACAAAAACACACAACCAGCCATTCGGCGGTGAGGTCATCGCTGTCTGAGTCAGGCCTTACTGAGAAGCAAGCAGCACTCACAGAGATTACTGTGGCCGCATGACTGAGTAACCACACACACAGACAGACATGCACACACACACACACACACACACACACACACACACACACACACACACACACACACACAGGGCTTTCTCTTCTACATGCTGGTCGAAGATGTTTCTCAACAGGATTGCTGTGAACAACAGATGCACATTCGTGGTGAACAGGAGGTGGGAAACTCCTGATGTAGTGTGACTCCGCTGGGTTTTTTTTTGTTTTTTTGTTTGTCTTTCCCCTTCACAGTGCTTATGCTGTTTGAGACATGCTTTTTATTTAAGGAGCTGCTGCGTGGTCCCTTGGGGAATTGTTTCCGAAAGAAGTTTTGCTTGTTGGGCCGAGAGACAACAGAGCTTTTGATTGAACCTGTGGCGTTACTGCAGGCAGATGTAGGATGGATGAATGAGGGGGCATTTATATTCATACAATGGCGGCCCCTGTGCCTCGGAGCGTTCGCAGGCGCTTTTCTGCATCGCTTCATTTGTATGTGTAGCAGCATCCACGAGTCAGTCAGCGGCTGCATCATGGTGGGGGTTAATGACTAGACAGTAGGGCCGACTGAGGTTGTGACCCTCTCATGTCTCGGTGACACTCCTCACGCTTTTACTCCGACAGCTTCATTTTTAGATTTTTTTCAACTTTGGCATGAAAAAGGCTTTGTAAAATGACAACAATGCCCGAAGCTGAAGGTTTCATTCATTTCTAATAGGCAAAACCTCACAGATGGAGTGTATTTACAAGGGTGAACAATAAATATAGTATAGAAATAAAGGATTCCCCTCGAATCAGTTTAACTGTATCTGTGCAAAGCAGTGATCTGAGTTGTATTACTTGCTACCATGGAGATGGATCAATAGGAAGTCATTGTTTGGGTAGGCCCTCAGTGTTTCCTCATGTAACCACTGTGAGACTGTAGCATCTGTGTGTGTTTGTTCTCTGCATAATATGCCTGCAACCTCTTGACTAGAAACAGTGGTTCGTTTGTTGAGCATAATTTCATAAAATCATATAGAATAAACACTCCCTTTTTAATGCAAGTATATAAGAATACTGTTGTAGATTCACTGGTTCATTAGTTTAGGCAGAGCCCTGAAGCTGCATGTGTTTTAGCTGACTTGCATTTACAGACTGTCATTCATGCTTCATCATCAGAGCCTCATCTTGGCTACTGGCTGACTAATAACATCCAATTATATTCACTGTTCTATCATAACCTGACACTTCTAAATGATAATTCTCATCAATAGCCTCCTGTCACAGTTTCACTGCAGCTGTCTGTATGTGCTTTAGAAAATGCTGTTATATCTTAGATTCAAGTTGTTTTCAGACTGACTTTGAAGAGGGAGACCAAGGCAGGGCTCAGAATTTTCATGGTACTTCTGACCATTTTGTAAACAGAAATGTGTATTATTAAATTTAAAAAAAAAAAAAAAAAAAACTCATTTAAAAGAACTAGATTTTCTTTTGGCCCTAGGAAAATCTTTTTTGAGGGGCACCAAAAATTATTCCATACCGACATTGCAGTGGTGTCAATGCAGGGGCTTCCAGCAAGACTTTGAATGCAGCTCAACACTATTCAGCTGTGTTGGCCAACCAAATACATTTAGCGCATCCACCTGGTAGCTTTCCTTGTAATATAAATGGCAAATTTCCACTTGACCTCATGATAAGGTGCAATTTTACACTTTACTGTAAATACCAACAATCTTTGCACCTTTTCTGTACATACCAGCATTTTGGAACCTTATTTTTATTTCTTCGACGAGCAACGATTTGTTCTTGTTTCCTTAACTGTCCTGAATGTACCATGTGTGACTTACTGGATATCTTCAATTTCCTCATTTCCCCAATGGAATGAATACCTACCTACCTACCTACCTACCTACCTACCTAGCTACCTACCTACCTACCTACCTACCTAGCTACCTACCTACCTACCTACCTACCTACCTACCTACCTACCTACCTACCTACCTACCTACCTACCTACCTACCTACCTACCTACCTATCTATCTATCTATCTATCTATCTATCTATCTATCTATGATCCACCAGGACAATGGGTGACATGGCCATGATAGGTCTCTAGAGTATAACATGCTTTAAGACAGGGCTGTTCCTGAACTGAATCCCCAAATGTCGATGCTCATTTAACTAGAACTAGAAGAAAGCATGTGAGCATGGCATTCCTCTTTGTAATTCCACTTCAAATAGTCTTTTATGACATGTTTACTGCAATAAAATGTGACTAGGTCTCTAGGAAAAAATCCTACTTGGTTCTTGGAGAGCTCCCTAGAAGAGCAGAACTAATCAGTTCCTTGACAATAGTGTCTCAGATCAAAGTAGGTCACTAAAAAAATGTTTTGTCTTGGAACTGTTGGTAAAGTGTGGTTTGACCTCAACTTCCTTGATCAAATTGCAGCATTTGATATCAGAGTGTCTTCTGTATGTGAGGTACCTCTATACTGTCTTGCTTTTGCAGAATGCTGGCCTTTGTTACCTAAAGGATAGCTTAAGCATCAATTTGATCTTCGTGTACACAGACAACAGTCAGTCCCACTAATTAGTCAAAACTGAACTTTGATAAGAACGTAACAACGTAGAGTCCTGCTGCTTAGCTGTTAAAAGCTGGATGTTGATACTCTGCGTAAATGTAGGAACGCCAGTTCATATGTTGATGTTCAAATGTTCATATTAAGACATAAAGGTCACTTCATCTTGACATTTATCTGAACTTTTAAAGCTTCTCCTTTTTATGCCCTCTGACTGCCTAAACCCTGGAAGCAACATCCAGAGAAAATCGTCAAGGACGTTTAAGAACATAGTAGCAGAATCACTACCTAGGTAAGGAATAGACTGTTTATGCTCAACCACTTGTTTCTGCTCATTCAAAATGCACTTGTTTGGATCCTAGGCATCTTAAAACCGTACAGCACCAGTGTCAGCCTCCCTGTACTTGCTTCCCATCCACTTTAGGGCTGCCTCTTATCATGAATCAAAGCTTCACTACACTACACTACACAACCCTGAATTACTCCTGTAGAGTTGGCTGGTTGGATGACAGTAAAAGACTGTAATTTTACTGGGGAGCCCCTGGTTGTGAATACATATGAGTAAGTATAAAGCAAAGGCACTGCTGAAACAGATGGTGCAGCCAGTTTGTCAAGACGGAAACTAGGACTAAAGATGCTGACATCTTGCATCATTGAAAGTTTCCCAGTTTGCCAGAGGTGTTCACCACTTTGTCTCCAATCTGAAGGCAACTTCTGGCTCGTAAACAAAGAAAAGCTTTACTTTAACTTGAGAAAAGTGTAACATGGAGTTAGGTCTGTCTTGGGTTAGGTGCAAAAACAAAATGAGTCTCTATAGAGAGTGGGTGTATTGAGTTCTATGTAAAATGGTCTTTAGTATGCTGCATAGCCCTGAATCATGGAGATATGCTTAAAGACTATGGTTTCAATATTATGCTGGCATTTTCTTTTCAAACTCATGCAGGTAAAACGAGACAAAACATCTGTGCAAATTTAGCATCTACACAACAAAAGCCTTAATTTGCACAGCAAACACATTACCAATTCTGTAATGGGCTGCAGCGATATCTCACTTATTCACACCAGTTTTTATCAAGACACTGAGTTGCTATGGGCGATGCAAAAAAATAAAAAATAAATAAAGTTTTGGATTTTCCCAACTTTTCCTCAGTAAACATTAAAAACAGTCAGAAAAGGCAAGAGCCGGCAGCCACAAGAGCCTCCACCTCCTATCTCATCACAGTTCCTGCTGTTTTTGCTCTTTGACAAACACCTTCCTCACACCTAAGAGGACTGCTGAGGCTTCGCTCTGGAGGGAATAACTCGTTTGCGTGTCCTTAGCAAAGGGCAGAAACTACAATGCTGCTGAGCTACAGAGAAACCCTGTCGTATAAGCTCCCAGCTCAGCCTCTCGGCGGCCTCATCAGAGCGCACCAGCAGAGAGAAGACAGGAAAAAAGCTCTGCAAAGGTAAGAAAGGGCAGAGTAAGAATGACAAAGCATAAATAAAACGCACAACCAGTGCCACCACTTTGTGTGTCTTCCGACCGAATCCGGCAGGCGTTCTGTCTGTCTGGTTAATGGATGGTGTATCTGTGATGGGGAGATAAGGCACGGTGAAAGAGAACAATCAGGTCATTGCTGATGATGTGATAGTCAGTTTTTACTCTGTAGGCCTGTAGATTCTCGTGCAATAAAGACCATGTGATGTGATGCAGCAGTCATTGGAGTACCTTAGCTTCTGTGCAAAATTGGTTAACGTCTGAACAGCTTTTGACTGGGAACTATAGAGTTTCATCACTTCTATATCTGTCTGACTAAAATTGTGTCTGTGTTTCCCCTCATTAGCTTAACAAAATATGTCAGCTGGTCATTACAGCAATGACTAATTGTTAACACCTTAAGGGGAACTGAATCTTCACCACATACAACTTAGTTTTGGTTGCAGCGATGCATCTTTTGCTTTCTGTTTCAGGCCTCCATCCTGAATAAAACTATGCATTGCTTAATCCAAACTTCGACAAAACAACCTCCATAAAAAGTCCATTAATAATAATCCAATCTCCTGAAAACACATATCACATCACCATTTCCGTACACTGTGTTTGTGTGCAAGAGTTGACTGCTCAATTGTAAAACACTACCGAGGAAGAAAAGAAAGACTTGAGACTTCTTTGCTTGGACAGACAAGATGATGGAACTGTAACTGAAAGCAAGTAACATTGACTCATGTCTTTGTTGTCTTCAAGAAAAACAGACAAATCAGGAAATAACACATGATGAGACCAGATGTGAAGCAGATTTGTGTCTCTCTAAAACAGGGTCTGCAGCATTTCTACAAGCCTACTTTTAAGGGGTCTTAGAGTTGTGTGGATGCTAGGTGTAAATGTAACAAAAGTTAGGCATTGAAAATGTATAAGTGTGCACGTAGCCTGAAAAAGCCAGCTTGCTGTTTTAGTGCGTACAAGGACAACTGGCTTACTGAGCTTTGAAAAATTTTCTGTGTGGCAGTAAAGCTAAGAACGATCTATTGCTTCTAACTTTCTGCGTTATCTTTCATTTTGGTGTACACAGCAGCTTGTCATCATTAACCAGTGTTTATGCTGATGTGGTCAGACAACATCTCGATAATAAAATAGTGTCTTCATCGGCGCTGCAATGGAAATGGCTCCGTTTATGCACTGAGATTGAGTAGTTTTCTCTCCACTGTAAATGGAAATCAGAACAACTAAATTCACATTGGTGGTTTGACAACCCAAAACAGGACACAGAAGAAGATTTAGCCTTTTTCTATTGTTCATGTGCTTCACTGCAGACATATTTCTGTCATACAGTAACCTGGAAACACCGGTGTGGATATAACACTGCGTGTTAAAATTAGATTAGTCTTTTCTGAGCTGAGACTAGACTACAGCTTGTGGCACCTTGGTCATTTTGACCGTTTTATATTTTTTTCATCTATATTTCTTTATTGGTAAAAATTAGTACATCATTAAATAATACAATAAGAAAGGAAAAAATACTATGTAAGAATTAGATTTTTCTTGTTTACGGCACCATTTTCATTCGTTACGTGACCCCTGGTGGGAAGGTGTGGTTTACAGTGCCACCTAGCCCACTTCTGAAGACCTTTTCAGACTGGAATTGTTTACTTGTAAGGTTGTAAATCCCCTACGCCCACACAACCGTCAGTTTGTTCGGCTTCTTTCTATTTCTGGCCAGTGTGTTGCATATTAAGCAATCATTTGCACGCAGGAACTTCAGCAGATGAACATCTGTGATTAATGCAATCACATTTCAATTAAAGGTAACTGTCATTAGCCACAATAAGTCAGCTAGAAGAACTATGTCAACTGTGACCTGTGGAAAAGAACAGTAACTCATGAATAATTGGCAAGAATTCTGATTAGATTTAGTAATGCATGAACTGGCGATATACATACATACAAAACAGAAAATATGCTATCAACCACAAAAGACAACAATGATTTAATCATCAGTTGACACACATAGCTATCAATTCCATTTATCTTTCAGTCCATAGTGAGGTTAAAATGTTGGAAATAGTTGAGCAGGCAAACATTTGATCCTCTTTGACCACTGTCAATAGGTGACGCTGATATACTGGAACAAAACCATACAGAAAATTAGCTTATCCAATCACTTACTCAACAAAAATATCAATACATGTAATATTCCTCTGTGGAAAGCATAAGAATTGGCTTCAGAGGCTCATATTGGTAACTGCAGCAGAAATAACTTCTTGTAAACCACAACATTTCTCGCAACATGCTCCACAGTTGGTATGAGGTTCATGTCCTCTATTACTGTGACCAAACAACTCTATCTTTGATTCCTCTGTCCAGAGCCTATTATTCCAAAAGGCCTGCTGTTTGACTGTATGTTCGCTGGCAAACTGTACTTGTGCTCTAATGTTCTTTTTGGACAGCACAGGATTTTTCCTGGCACGCCTCCCATGCAGGTCAGATTCGTGTAATCTCTTTCTGATTGTTGACATATGCACTTTGACACCGGCACTTGCAAGAGTTACCTTGGTGAGTTTTTCATCCTAGACAGTTTGTTCTTGGGCTGAATTTGTTGGGACAGTCAATCCTGGACAAATTGTCTGTCATTAGAAATCTATTTCATTTGTTAATGATTTTCCTCACAGTGGAATGATGTATTTGTTTTTGAATCTCTGAACAGACTCATTGGAACCTGAGCCCTGGCTCCAAAAACGTACATTTCCAAGCATCTGAGCAGCATTCTCAATTATGTTTTGGGAGAAACGTATTTTCTCCCATGTGCATTTGCTCATGTCGTATCACAAATACATTTACATAACTGTTCAAAAGTTTGGGGTCACCCAGGCAATTTCATGTCTTCCATGAAAACTCACACTTTTATTCATGTGCAAACATAATTGCACAAGGGTTTTCTTATCATCAATTAGCCTTTCAAAACGATTAAGCTAACACAATGTAGCATTAGAACACAGGAGTGATGGTTGCTGGAAATGTTCCTCTGTATCCCTATGGAGATATTCCATTAAAAATCAGCCGTTTCCAGCTAGAATAGTCATTTACCACAATGAAACAATGTCTAGAGTGGTTTGTGATTAATTTAATGTTATCTTCATTAAAAAAAAAATGCTTTTCTTTCAAAAATAGGGACATTTCTAAGTGACCCAAACTTTTGAATGGTAGTGTATAGTCGATCTATTTTTGTCATTTAATGTATTATTTTCCAGCTGTTGCTCCTTTTCAGCCAATGGATCATATAGTAGATGGGGCAGGACCTTTGTAACACAGAAAATGGAGGAGAAACTTCAAAGGCATTGTAAAAGGGTGTATTTTAACCCAAAGCACATTTTCCAAAACCTAACTAAATAATGTTGGTGCCTAAACTTAACGGAAGAGCAAGTGAAAATGAAACTTAAATCCTAGAATAAAGAAGCCAGGTCTCCTGGATGAAACTGCTGTTACACTTACACTACCACCATACCACTCCAACTTCCTAAAGAAGACTTTGTGGTTCTTTAAAAGTGTGAATGTTTTCTACTGTGTCATTCTGTTATCATACTGGGGGTAAATGTGTTTATTTCAAAATGTAATTGATAATGCAGTTTAGTTGTATAGAAAATGTATTTTGGAGACAGTGCTCAGATGCTCATGAGTCTGGGTAGATTCACAACCTTTTTTATTTTTCTGAAGGCCTTAGAAAGCTCTTTAGATCTTGGTATGATAACACCACTCTCTTTGCTTTATTAGCAAAAAGAGCAACAAAACCTAGACTTAAGAGGTTTAAATAAGACAGATTCTATCGCTCACTCCCTTATCTTTGGCACCGAATCTGGAACCTCTGATGCTGATCTGATGGATGTGGAGGTGTGATAAATGTACTTGCTGTTTAAAATGTGCCAGATCTCTCTTGATTTATTTCAATTATTAAAATGACAACAAAATGTAAATTTTATGGGCCATCTGTTTCAGTTTATCACCTCTATCTGTATGCACTGTTTTAAAGAGGATCAAATGTTTGCATGTTCAAAACCCAACAATTTCCAATGTGTATTTACTTTATCACATTACTGTATATCAATGAGCCTATACTACCTGTTACATCCATCAACCACTTCCCTTCGTCCTCTCAGTTCACACCTACTCCAGTGCAATACATGTTCATCTGTTTTTTTTCCTGTCTTGAGATGATTTGTGGAGTTTTTAGCTGCAATGAAAGTGTGATGTTTTTCTGAACAGGCCACTGAGATAACATCCTGTGCCCGTCTTGGGACCGAGCCACCGAAGCAGCATCAATAATTCATATCTTGACCATTATGAGATATGAATTATGAGCCTGGGAATTCCTGGTTCCTGGCAACAAGGGAGGGTTTGATGGTTTGGTTGATGGATGGGTGTTCTAACAGTTTTTATTTGTGCAGCCTGTGCCGTCCCAAAATTTCAGAAAATGAGCCCAACCATTAGAAATGCAAATATGAAAGACAAAAGCTGCATCAGTGCTTAAAGGAATCTCAGCACCTGTTGAGAAATAAAACAACACAAATCCCTTCACCAGCTTTCACCATGACATTTGTATTACATCCCAGATGCACTTTTCATTGCTGTGCAACACAGAACATCTGTCCCACCTTTGCTTCACGGAGGCTAAATTTGATTGTGTAATGACTGTAAAGGTGAAAGTGGTGTACTTGCCAGGGAAAACTGACTAACAGTTTCAGCCTGGGAACATCCAGAACCAATGTCTCCCCGAGGCACAGTGGGTTGTTGTATAACAGTGGAGCAAAACGACTTCTAAAAGATATATCCCAGGAGTCAAATAAGGGTGTACTGCAATCAGTCATTGTGCCGGTTCACCAAAAAACAAATCTAAGAGTGCGTAGTCACAGTAGCAGGGCTCTGAGGCTGTATTTTTGATTAAATTTTGGGTTGAATGCAAATGTCAGCACATCAAAATGCTTGCAGTGACATGCTGGTTAACATGTTCATCATCTTCAAGATGACGATTGTACTCATCAGAACTGTTTCCTTCCACTGAATTTCTGCACCAATCCAACACTCCATTACTTCCGCTTCATGCAATAATTGGCTGGGTGTGCCAAGCTCTTTTTTTGATATTTTACCCCCCTCCCCCCCCCCCAATCACTGTCTTCTTGAAGAGATTGTCTGTGTACAGTATGTGCATGTTTGAAAGCTGTTATTGGATCTTTTTCCTCTCTGACAGTTGACTTGTCATGCTACTTTTACATATAACTGTTTGGAATATCTATGGATACTTTAATATTCTGCCACAGATAACACAATGGACAAAACAGTTGTTTGCTGTCATAATGATAGCATATTTGGAGGCTACTTTGGAATAAACGCGGAGTGCAGATGTAGCTGATGGGACTGCAGTTAGTTTTACAGGTGAAAATGTAAACTTTGTCTTAATAATGCTGCAACATTAAAAGTGAAGGAATCATCAAAGTCATTATAAGTAGTTCACTTGATAAACTTGGTATAAACAGAAATGCTTATACAGTAATTAGCAATTCATTCAAAGGCTGTCACCAACCGGGTGAAAGCCCTCCATCCAACCTTTGCACTGCTTCACGCTTTTTTCACTGCTGATTTAGCTGTTATTTATACTATCTCATCTGATCTATAGGAAGGCCTATGATTGGCTGAAATCTCCTATCACAGATTATGTCTTCTGAAGCCTGTAAATGGAGGATGTCTGGAAGTCTGGTTTCTTCTCATAAGACTTGAAGTATAATATCCTGAAAGTTAATTCTGAAGGTTTTGCCCAACTGCTGCTAACAGAAATACTGCCTAACTCAGCTTTAATGTCGAATTTCTGAAAATGTGACAGTACCTGTTCCTCTGTGGTACAATAGGTACTAAAGATACCACAGATGGCATAAGTACCAAAGATACTAAGCAATAACAGAATCATGTGGAGTTGTATTTTAAGTGCAGATGCAGTAACGTGACTTGCGTGAGGGAAAAAAGTACAAGAAGAGGTAAGTATGGAGATATTTTGCACTTAAGTTAGACAATCAAAATGCGTCAGAATGCAAACTTTTCTGCAAGACAATGAGAACACTATGAGGAAATATCTCAAACTTATCAAAGCTGTTAACTTTGTGCATTGTCAAAATGTTCATGATCTGAAATGCAGCTGTTGTTGAACTGCGACATTTGGCACAACACACGAAGTTAACAACAGTGTTCTTGTTTCAGCTAATATAGAGATAGTCTATAACATGAGCTGGGTGCTCCTCATATTTATGAATAAATACATTAGGTTCACTGATGTATATATTTGTTTTAGCAATTTTTGTACAGAGAAACATGGAATTCCAGTAGTATTGGAACCAACAACCAAATTTCTGGCATCTTGACTTCCCTAATCCGTCACCAGGTATTTGAGTGCTTTCATTTGTCAGTCATTACGATCCTTCCACTGGCGATCATGAATATTTGTACAAACTTTGATGTAAATCTATCATGTAGATGTTTCACTAGTGAAGTAAACTTGAAAGTGGCATTGATTAAAAGTCATTATAGGATAAATCTGCTGTATAATATGAATATCTGTGCAATTCATCCGATAACTACTGAGATATTTCAGTTGGAACCAGAGTGGTTGACAAACTAACCAACCAACCAAGAACCTCACACTGACACTGCTACAACTATACCACTAACAGAGCTACAAATCACCAGTTCAAACCAGGTTTTAGACCTTTTGTTTACAGCAGTTTGCGTGAAAGCTTTTGTGGGGCAGCTATAGGCTGAGCTATGTTACGCAAGTTGGTGCTACAGAGAAGCAAAAGGCCACATAAAAATTTCAGACACTTTAAAGCTGCGATAACCAACACACCAACAGAAATATCTGCTTATTTCTGCGGTCAAAATGAAATCCCTCCTTCATGTGTCCACCGCTCAGACAAAGCTATCTAATTTTGCAAGAGTGTCACTGGCTCCAAAAGCTGTGCTGCTACAGCCAGTCCTCAGAGGAGCCGTAACCAGGGCCAAGGAACAGGCATCCTGGGCGGGCTCGGCTCCAATGCACTGGGCGTTCGGCCCGTACTGGAGCCTCGGTGGCCACTCACTGGTTTACTGCCATTTCAGTGAGGAGAAAGGAGGGGTGCCGAGGAGGTGGAATAAAGGAAGGAACAGGGATGGAGAGGTGAAAAAGGGAAGGAAGACACTCTGAGCTGCCTTATGTAGAATAAGCGCCCAGGTAGAGTGTGGACTTAACTGGAAAGCACACATGCAGAGCAAAAAAAAAAAAAAAAAAAAAACACACTTGCAGACAGCAATAATAACTGAGCTGTATGGAGGTTGCTGACAGTGTAGAACATAATGACACCAGACCACACACACAGTCAGGAACAAGAGTGTGGGGAGGATAGTTGGCATGTGTTCACTCACACAGTACTGTTTTATGGGTTTATTGCTCAGATTAAGGCGTCCAGAGTCCAGTTTGTCAGGTCTCCTGCAGAAACACCAGGGTGTTCTCAGGTAACCGGGCCTTTCTCCCCATTCACTCAGACTTGTTGGTTTCATCTCTCCACCGCTTGCGCAGCAGCTTGCATGCATGAGAGCAGCTGCAGCTTCACGCGCTGTCTCCATCAGGCACCGGCTTCGGGGTTTTTTAAGGAGGGAGGTAGGGAGGGAGGGGAGGGTTGTCTTACCTGGATTGCCGCAGTCCGCACACGTTTCGTTGCCGGGTCTCGCCAGCACGTCTTGCAAGAGCTTGTTCCCCTCCGGTTCCAGCGCCATGGTGAGTTTATCCGTCCAGCCTCACCGCGGTGGGGAAAAGAAGAAGAAGAAGAAAGGCAGCAGCAGCAGAAGAAAAGGGAGTCAGCCCGAGAACATCCGCCGCTGGCAGCCAGACGGACAGAGCGGTCGATCACCTGTCACCTCCGATCTGAAGTGGACTGGAGAAGAAAGAGCGGAGGAGACTGAACGATCCCGGCAGTGAAACCTTCCTCTCTTCCTTTCTCTCTCTCTCTCTCTCTCTGATAGCTCTGTTACCAAGTCTCGCTGACGGCATAATAATCAAGTCTATATGTTACCATCTCATCCTCCTCCCCTGTCTGTCCTCTCGCTGCTCTCCACCGCCCTTATCTTAGAAAAGCGAGACATCCAGCGGTGGAAGGTGTGAAATTACCCATCTCAAAAAATCCAAAAGAGGAACAAGCAGTCAGATATACATAAATGTATGGAGTCACAGGAGTGCCACAATAAAATATAAATAAATAAATAAATAAATAGATAAATAAATAAATAAGGAAATAAATGTGCAAATATAAAGAGAAATAAACAAATGTATCATGTATCAATAATCGTAATTCGGTTATATATTTTAGCCATTATTTTGAAATCCATCATTCTGCATAATAATAAGTATTTTTATATTTAGTACATCAAGAGTTGATGCCAATCTTTCAGAAAAACTCGTTGTAAGACTTGTAACGAAGTATTCATACACTATGGTAATGTTTCTGTTTAGTCCTGGGGTTGCTGGGAACAGTCCAGACGGTCAAAAGATAATCGGAGTGGTCGGGAGTTCAAAACAAAATTTCATTCATTTTTTTTAAACACATATAATACTTAAAAAAAAAAAAAATCATTTTTTGCCTTGTTTTATATAAACAAATAAATATTAGCTGTACAAGTATTAAAGTGAAATAAGAAGAAACACCTAATGTTTTTGTACTGCATTTTTGTTTTGTATTATTTAACTGATATAATAAAAGAAAAAGACTATATCACAGAAATCGGCTTCTTTTGTTTTATTTATTTTACGTAAATTAAAAAGTTGTATTTTAAAATTATTAAAGTGCAATGACAATCAAACCTAAAAAAATACCTAATGTCATTACATTGCTTTTTTTGTTGTATTAAAATGCATTAAAAATAAAATTAGGCACAAATCGACAGCATAGTCCAGGGCTATTCAATTAAAAATTGACTCGGGCCGGATTTTCCGACTAAGAACATGAGCTGGGCCGGATGTTTTTAGCAGACAGCGAGACCATTTAAAATAAACACAAACAGATAAGATAACAAACACACTGGATGTTTATTAACATACTGCCACATCAAAAAGGACAGAAACACAATAGAAGAGCAGTACTTAAACTAAACCTGTGCTGAAATACTGCTTCTTTAAATTTTACATTTCAAACACACAACTTCAACACATTTTGATAGGTAAATATAAGCACAGGTTAAGGTGCATATGAACATAAAAACTAAGAGCAGATTAGAAACGCCATCTTTTGTTTTGGTCACATCTCAAAGTGCATTAAAAAGTAACTTGCTTAACAGTAACTTTTCAGAACTTGAGACATTTTTCTTCTTTTGAAATAACAAAAAACAGAGTTTGTCCCTGTCCATATTTGGTCTCATCTGAGACAGTCACATCTTCAGTGCATATAATCAAAAAAAAATAAACAGTAGGCACAGTGATAGTTACTATCCCTTTGAAACGAAATAAAGCTGACATCAAAGTGCATAATAAAGTGCAACTAAGTGAAATAACTGTCAAAACAAAATGTCTTTCTTAAATATTAAACTTCTAATAAGTGAACATAAAATAGTCACATAAATACATAAAACTACCTTTAGTGTCTGCTACAGCACGCTGCTTTGTTGCACTTACCATGTCTCGAAGACATCTGTGGCGAGAATGTTTGACGTGTCAGACCTGTTTGACAGCAGATGTCACACTCGTCTTAACTTTATCGTCCGTTAAAACTTCATCCACGACAACCAACATGCAGTCCTTCACAGTTTCTGAGTCTGTGAACGGCCTCTTTTTCGTGGCCCTTTCCTGAGCTGTGCAGGTCCGCTTCATTGTAGTACAGCTCCGGTTGTAAGATGCAGTCAAACTCTGAATTATAGCCGCTCTCTCATGACATCCCTCGGGAAAGTTTGTCCGAAACGCGGCATGTTTTTCCAACGTGGTGTCTTCGGACATGATAATCTTTCAGCGCTGCAAAGCACTCGTTGCAGAGTAAACACATTGGTTTGGCGTTCGGACTTGGTGGTAAATAAATAAATACTTGTCAGTCCACGCAGGATTAAACCGACGGTTTTCCTCGCCGATTTGTCGTTTCAGGATAGAAAAAGACATGCTGCTATTTTCGCCTGTATAGAACTGCTAATGTTAACTTTTCAAACGCGTCTCCTCAACACAATGCATTGTGGGTTAGTTGCTAGGTTACGGTAAGTGTTGCATTCAATGTTTGCAAATAATGTTGGAATTTTTGTAAGAACTTGTCAGTGTTACTGAAAGATGTTTTTCTGTTTTTCTCGGACCCAAGTCCCAGTCACTCGGCAGCTGCTTTAGGGCCACTCGAGGGTTGCTTTCGGGCCGCATGTGGCCCGCGGGCCGCTAATTGAATAGGGCTGGCATAGGCACTCGATAGAAAGTCTGCTCGACAATCGATGCGCTCCACTCGACTAGTAACGTCTGTCTGCTCAGACGGCCCCTGAACAACACGTCTTATTTGCGCGACCACAGGGTCACAGTGGGATATAGTCGTACTGTTCGAAAAATTTGCAGCTCTTGAAGTCTACAAACGTATTTCAACATGTCTACTGCTATGAATTTCGGCTCCAAGAGTTTTAAACCTCGAGCTCCCGACAAAGGCGCATTTCCTCTGGATCATTTTGGTAAGTTCAGGCACAGACCGACTTCTTTACACCGTGTTATCCACTGCAGTCTGTCACTGTATAATACGATAAGTCGTATATCAGCCACATAAATCATACATTCAGTTTGTCAGCAGGGTTGTGTGAGTTTCATTGTCGCAGTTAAACATTCTGATAAACCGGTTTTACAGTGCTATAATATATTTTTTTAAAAATGACTACCACGGAAATCAAATTATATGTCCATAAAATGCACCGCGAATTTCTAACCTAGCATCATAACTACAGTCACTTGATTCACGTTAACGTAAGAGAAAAATTACTTTTTTCTCTTTACTTTTACATTGCCAGGTTTAAATCTAAAACATGACGTTTGAATTTGAGAAGGAAAAGTAGTATTGTCTGAAATATCTCCCAAGCTACTCTCTAGAAAAATGGACGCACAACAACCCTGACTCAGTATAATATGTGATCTGGATAGTAAGAGTAAATTGCAAGTCGCGTCCAAATTGTCCAGTTTACTCAGTACTAGTTATGTCTCATTGCACTGAAAATCAACCGGGTTTGGATTCATTAAGCTGGCCAAAAATGCAGGAAATTGAACATTTTTCAACTGTATAAACTTGTCATCTTCATGCCAAAGAGACATGAAGCAGTATACTGCATGCATCATAACATAAAAATGTAAATATTTCTTTTTGCAAGTTTCCATAATGAAAAATATCTCCAGAACAAAATCATTTGTAACTGAGGTTACCAGGTTTTGTGTGGAAAGCATTTTGTGACACAACTGAAACTTAGATGTGGCTTCCATGAAGTGCAATGACATGATAACTAAACTCACTTACCTAGCAAATCAGCAAGTTCATAAACACTCCTGTAGGAGGTAGCAAAACTTCATATTTCATGTATTTTAAAAGCCTGTCTTTGCAACTTGTGATTCCTTCCACCAAATTTAGTTTTACCTTGACTGTACATCAAGTAGAAATAAATATCACCAATCTGCCACATGGTGGAGTCGTCTCTCCAGGCATCAGCATTGATAACGCTTCTTGAAATCATCATCCAGCGCCTCTATTTAATTGTAAGACATTTTCAATAACCACAAAGACAGAAATAAATCTGACACATCAAATATCTTGTGTCAAATGCGGTTGCAAGTAGATCAAGTTTGACAGTTTGACAGCCTGTTCACATGTTTTTAGGTTAAACTTCGAAACTGGAAATTATGTTTTCCAGGCAAGCTGAAATGTCTGAAATAAAATTGTCTGACAATAAGTACAGTAATATTTTCCCAAATGTTTCCCAAATTAAGCTGTTTAGTAGTGTTAAATGTGAACACATTCTGGCTCCACTCTGCATCTCGAAACTATTACCGGTAACCCCTCATTCTGTACCTGGACCTCTGACATCAGAAAATCAAAGTTAAAAAGTTAAACTTTTTGAAACCATCTTGTGAAAATTAACATTCATGGAACTTTTTCACATTTTTTTTTCAATTTGTTTATTATTGCATTTAAAAACTATATATTTATTGTCTGTTCTTAATGTTTTAATGTTGCAATTTTTGTTAAATACCATGTAACTGGAGTTTTGAAAGGTGGTATGGAAATAAATGAAAAAATGTTCAAATGTACATGCATATCTACCTCTAGTTTTGAGAGACTTTCATTAGATCTAATTCCGGAGCAGGACATTCAAGCTGATTTTGGATAATTGTCGTTTCAGGAGAGTGTAAAGCCTTCAAAGACACATTCATGAAATGTCTGCGAGACAACCACTTTGACAACTCCAAGTGCCGATTGCAGTCCAAAGACTATCTGGAGTGCCGGATGGACCAGTAAGAAAACCCTACTGACCCAGTAAACGTAAACACCTTTGTACAAAAACATAAATATACAATTCCTGTGTTATGTTGTGTTTTCCAGTCAGCTGATGGCCAAGGAGCCTCTGGAGAAACTAGGATTCAGGGACCTGATGGATCCTCCTCCCAGCCAGGCGGACAAAGACTCTAAACCCTGATGCTGCTGCTCCTCAGCTGCTGTTTCCGGAGTGCACATGTGGAATCGCTCTGAACTTGCTATACCCAACTGTTTGGTGTGAATAAGCTGACGACACATGTGCTCTTTAGACATATGAAAGGCAAAGGCTGCTGTGAGTACAAAGATGAGAAGAGTGATTGCAAAGACTCTGAGAATGCAGCTCCTCCAGGAGGCAGTTGTGGTTTGATTTGTGGCCTTAGTTTGAGACTACGGAGTACAAACTAATCCTGTACATAAAATGAAAATGTCTAATATAGAGAGATGCTGTTTCAACATGTCAATAAATGTTTTATATTTTAACTAGTGTGTCAAAGCATTTATTGCCATGGCAGTTGTTGCTATAGCATTTGTATGGATGAATTAAACCTGAGATGAGACCACCAGAAAAAAATATTAAGCTGACTACAGTAGGTGCAGTAAATTGTCAATGTCCCTTTTGTTAACATTTATTCTCAAATTTGACAGACATGTATGGAACTGGATATTTCAGTCTTTTTGTTATTGTCCTGCTAATGACCAAAACCACAAGTGTGTCCATGTCTGTGCTTTCAGCCCCAAGCTCACTGGTTCCTTCCAAAGACTGAAATCCAAATGGATCACAAATGTTACATTCAGATGCATTTTCTAAAGGGGTTGGTATTTTCCTGAAAATGTGATCACTGCTGTTTTTACCAAACATTATTCAAAAGGACAATTGTTCATTTGTTG
Organism: Amphiprion ocellaris; assembly: GCF_022539595.1. Lineage (NCBI taxonomy): Eukaryota > Metazoa > Chordata > Actinopteri > Pomacentridae > Amphiprion > Amphiprion ocellaris. The sequence continues at coordinate 17,847,571 of NC_072783.1, read as the reverse complement.
TGGACCATTTTCAGCTGTATGTTTGTTTGCATTTGTATCGCGCCCTAAAGGATAGGATTCGTGATAGTCTACATTTTTCTTCTGATGGGCAAATTGCATTGAAAGTCCTAAACTAACACCGAGTGCATCTCTGTAAGAGTTGAAGTATTTCAGTGTTGGTCCATTGTTGCCCACAACTGTATGTGAGCCATTGATCTTGATGTATATAATGTATGAAGCAGTGTATGCTACATAAGGAACACAGTAAAAAAGCCTGTTGATAGTCTAAGGACACCTTTCCACAACAATCCCAAAATGTCCAGGTGTCAGTAAAACTTTATTTTTTAACTAGTTTGGGATATTTATAACAAATGGACAAAACTGGCAGTTTGTTGCTGTCTTTCAAAGCAGCCATGCATGCATTATAATATATATAATTCATGTGTCTTCTAAAATGCCACCTTGAATTTAACTAAAGTAGAATTATTGTTTACCTGCCACTGATGAATGCAAGCACAGTATTCACTCTCATTTTAGCTCTGATTTTGGTCTCGGCCAACTCCCAAGGAAAGTATGACTTCAGCTAATTCTATAGCAGAGGGTTGTACTGCGAAGCAAACCTGTTCATTTAATTTCATAGTTCATCTTCTGTCGTGGCAATGCTGACAAAAGTGGTGACTTTGAACCACAACAGTGAAGGTTGTGAGCCTGAGAACCAAAACAATGGGCTTAAAGAAAGTTATACTACTAATCTTAGAAGGTTCTGCCCCGACAAACTTCCTGGTTGAAGTTGGGGAATGAATGTGGCCATTGTTAGAGGAAACTAATATTGAAGATGTCGATAATCAGGGAAATATTAATCTAGGTTTGTTTGCTAGTTTACATTGTTCCTGCCTTGTCTGCTAATGATTAGCTCTGCAGGAGCCTTTGCCAGACTCACTGCATCTCAAACACTGTGTGATTTCATTGTTGATTTCGTTAATGTGGGATTTTAAGGTTCTCTGACAGCAAGAGGGAACAACAAGTCCTGGACTCTGAGGACATAGATAACATCACTGAGGACGGACAAAATGTAGCACACACAAAGACAGAATAATATCAGTGAGGCTGTAAGACTGTGCAGGAAAATATCCTTAAAGTCCAGGGTGAGATGTTGAATTACTCGTAAACCACACTCTCTTTGGTCAGTGGTAAAACAAGAGAAACACAACCTGGGTCAATTGGCAGTGAGGTGGTAATTAAGTCCCAAATCATGGGCCAGAGTCTAAGACTTAACCGTGTTCAAATGTCCACGAAAGTTTCTTAAAAGATCTTCAAAAAATCTCAAGGAGAAGTCAGCATTTGAGGGCAGCAGGATTTATTGCCGACAGAAAATCCAGGAGTAGTGCGTAGTAGTGATTAACACGCCCAAGAAAAACCAGAGATACTAAGCTGTGCATCATCTTTTATGCTGTGAGAGTTAGTCATTTTTCCATGCCTATAGGGCGCATTAATGGAGTGACAGTTTTTACACCATTATACTTTCCCGAATCTATTCAGATCTTGACATCAGGTTATCATATTTCACCACTAGGTCACACTCTGCAGAGGACATGCACATTGGGTTATCATTAGGTCATGTTTTACAGAGAACATGTCCAGACATGTTCAGACTTTGCTTCAGCCCCCCTGCAAATTTTTCTTCTATCATTTTGAGACCTATTTCATGCATATTATATCTTTATGTATTGTTTTGTTTCTGATACAACTCTTTAAAAAGTTATACTGCCTTAAGTTTGCACCATTATGTTTTGAGTACTCCATATATAATTTTCTAAAAAGCACTGGATGTGTCTTCACACCAAAAATACATGTTTTACTTTATGATCTTCCAGCTGTGTGTGTGTGTGTCCTCCACAGATACACTCACACAATACCATCAAAACATCAGTCATTACTAGAATATTCATCACAATGTATTTCAGACGCACGTTTCAACTCTCTTCTTCAGTCTAATAGCATTTGCCGTAATTATATCATCTTTTAGCACATCGTACCCAAAAGTATTACACTACAGCAGAAAGTAACTCGGTACATTTACTCAAGTACTGTACTATACTTTAAAATACAAAATTAGTTATTTGTACTTTACTTGAGTATTTCCATTTTCTTTACGATATACTTGTACTGAATTAACCATCTGGTGCGGCAGTGGTGGATGCCACAAGTCTGAGCATAATAAATGCGTGACACACCCCAAATTTCAGGTAATAAAAAAAAAAGTCCAAGCAGATCAGGAAGTGGCGAGGAGCCTGAAATGAAATTGAACCTGCCATCTGTTTAGCAGTGCAAGCATTCATTTTAAAACTACACACATTCCTACAGAGACTTTATGAATATCTAAAAATGCATTTACAAACAGAGGATATTCAAAATTTGAAAATAGTGTCAGTGGGATTTCTGCATAGAAAGCGATGGTGCGTCGTCTTCGGTGTGGCTGTCGGAGGCATCTCAGAGTATCTGACAACATATTCCTCTCTGGGGGAAAAAGGCAACTTTAAATCCTCTTTAAAATGTTCCTCGTTAATGCTGTATTGAACCTGGAAGAATTACAAGACAAACTCGTACATTTAGGGCTTTCAACCAAAAAAGAACCAGTTTGGTTGTAAACGAGTCTTGAAAGTAGGTTGTTTTAAACCTAAAAATACAGTATGTCATTTGGATCTGAACAGTAACTAAATGTCATTGGTGTTGTGAGGTGGCGTTTATGAAATGAAAGCAAACAAGCAAAAGGGAGAAAACATGTTTTCCCAGGTCGCTTGAAGTGACTCAACCTCAACTGCTGAGTGTCAGCAAAATTTTGAAGGCTCTATTAAAAAGCACGACGTATGCGGACCTTTATAAAAAATTTGGCTAAAGTTGCTTCCTACCAGACATGAGTGTGAAACTGATGCTGCAGTTGGAATGCATCACTACAGGACATTTGTGTTTGTAGGTGATGAGTGGAACATTGGTGCAAAAGTAAATACCAAATTGGTCTTCTGTTGGTTGGAAAACTCTAAATGCTTCCTATGATATTTGACTTACGCTCTGCAACCTCCGGAGTCTTTGTTGAAGCCACCAGACTTTTGGGTCCACACACCAGGATTTAGTCCCTTTAGTGAAGCTGTAGGATCGAGAAGACAAGTATCAGTGAAAAGTGTGTAGTAACCACTTCACTGTCTGCTAAACATAAGGCTAGAACCAGAAGATGGTTAGCTAAGCTAACTTCATTCTTTATTCTAGCCAAAGCTAAGCTAATCATCTCCAGGCTTGAGCTCCATATCTGCTGCATAGAACATTTCCCAAAACCCTGAAGCAAAGGTTTGTCACAGGACAGTTCTTACTTACATAAATGCATGAACTCTGCAATGAGGAAATGTGGTTTCCTTCTGTTCAAAGCATTCATTGACAGGTTCATCAATTGTACCATTTCCAACTTTGGGACAGCAGGAGACCTGGACATGTCCTAAATTTCTTTGCCGAGGCCTGAAACACTGAGGACACCCTTCAATGAAGACAACAACAGAATATCATTTGATCTATATAAAGAAAGCAATCGTATGTGTTTTATAAGTAAAAATATGTAATGTACTGCTGGAGTAAAGCTCCCTGGTTGTCCCTGTTGATTTTCCAGACAACAGAGCCACTAAGGGCCTAAGTGATTCCTGTTATTTTATCATTTGAAGCTCTGTAAATGGACAGTGTTACAGGACAGTGCAACGACCAAAATGCAGTTAGGAGAAACTGCAGGAATGAAAAAATGATGAAATTAAGCATAAATTGTTCCAAGTTGATTCATTAATGACTGCAATATTTGGATTTCCCTTGAATGGATCTCACTAAAGCACAAGAAAATTTTTAATTAGTTCCTTTGCACCTATACATTATGTTTATTGTGGAAACACCCATATCATTTCAAAAGTACAGTTGCCCTGCTAACCTGCAGAAGAACAAATATCCTGGAGCAGCATCTGTTCCTGATTCACCCCAAAGACGACGTCATAACTACCACAATAGGCACTCCCAGTAAGTTAAGAATTATGAAACTTTTAGCATTAATGTTTTATGAAATCCTCCTGCATACAAATTAATTTTTGACTAAGCAGACTCCATTTATTTAATTTCTTTTCACCCTTCAAAGACTCTAGCCTTTGCACTCACCTTGTGAACAGAGCAACAGCAGGATGGCAAAACGCATGAGTCCAAAACTGGAAAAAGGCATCCTCAGTCCCAGTGTAAGAGTGCCTCTGTACAGTAGAGATGTGGTAACAGGGAACAATAAATACCCCTATTCTGGACATGCATTTATCTAACACTGTCAGTGAAGTGAGGAGGGATTTTCCTGAAGACAAACCCCCTGGTATGAATTAGACCAGTAGGAGGGAACACACCCTAATTCCAAAGAAAAGGGAACACAGCTGTTAATTTGAGCAGTTACTCAACGTTTTTATCAATGTTTTCCTCCGTATACGGACAAAAATATAAATGTAGGCATTTGGAATATGAGCAGTGTTGTATTTATTCTGATAATGCTGTGATGTGTTGAAGTCACAGAATGTATCACATTTAAGACTCAAATGTAGAAGTTGAAATGTAACCATTAGTGTGAAAATGTAACCAATGTTAACCACAGCTTACCATCTTCAGCTTCAGATTGAAATACTATTTATTAAAATTAAATATTTTACTTTTCAGTCACCTTTTGGAATTTGTCCTAACAACATTCTCAAGGAACAGTCCTACAACATTCCCTGAAGGTTATTTTAGGAAACCTTCAGAGAACCTGTAGTTTATTTTGTGACACTTTCAGAGGACTTTCAGGAAATGGAGAAAAACATTTTTGGATGAGGTTCAGGAGCAGGACCACACCTCAATCACTCCCCTTCCTGTCGTACATCTATACATACCACTCTGCCCTTCCCACTTGTTCGTTCTCACTTCTCGTGCCCCACCCACCCTCCTTGTATTTCTGCCTCCTTTTCCTGTCTTCTTTCCCTTGCGGGTCCGCCGACCCCAGAGCTGCTGCTGATCTCTGACTAAACATTCCCCCCATACCACATCAACTCATTTCAGCTCTCAGTGCTGATTGGTTCAAGGAAAGCCCCATTTTTTTCTTCCCTCTTAGTGTCTTCCCTTAGTAGCAAGCTTCTCCTCCATTCTTCTATTCCTTATGTGCTCACAGAATTGGAGTTATGTCTAGTAATTTGCTGTTGTTTTGGTGTGCTCAGAGATAATTTCTTGGACCAAGTTGTTGGATCCTACCACACAATAGAAACAGAAAGGGCCGATTTATGGGGTCATTCATGTAAACATTCACGCCACCCCGCTCTTGCTCCAAACTAATATAGTGGAAAGGCACCAAAAAAGCCAAGGTAGGCTTGGTGATTAGCACTTTTGCCTTGCAGCTAGAAGATCTCCGGTTTGTATCCCAGCCTTCCTGGGATCTTTCTGCATGGAGTTTGCATGTTCTCCCTGTGCATGCATAGGTTTTCTCCGGGTACTCCGGCTTCCTCCCACAGTCCAAAAACATGCTGATGTTAATCGGTAACTCTAAATTGTCCGTAGGTGTGAATGCAAGTGTGATTGTTTGTCTGTATATGTAGCCCTGCGACAGACTGGTGACCTGTCCAGGGTGTCCCCTGCCTTCACCCAAGACAGCTGGAATAGACTCCAGCCCCCTGTGAGCCTAATGAGGATTAAGCAGTGTATAGATCATGGATGGATGGATGGATAGATGGATGGATGGATGGATTTAGAGGTAACCTCTCTCCTCTTCCCATTAATGCTGGTTTGGTAGCTCATAATATATTTTGCGGGGGACATTGTTTGACGCCCCATACTCTATATGTACTTGATGTAGAAAACAAGCCTCTGTGTGACTCACAAAACTTACATGTATGCATCTATTTTACAATTACAGAATTGGTCCTCTTTCTGTACATAGCAGGCATTGACAGCTTCCTGAATGTAGGCTGTTGAGGCTGTTGTACAGCAGTTTGGAAGGACTGATCCAACATTCCTGGAGTTAAATGTGGTAGTCTGCTGTCCTACAATGAAAGGAAGACAGACAGTAATGTAAGTGGAGGATTTAAGGCTCTGTTAGTCCGCTGTACTGAAGGCATTTATTCATGCCGTCCACATTTTAACACAGAATTATTTGCCATCACACTGAGTTTAGAAGTTTATCTTCTATTTAAAATCACACTCACCTTGTGTAGGAAGGACCAGCAGCACAGTTACACACAAACAAGTCAGTCCACAGCTACTGAAGAAAGACATCCTTGGTTCAAGATCGATTCAGTAAAATTTAGTGTCTGGTATCAGCAGTAACTAGTCTCACTTTTCAGAGTCACACAGGAGTGATGGTGAGGTTCTGACTTTCCACATGAAAAGTCCAGTTTATAAATGCAGTAAATGTGGGGTAACACACACACACACACACACACACCCCTCATTACTCAGTGTAAAGCAAGACCAACATCAGATGTCTTTGTGACTAGCTGCTCAATGTTCCTCCTTAAAAAGCTATTCTTAAAAAAAGCTTTAAATAGATGTACTGACCTGAGCAAAGGTGGGGTATTGTGAAATCAGACAAAAAAACCCCACTTTAAAACATAGCTTTATTGTCAGAACCGCAAGATGAACAGCACACTTTGCCTGCTGCACAAAATGAGACACAAACACAAAATGATTCACAGACACTTTATCAGTCTGGCGCTAATAAAAGCAACATAACTCTCACTCCCACAATTCAAAACACAAACGTCTGAATGAGAGGTTACCTATGAGGGAGGAGGTGGACAAAAAGAACAGAGATTCCCGACACAGTGACCCTCTGACCTTTTAGTACTGACAGAGCAGTAATGACTGTCATTTTCAGACTTCTGTTGAAACAGAAACTTGATGTGACACATTTGTTCCGTTGTCTTTGGAATTCACTCAAAGCACTGGTGCTGGAACATCACTCACAAATTTGGTCAGATGTTGCAAAATGACAGCACAGAGCAAAAACACATCAGCTGTTAGTGGGTCGGCCCCATCCCAGCATCTGACAGTTTCAACAAAAGATGAACAGTATGAGCACCACTAGTCAGCCATTCACTAGGGTCTTGTTTATTGTATGGGAATCCTGTTATTTAGTCCAGCATCCCCTATATTCCTTACTGCCATAGAAGTGGCAGATGAAGTGTGTGATTTCTCAAAGAAGGGGAGGGTAACAGTAAATTTATACCTAAATTATGACAAATAGCACCATATAAACTGTGTTAATAATGTACTAAAATGACACCAGATAGCACTAAAATTCGAGATCTGGTCCCTTTTGGATGGATTTCATTGACTAACATATTGATTATATCAATAAATAAATATTAAAACAGTTTTAAAGTGACGAGAACACAGACACTAGAATCAATCAGTAGATTATATGCTCCACCCTAATACACCTTCAATATACGATAGTAAGCGACTGGAAAAAGCAGTTTTTTATCATATGGCTTAAATATAGCTTAACAATGAACTTTATACTGATTTTTCAGTGCAAAAGCAGGACTGGTGACATCACAGCATTAGATACATTGGTAGATTTAAGTCAAATGGTGTGCACAATACACAAAAAGCCTTCACCTGTGCAAATGTGTAAAATACCCAAGCAGGATGTAAAGTGATACATTGACCAGGCTGATATAGTAGAAAATTTTAGCTCGCTGCAGGTATGCCGACACCACTGAGAAATTGCAAGGTGAAATATGTTTAAAGTCATTTTTTGAAAAGTAGGTGGAACAGGTTTATTTTCACAGTAAAATGTTCATTCGAAGGAAAAAGGAGGGAAAAAAAAGTTGATCTCTATCACAATTTGATTAGGTTGTGTTTTTACATATACGGTGTTATACACTCATGAGTGCTGACATCAGTATCCTAAAAAAAAATGTTGTATTATATGGGCTACACCTAGCTGCAACCTTCCTGAAATTATAATCTTAATCATATTCAACAGAGACTCAGTGCACAGTGAGGAACCTCTATTTTTCTGCAGAACAGTCATGTCTCCCGAGTAACCACTTTCACTTCCTATAGCAGGGGTCAGCAGTTAGTTCCAGACCTTTCAGACAGTGTTCTTTAGAAAGACAACACTATACTAGAAACAAAGGCTTTCTGGAAATGTCTGCAATATATTTTGCTAATGTCTTTTAATTTATTTAGAAATGAAACATATTTTAGTGTTGGTTTTATGATTGTATATATAGACAGGTAATAAATTAAAGGTAAAACAAATATTAAGCAGCTACCACATGCTGCCAGAACAGCTTCAGTGCGCCTTTGCATTGATTATCCAAGTGTCTGGACCTCTGCTGGAGGGATGAGCTCCATTCTTCCAAAAGGTATTTCCTCATTTTGTGATTTAATGATGATAGCAGACCGCTGTCTAACATGTTGGTCCAGAATCTCTTGAGATCTGTTGACTGTGAAGCCCAACATATAAGATTCACATCATTTTCATACTCAAAAATAATTTACTGGGTGAGTAATAATTCTGGTGCCTGTGTTCTCATCACGTATTGGTGTAACAGCACAAAAATGTTTTTCTTGTTTTGTCGCACTGATCAAAAGGACAGAACAGAACAAGAGCAGATGTACAGGGGAGGGCAGGGAGTTTCCAAATCTCTAGCGGGAAGAGTTGGAACTGGAGCGTGACCGGTGGCGGCGTCGGCCGGGTGATCGAGACCTGCGCCGCACCGGAGAGCGTCGCCGAGGAGACCGAGACCTACGAAGACAGAAAGGAAGAAAAAGAGTTAAAAGAATGAGAAGGATGTCACAGAAACCAACAGTAAACACAGAGACAAGTAAAATCAGGTTTCTCTCGTTTCTTCAAATGAACCACTGCTCCTCCCTCTCCAGCGTTAGTATTCACATACTGATTACCTTCTCCGCATTCGAGGAGGAGTTCGCCGCCACATCGGGGGTGGAGGAGGCATCCTGCGTGGAGGGGACAGCCTGCGAGGAGGGGGACGCACTGTGGGAGTCAGCACGGCCGTGACTGTGATTTCCTGACCGTCAATCTGACCTGAAATACATCAGTGTCAGTGCTGCTCTGAAGACTTAATCCTGGAATCCGTCTAATTAGAGACATTTTTTGTGAAACTTTGTTCATATTTGAAATGTTTGTCCTTTATTTTCATAGTTTTCACAGTGTCCACTGACTGAGGAGAAAAATAAATGCTGAAAGACATTTGTATGATGCATTCATCATATCAGACTGAAGTTGTTACAATGACTAAGTAATCACTCCAGTGCTTAATGTTCATGTTCCTCCACCTCCTCCTACCTCCATCCATGTGTTTCAGGGCCTTCTCTGCCTCCTCAGGGGTTTCAAACTCCACATAAGCGTAGCCCTTGGACAGATGAGGGTGGATGCGGTTCATCGGCATGTCAATCATCTTGATCTTGCCATAAGTGGAGAAGATCTCCTGGATGTGTTCCTTCAAAAGCAGAAAATTGAAATGTGCCACTACATAAATGAGATCTTTCTATCTCTTCTTGCTGTAAGCAGAATACGTATCAGCTCCTTATATGAAGGGAATTAGTCGATTTTTCTCACAGTTCTGCTCATTGTATGCTTAATTCTGCATTTACTAACTCTCCTTCCATTTGTTCCCAGTCACCTGATCCCCACCCACTAACCTTTTCCCCTAATTAGCTCTACAGTACTTCTGCCGGCCCAGTTTCAGTCATTTCCTGCCAGATAATATTCCTGATCACCTGCTTGTTCTGATTCCCTGCCAGATACTGGATTCAGTCCTTGCCTTGTCTCTTTTTGATCTGTTGTTCCATGCTTTCTGCTTTCCTGTCATGAGTACCAGCCAAGTTTCAAAATGTTCCAGTCAGAAATCCTATTAACTGCACTACATTTGCCAAATAAAATCACATATACTTGAGGCAGTGAAAACTTGTCTGCTTAGGATAACTGGAATGATCATAATTTGCTGTAGTAATTTGGTCCTAACCAGATAAGAGGCATAACATTATTACATAAGTGACTCAAGTGATGGGGTAATATACTGGCTGTCCCAAAAAAAAAGTTGCACACTCTAATATTTCATTGGATCGCTTTTAGCTCTGAGAATTGCACACATTTGCTGTGGCATCATTTCAATAAACTTCTGTAAATTCACAGCATTTATTTCTGTCCAGAGTTGGACTAATTTTCTACCAAGATCTTGCATTGATGATGGGAGAGTTGGACCATGCTCCAGCACATTCCAAAGATTCTCAATGAGGCTGAGGTCTGGACTCTGTGGGGGACAATCCATGTGTGAAAATGATGTCTCATGCTCCCTGATCCACTCATTCACATTGTGAGCCCCGTGAATCCTGGCATTGTCATCTTTGAACATGCTCGTTCCATCAGGCAAGAAAAACTCCATTGATGGAAAGACCTGGTCATTCAGTATATTCAGGTAGTCAGCTGACCTCATTCTTTGGGAACATAATGTTGCTGAACCTGACCAACCCCAGATCATAACTCTAACCCCCACAGGCTGGTAGGCACTAGCCATGATGAGTGCATCACTTCATCTGCCTGTCTTCTTACCCTGATGCCCCCATCACTTTGGAACAGGGTAAATCTGGACTCATCAGACCACATGACCTTCTTTCATTGCTCCAGAGTCAAATCTTTATGCTACCTAGCAAACTGAAGCCATTTTTTCTGATTCGCCTCACTGATCAGTGGTTTTCTTAGAGCTACACAGCTGTTTAGCCCCAATCCTTTCAGTTCTGTTCGCATTGTGCGTGTGGAAATGCTCTTACTTTCACTATTAAACATAACTGCGAGGTAATTCTACTGTTGATTTCCTACGATCATCTAAGAGTTTGTTCAGACCACATTTGTTCATTGAAGATGATGGTTCACCACTATCCTTCAGGTTTTAATAATGTGTTAGACAGTTCATAACCCGATTTTAGTAATTTCAGCAATCTCCTTTGTTGTTTTCTTTGCTTGATGCAGGCAAGACAACTGGACCTGTAATCACCACATTTTAAGCGCAGAGTCTCTATTTTTCTTATTACACTGTGCCACTAATTGCTTCCTGAGAGTACTATCCACATGGTGACTCACTTCCTCACATCCCCCAAGTTAATGTAGCAGTGAGGTTACTGCAGGCAGTGAAAGTACTGTGTAAAAACAACCTTTATCTGGTTATTAAATTTCCTACCAAGCCTACATTCTGATCTGTTTGTAGCTCAGTTTTGTCATTTTGCATCAGATTTTGGTCATTTTTATTCTAATTTTGGATGGGTTTTTTTGTCTTATTGTAGTCATTTTACATCTAATTTTGCTCATGTTATGTCTTTGTGGTCTTTATGCATTTCATTTCAGTTATTCTGTCTCTATCTATGGTCTTTTTATAGCTTACATTGATAGTTTTGTAGATCGTTGTGGTCTTTTTGCATCACATTTTGGTCATTTTGATTCAGATTTGATCAGTTTTGCATCTTATTGTGCACAATTTGTAAGTCTTTGTGGTCTTTTTGCATTAATTTAGGTCATTCTGGATCTCAATTTGATCTTTTTGTAGCTTCATCAGTTAATTTTATATATCATTTTGGTCAGTTTTTGTCTCATTCTGGTTTGTTTGTGAGTCAGTTTTGTCATTTTGCATCACATTTAGGTCATTTTGCATCTGATTTTGATCTTCTTGTGTCTCTATACCTCATATTCATTTTTTCGTGGTCTTCATGTCTCTTATTTTTTCTGGTTTTAAACCAATTTGATCTTTAAATCTCCCTCTGCAGGTTTTCAGGTGTTTTCCGATGAACTTGAGGCTTATTTATTTCCAGCGTTGTTCAGGAAATATTGAAGATTATAAACAAAAAAAATAAGATGCAAATATCCAAAAAAATGTTTTCCAATATTCAAGCAACATTTAACAGTGTAAAATAATAAAGTAAAGCAGTTACAACTCTGATCTTTATAAGCTCTTCTGGTGATCATTTACCTTGATGACATTTCTGGTCAGCCGGCCCAGGTAGACCTTGGTAGGTTTGGGTGTGGGGCTTCTACGTCGTCGATCTCTGTCATCCTTCTTTGCTGATTTTGATCTACAGAGATGTTTCAGTCATTTAATATTTTAGCTATTAATGAAATGATCTCACCCTGTACCACTTAGAATGAAATTAAAGTTTAAGTTCCTATTGCAACAACATTACAAGACCAGAATTAAGTGAAAAGAGTAGACGGTTGAACATTATTCATGAAAGAGCTAATGTTCAGTACTTGCTTGATTCATTACTACATTTAAGCTTTAAACTACTTCACAGTAACTAGATTCCTACTTTGAGCGTGACCGTCGTCTGTTGTTGTGGCGTTGGCGGCTGGGGCTCGGCGAGGAGGATGAGGATGAAGAGGAAGAGGAGCGGGAGCTGGAGGAGCCCGAGTGGCTGGAGGCAGAGGAGCTGGAGCCACTGGAGGATCCAGAGCTGGAACCCGAGCTGCTGCTGGAGCTGGAGCTGGACCTTAACGACATATTAGACTTTAAGATGGGATGGATCTGATGGCTGAACTTGTGCAGGGATGGAGGGCTTTAATTCAAAAACTTAATTCAAATTACATGAAACACAGTTCAAAGCACAATGGGATATGGGGGCCAGTTGTTAGATACCACAAATGAGACACAGTGCAATTACAAGAAATGTCTTCTCCCTTCCCCATCCCTCCCTTTCTCTGCTGCCAAGTCTACATAAGTAGATCTTTTGAAATGATAAATTAGCCAGATTATGAGTAGAATGTACCTGGCAGCCTTCAGATTGACTTTGTAAAGACAGTCTCTGACCTGCTGCTGCCACTGGAAGCACTGCGTCGTGTCCGGTTCTTCTCTCGACCCCTGTCTTTGTCAGCTCCCTCTTTTTTGGTTTCTGACTTCTCTTTACCACGCTGTTTACTTTTGTCATCCTCCTTCCTCTTTGTTGGGGAAGGTGCCCTGTTGGAGAAAACAAATTCAAAATCATAATTCAAGACATCTGACGTCCGTTAGCAGATATGATATCAGACACCAACTGAGCATACAAAATAACAACATGTTTGCTGACAGGAACATCAAAACTTCAGACTAAGCTGACTGTTAACATGTGAACGTATCCGTGTACGGTAATACAAAAAAAATCATGCAACATTGGCCTGTTCTTTAAAGCACGCTAAGACAAGTGGGGTTTAAAGTCCAGTACCTGACTTGAATGAACAAATAAGTGAAAGCTAAACTCTTTCCACAAAAATCAGTTCACACAGTTCAACAGGCTAATTTAATAGATATTCAGGTAGTCAAGATAACTGCATGTGTGCAGTAGACTGAAGCAGCCTGAGAGGTCAAGTATGGATCAGATTCGAGTAGTGATGGTCTTGGCTACCAAGAAGCGCTTACTATTTGAAACGTAAGAATAATTACAGTTCCTGTTAACAAAACCAGAGAAAATGTGCCATTTTTGCCATACATTTTGTGTTTTTCTGTATCTGCGTCATGGCTGCACAGTAGTTCGGTGGTTAGCACTGTTGTCTTCTAGCTAGAAAATCCCTGGTTCTTGTCCCAACCTGGGCCTGGGATCTTTCTGAATGGAGTTTGCATGTTCGTCCTATGCATGCGTGGGTTTTCTTCGGGTTCTCCAGCATCCTCCCACAGTCCAAAAACATGCTGAGGTTAATTGGTGATTCTAAATTGTCCGTAGGTGTGAATGTGAGTGTGATTGTTTGTCTCTATGTGTAGCCCTGTGATACACTGGTGACCTGTCCAGAGTGTCCCCTGCCTTCACCAGAAGTCAGCTGGGATCCAGCACTCCCATGACCCTAATGAGGATTAAATGGTGTGTAGATGATGGATGGATGGATGGATCGGCGTCATTGTTGATCATACAGGAAATCAAGCTGTTATTGATATATGATTCATGCATGAAGGCGGTTTATCACTGATTCATTTGAAGATGCAGGCATGCATACTTTTCTTGCAATCACCATAATGCCTGGCGGCACAATATCATAAAATAAGTGATTCTTCAGCCAGCTGAAGCAATTGTTATTCAACTGTTTAGTTATTAGTGACATTTATATTACTTAAAATGGATAAAATCTAAATGAAGTGCTTGATAAATGATTGTATCTGTTGTTTCTAAACATAACGCTCAACATGGTACAGCTTGCGTACTGACTAAATGCGCCATGATTGACAAAGACCAGCACATGGTTTGGGATCTTTCACAGACCTTTTCTAATTCACTAACAATCCATACACCTACTAACCACATCTAAGTTTGCTATTTTGGCATTGTTTAAAATGTATAATTCAGTACATTTTTAAACATGATGTCAATCAGGAAAACAAAGGGATATGATTTTAGATAATGCACTTGTGGCCATTATGACCTAAATGTTGCAGTTGTACTGTTAACTATTTATGTATCCATTATAATAGTATTGCAGTAATTCAGATTGAGATTTATTTTAAATAGCTTAAGTTTAAAATTTTATAATACATTGCATACCATGAATGCGCATCTTCATAATGACCATTGTGTAATATATTTAAGTTATCATTTCTTCATAGATTTTTTGTAAACTTTAATTTCTGGCCTGATCAGCTCACACTTAAGTTCAGTTTCCCAGCATATGTTGAGTAAGTGAGTTTGAACTATGATTTTGCGTCATTCATCAGAAATCCCATGCATGTCAATCATTGTAACTGAAATAAGCCCAGCTTGTTTGATAATCATCGTTTGTAGAACAGACCCCTGAACTATAATAGGTCAAACAGTTTTATCTACCTATAACCATTCTATTATATCTAATTTGCTTGTGTTACAGGCAGCCCACCAATTGACAGACAAGAACTTTATCAATGCTGTGTCCTAGAAATGTGCCTCTGCACTGAAAACATACTTACATTATCCACAGAGTAACGCATTTTCTTCAAGCAATTCATCTAAAATTTCATGTAATTAAAAAAAAGGACAAACGCTCCGTCACTTGCTGTGGCAAGTCGGCTGTTATAGACGTAATAAACAAGGAGCTATGCTAGCTCGACAAATACTTGAATAGCTAGAGAGCTAATAATTGCATTGTATGAAGTGCTGATACACGCATGCACATTTAAAACCAAAATATAAATTTTTATTGCAGCTGTGGTGTGATACGTTGCCATTTATTAGCCATGCATAAACAAGAAACACAAAATGAAACCGTTTACTCACATCTTTCCTTTAAGCCTACTCGCGACAGGAATAGTCGCAGTAAGATGACGTATCTGTTAACTTGGGGTAAACCAATCAGAAGTGTTTACGCACACAGAGACGGCCATGCAACGCGTCCGGAATTTTTCTCCCTCACCAAAGACTGCCAGAGCAATAGTTTGTAATGAAACTGGCTATGTATCCCTGACTATGTCTTTTCAGGTGCTCATTCTAAACAAATGTAGCACTGCTGCTATGTTTCATACAGTATTAATATTAAAATTGATTTTGGCTTGAGGTTCAATGCAGCAAAACTGATGCAGGTCACAGTGTAGGACTGTAAAATCGTATGTAATTTCATCATTCCACGTAACAAATTTCACGTTTTACGTTTTTGTTAATTACAGCATTTTTAATGTTTTAGCAATATTGTTAAATTGATATTCATGTTTATAAAGCTCAATGAATAATGAAATTGCGAATAGTGAACAGCACAAAATTGTCTTACAGACCGTACTTAGGGAATAGTAGCCATAATTAAACCCGGCATCACCGTTAAATTATTTCCCCTTCCTATCAAACTGCTGTACAAGGACAGTGTCCGCTGACCAAAGACCAAGGACTATAGGTAGTCTCTGTAAGCTGTACTTTACTGAACAATAAAGTTAAACTATCACAAGCTACCTCCAGGGCTTGTATTGAAGTCACTGCTGTAGCATACTGAGGTAAAGTTACACACTCCTCCACCTGTGACAGCCAGCTTGCACATGAACTCCACAGGAGATACTGAGCCAGAAGAAACCAGCAAACCCTCCGGCAGTGCCAGGACTCTTGCCTTGACTGTGTGCTCTGCTGCCATCGGAGGAACATTCCAGTATGGCTACAACATCTCCATCATCAATTCTCCCACCAGGTATATCCAGGGCTTCATCAATGACACCTACATGGAGCGATGGGGCACAGCTTTGGACACTCCTCAGGTGACACTAGTGTGGACTCTAATTGTGTCAGCGTTTCCAATGGGCGGTTTGCTAGGGGCCCTGCTAGCAGGGCCTATGTCGGTCCGCTTTGGTAGAAAGAAATCGCTGCTTCTGAACAATTTCTTCCTATTTGTTGGTGCTGTGCTTGTGCTAACGTGCAGGTTGGCCAAAGCCTTTGAGATGATCCTCCTCGCTCGCTTTCTGGTGGGGATGAACTCCGGTGTCAGCATGAACGTCCAGCCTATGTACTTTGGAGAAAGCGCACCCAAACATCTGAGAGGTGCTGTGGCTTTTTCCTCTGCTGTTTTCACTGCGTTTGGCATCTTCTTGGGTCAGGTTGTGGGACTCACCGAGGTGCTGGGTGCAGAACCTCTTTGGCCCTACCTGCTTGCTAGTAATGCTTTGCCAGGGTTGATCCAGCTGGTTACCCTACCCTGGTTTCCTGAGAGCCCCAGATACCTTCTGATTGACAAGGGAGACAGGGAAGGATGTGTCCAGGCACTTGGGAGACTCCGTGGAGGGGAAGCTCCTGTCTTGGAGATGGAGGAGATGCTTCAGGAGCAGCAGCAGCAAATGTCCGCAGCCTTAAATTCTGGATCAGCAGCTTCTGCCAAGACACCCTGGTCCCTGTTTAAGAATAGAAACCTACGATCCCAACTCTGGACAGTAATGTTTGCTAGTAGCGCCATGATGCTCTGTGGGAATGATTCTATCTACTTCTATGCTTCCTACATCTTTTTGGAAGCAGGAATTCCACCAGAGAAAATTCAGTATGTCACAATCGGCACAGGAGCATCTGAGCTAACAGCTGCTATCCTGAGTAATCTCCTGATTGAACGTGTGGGACGCAGGTACCTTCTCATCGGGGGATACAGTCTTATGACCTGCTGGGGTATAGTCTTCACTGTAGCTCTTACCCTGCAGAGCCGTAACGTTGCGGGGATGGCATACCTCAGCATGGTATGTGTGTTTTCCTACATCCTCAGCTTCGGCTTGGGCCCTGCAGGAGTGACGGGGATCTTACCGGCTGAGATCTTCGACCAGGCAGCACGTCCAGCGGCGTACATGGTCGCAGGCTCACTTATGTGGATCAGCCTGTTCTTGATTGGAATGTTGTTTCCTTTCATCGTCAACGGCCTGGGGAATTTCTGCTTCCTGCCCTTCCTGGCTGTGTGTTTGGTGTCCGCTGTGTTTTTGGGGCTTACCTTGCCAGAAACGAAGGGCAAGACACTGGCTCAGATTACTGCAGCATTTTATAGGAAAAATGGAAGGAAAATGAGAGAAACTCCAGACAGGCAGGTGGATGAGCCCTTACAGGATCACTACCAGCTGGGTAAAGCCTGTTCTTTCACTACCTTAACGCATGATGCTGAACCTGATCCTGACTTAAAGATCGGTGACTGAACTTTGACCTCCAGTAAAACTAGAAATGAAGCTTTCAGTGCCTTTGTGTTGTTGTTATGCACTTTCACTGTTGGATAGATTTCTGGGAAGATGAAATCATATGTCTCATATTTAGTGGAGATGATCTCTTTGTAATTAGAATGTCCTGTTCATTAGCATTTGTGTTCTGAAGTAAGTACTGAAACTGCCCTTAAACTTATATAGAGCATGGTCACAGAACTAAACATCCTGACACTTAACCCGACTGTAATCATGGCACTAATGCCTGTATTACACTTTCCACCTCCATAAATATTAATGTAGGTCTGTTAGGTTCTGAATGACGTACATTTTATAATTGCAAGAGTGTGCCGCAGTGGTGTGCATGTGCAGAAACTACTGTGCTTGTATTGAATGCATCCTTGAAGCAAATGCAAAAGTAGTACAATAGTAGCAAATACACATCAGTGGAGTCTGCCGGTGTCCATGTGCCTGTTTGTATAAGAGTATAATCAAGGCTTAAGTCCTTCCCAATAGAAGTTTACAAAAGCTCCTAAATTGCTGCTTACCTCTTTAATGTACTGAACCGTCCTGAACTTTAATATATTCTAATATCAAGAAAGCTGTCAATAGGCTCACACACCTCAAACTTACCCACTTAAAAGCTCACATTACAGGAGTTTCAGGTTAACCCGTTTCACCCCTCTCGTAAATCGGAAAACTTTGGTCCAGGACCTTGATCTTGAACTGATATTCAACCCAGATTATTTGGTAATGTGAGGAGTTTACAGATGCAGCTTTAAACCTTCCAAACTGCTCACAGAGAATATTAAACATGCTGGATATTTACAAATTAAAATCTGGATGGTTACGACTATTATGCTACCACATTTAAATGTATTCCAGCTCATGCTAACTGCAACTTGCCAACCACCATTTTCTCATCCAGACTTGTGTAACCTTCAGCTTTTGTTTTTTTAAAGTTATTTTTTTGGCCTTGTTAGACAGGTTAGTAGAGAGGCAGACAGGAAAGCAGGGAGAAGAATGGGAGGAAGACCTGCAGCAAAGGGCTATGAGCTGGAATCGAACCCAGGCCGCTGCACTGGGGACTAGAGCTCCTGTTTATGAGTCGCCACTCAACTAGCTGGGCTATCTGGGTGCCCCAGCCTTTGTTTTTTCTATAGTCCAACCGTTGCCAGTGTTAGGAAGTAAGAAAGCTTGACATTGATATATCTGTAGATATACATGTAGTATGTTAGAGTTGCCTTAAAAAGGGAAAATAACTAGATTACTGCTTATTTTCTCTCCCATAATGTGTTTTACAGACTAGTTAGCGACTTATGAAGACAAAGCTCGACTCTGCACCACTGTCTGCTTAGAGCTCAGAACTGCGTAACTAGACAAACTACATGGCACCATTTCCAAGCATTTCCTTATATGCTTAGAGATGTAGTTCATTATTTTTTATTTTTACTTTAGAGATGGAATTCTAAGCATCCCCAAACATCTTTTTCTGTATTATGCCAATGCGATATATATCTGTGAAAGGTCAGTATCTGCCCATAACATAGTCCAACTGATATATCAGACAAGGTTCAAGATAATATTTATTAACCTTGAGGGGCAATTTGTCTCGCAGTCAGCAGTACACCACAGTGGTACATAATTTTGCTACCACAATGTCCATTTTTTTTCTTACTGCAAAGTATTATTTGGGCAATCTGTTTCTCATTTTCTTCCTCTAGCACTATAATCTGAATAATATCCTTGAGTGTGTGATTATTGTCATTTTCAAATCTTGCCACGTGTGCATGTATGCGGTGTAGCCTGATTTCAAAACCTGTGAGGATTTTAAAACTCCTGTAGTGTGAGCCCAGCCTTACCTCATATTGATATAGACTCAAACTCTCCGTAGGTCTTGTCAATAATACATGTGTTTGCAGTCGAGTGGGGAATTATTTGAACTTTGTGCATCAAAGGATTACCCACTCTGATTCAACACTTCTGCACTGGGTAGATAACAGTGTTTGTTTGTAATCTGGTTTTGTTGTGTGTTTATCCAGTTCAGTGAGCCATGCTTATGTACATTTTCTTATTTATTGATTCAAATGACAAAATCGGACTGAGTGTAATTTTTGTTTCTATTAAATATGCATCAACTTGACTGTATGTGTAATTTAACAATATTAGATGTCCCTGTCACTTTTATGTGCATTTATTTATTTGCCATAAATGGTGCCCTATGGTTGCTCTGTGCAGTCTATATGTATGAAGGCAGCTCCTCAAAAACACCAGCAGATGTCACCATTGTCTTTGTGGTTTGCTTTCCTATATGTGATGACTTATAAAGCAGTGTGGACATAAAAATGAATCAGACATAAACACCTGGGTGAGGATGACACTTTTAATGTCAACAGCTGGTAGTTTGCAACCCTTCCACACCTTCTGTTCACCCATCTGTATGTTCCTTAATTAGCCTTTGTTACTTTATTATTTCTGGTAATGAATCAGATACGCAGACAATCGTCTATTTATGTGCTGTTGTAGCATGTAGCATTTGCTGTGCACTGACTGAATGAATCTGTTATTGAATGACACCGTCCTTCCAAAGCATCTAATGACAATCTTCAATGATAGTAAGAATTTAGTAGAAATCACCCTTTGATTCTCAGGCTATATTTATATTTTCCTCTATAAAAAAATTGCTGTTATTTATTGAATCATATTTATTCACTGCAAAATACTATGGCATGTACAAGAAAAAAAATAAAAAGTGGTCCCCCACACATTTGTCGTCTACGTGATTCAGTTAAGTTGATTGATTCCGCCTGTCTGAGACAACTGCTTTTTTAATTACATTTAATCACATTACTTTGGCTCCCTTCACTCCTCAGCACTTTAATCCATCTGCTCTCACCCACTCCTACTAAAACTGTTACCACAATACCAGTGCTGTTTGAGAACACCTCACTCGACATTGGGGAGCAGTTCTAGTGTGCGCTTTCGTGGGACTCTGTTACATCATTTCAGCATAATTGAGCAAAGTCTATATGACAGTCAAGTAGGATTTGTGTGTGAGGCAGAATTCAAGCTGGAACTGTTTTAATAATCCCATCAGGAGGCAGAACATTTCTCCTCCTGCTGGCCTTCACTTTGCCCTCCAGAATTCGTTGGCCTTTTCCAGTCAAGCTAACCCTACTGCTAAAAATAACTCCTTGTTAGAGATGAACCAGTCAAAAGAGGTTTTCTCCCAGCAAAACCAGCCTCCACTTCAGAGATCAGCCTAGTCCTGAGAGACGGACAAGACAAATACAGGAGCATGTTCAAACACATTCATCAGAGCTAGTTAATCTGCACGCACACTGCTCTGTAGATGACTAATGATTTCTAGGATTTTATACATTTATTAGGGCTTGGGGCTACAGTGAAAGCCCTCTGAAGGACGTCCAGGGCTTCACATACAGTTCAGCGGACAGTGACTCATCATACTAACCAGGAATTAGAATGAATGACATTTAGAGTGTGTGCCCTCTGTCCAACTGGAATTTCTTTGAGACGAAGGAAACATCCAGAGCTCATGGGACCCTTCAGGCTGAGGGATGAAGAAGCAATTTGACATTTTTAGGAGAGTGAGAGAAGATCAACATTCTCATTGTCCTAGCTGTCGGTTTAATATAAATAAATACAGCAGAGAGACAGTAACTTAACTGACCACGCTGGCAGGCCTTTATCTTATATGGAACGGAGCCAAGCCTTTTTAACAGTTTTCAGTCTTTATGTTAAGCTAAGTTAACTACAGTGATTTTTTAGTACTGTCAGCAGTACAGAACCTGAATGTCTCCTATGTGGACACAGAGTACCAGAGCTGCTGCTGCTGCTGTTCTGCTAATGTGCTGCTCACACCATGCAACTCTCAGCTCAAATTTAGTTTTAATTTAATGTCGTGTAACCAGTCCGATACAGCATGACGACTAAGCTGGAATAAGAATTAAAATGAAAATTGGAGAGCATCTAGCCTATTTAAAGGGTAGCAAATGAATTATGTGCTTTATTCTACTTATAGCCGCTCCAGTTTGTTAGTCTTTTAAATAACGTAGTTTTTTCTCTATTGCTGTCCAGCTTGTTCCCAGTACTGTCAGAATTCAGCAAGATACCTCCTGGTAAGTTAACTCAAGGTACGACTGATTCAATCTGGGGAGAGGCTGTTCCTTTACTTAGAATTATTAACTAGTGTGTGTTCCAATCATAAATGGCATATCTTTACTTTCATTATGTACTACATCTGCCCTTATAAAATGCATACTGTTGCATGCAGTATGTATACAATCACGACATGCCACTTTGTCAGAATATTCGTTCATCACAGTCTACAGTGTGAAATCATCTGCCTGTGCGCTCTAAGCATCTCTACCTTGTTACTTGTGCCAGACACCGTGAAGTTGTTGAAGTTGTTTTTTTGTTTTTGATTCTAAATTCTGTCCTTAGGTATGCATATGTGTGTGTTTGTTTGTCTGTATATGTAGCCCTGCGATAGACAGGTGACCTGTCCAGGATGTCCCCTGCCTTTGTCTTAAGTCAGCTGGGATAGGCTCTAGCCCCCCGTGACTCTAATGAGGATGAAGTGACGTATAGATATTGGATGGATGGACTATATAATGTAGCATGAGAGCACAAGAATACTTCAAAAAGTTCTCTGCCTCACCCAGTAACTCCCATTTTGTGGCTCATCTGTATGATATAAGGCCTTATATCACTATCCACAAAAACTGAAATGTTTGATACAATCCAAAAAAAAAGGGGGGGGGGGCGGCGGGGCGGGGGAGCTTGGAGATGGTGTGATGTTGCTCCAGGACAATGGGTCCGTCCACGCAGCACAGGCCGCAGAAGCAACCAAATCTGGTTTTAAACTGTTTCACCACACACCTTACTCAACCAACCTGCATCGTCTGGCTTCTAGCTGTTTCCCAAACTGAAATTTTACTCGCATGGTAGTCATTTTCAGAGTGATGAAAAGGTCATGCATGCTGTTGAGGGATAACTGGAGGCTCAAGATGTGACCTTCCTCTGCGAAGGGACAACAAAGCTTGAACGACAGTGGACCAAGTGCATTAAAGTTTCTTCTGTGACGTTTTCTGGTGAGGTCAATAATTTTTCAAAGTATAATCATATAGTTCGTGACACACAAGTATGTGAGCTTACAGGTCTGTCAGCTTACCTTGGAGCAATAGCACCACTTTAACTGGATTTTACCTCTTAGATTTCTACTTCACCACTGTCTGAGCCGAATAGCTATGCTCCCTTAAAACAGGGCCTCCTCTGTATGCCACTGATCTCATTACCACAAATTCTCTTTAGAACCTGTCAAAAAAATTGATCAGTAGCGCTCACGATATGACATTTGAAGTTTAAATTTTGAAATTTAAGTATCAGCCCATTCTCCCAATGTTCCCATTTCTTTAATGCCTGAATGTTTTTGTCATACTGCCTGAAAGGACAGATAGCAGTTGATTATGTTTGACAGGCTGCTTGATCTGAGGTTCATACATGAAAAAGGAACATAGTGCATTGTAAAATTTAATGTATTCTCAAGGTACTTGTTCCAAGAGGTGCATCTGTATATTTCTCTTTGATTTTTTTTCTGGTAACAAGTGGTACTTCAGGTTATTTGGTCTTTGCGAGGCCAATGTAGGCTTTGTGTAGTGGGGGGCTAATGAAGGATAGGATGGATTTTTGTCTGCTGTGTTTGATGATGTCTTCCTTCTTGATGGAAGAGTGCTAGTTTCCTTCTGCCTACCAGAAGAAAAGTGCAGAAATACTGGATTTATTTCAACCTGGTGGATTTCCAATTAGTGTGGCTATTGTGGCTCTATGGGTCATGCTAGCTTTGCATTCTTGACCTCCATTGTAGAGAGTCAGTGAAACCAGGAGTTGCTCAAAAAGGTCTGTGAACGGACTTTAGAGAACGATTAGCATGACCTCCATGCAGCTTTCCAAAGAAGGATGATTTTTGCATGAATCATTTCAGTCAGTTGAACAGAAAATAGTCACCTGGAAGTCACATTTTGCTGTTTAAATGAGCGAATATATATATATATATATATATATATATATATATATATATATATATATATATATATATATATATATATATATATATATATATATATATATATATATATATATATATATATATATATATATATATATATATATATATATATAAAAACGAGTGTTGTTTTTGCACTCTTTGCTGCCAAATGAAGATTTTTTTGCTGCAAGAAGTGGATGTTGCTGCCAAGACGAGTAAGATGAGAAGAATTAATGGAATAACAGGATTTTATACCACTGGAAACCAATTGCAACCATTCATGCCAGTGCCCATGAATGAGAGGAACCCCAGCTGTGGAACTAAAGTAATAAGTCTGCAACTTTGATGAACATTGATGCTCCGGCCAGACTGACAGGCCTGGACTCAATACAGTCAGTAAAAGCTAATACAGTTAGAAAAATGTCAGTTCCAGGCAGCTAATATCTGTGTTTGCTTCCAGTCAGACTCTACAAAAGTATTTAAAATTATTCATGCAAAAATCTGCTGTTTTAAAAAACTGCAAGAGAGTCATGATAAAGTTAAAAGCTTCACCTTCCTGCTAGTTAGTATGAAGTTGCCTGATGATCCCAGGTGCCTGAGACACTGACAAGAAAGCTGAGCTGTAGCATAGGCAAAAATAACAATGCAGAAACGAAATGTTGAATGTTACTGCCTTTCCACTTCTGAAAAGATTGTGAATGCGCCTGCACGTGTGCAATGGACAAGAGTAGTTTGAATAATAAAAGCTTCTATAAGGTGCAGCCTCTATAGTGCTTCGCAACAAACCAGACTGATGACACTATTGTTCAGCAGACAGCAGGTCACAGTGGACCTGAGAGAGCCTCATCATCGTCACCATTGTCCTCGATGCACACTGGTCTGTACCTCCGACATGAGCTGATAGCATAGAGAGATTGTGTCGTTATTACAGTTTGACCTTTTGTCAAGGGAGGAAGGATGCAGAAAGACACTGTCTTATTAAACAGGGCTGAGAACACACAATACAGTCGTGCTAGACAGTCTTTTATCGGAAAATGTTGTTCGTTTTGTCCGTGGTGGACAACCTATAGTTTAATATGTTTTTCACAGATTCCAAGAGTGTGTTATTATGTTGTCACCTTAAAATCCTGGATGTGACGACTCAAATGAAGTGTTTTAGGTTGTATAGATGCTATTTTGATTATGGAAAGAGAAATAATACTCTTTTTTGTACAGTGGACACATCTGAAAACGCAGACAGGATTTAGTGAAAATGAAATGGGTAATTTGTAGCAACAGCTCCACAGAGAATTACGTGACACTGCAGTCTTCCTTCAGAGCATTTCAGTTTTAATTTGCCTCCAAACTGACATGCTAAAACACCAAAGTCACACAAAAACACAAACAAATCAATGAAGGCAGCGGTAGACCGGCAACTCCCGTAACAGTAATTCTACCTTGAAGTAAAATTACTGTTTTTGTCAACAAAGCCTTGTGGCTCAGAAGAGAGCGTGGATTGATATACAGTAGCTGCCTCAGTTCATTGTCAGAGAGTGCTGTCTGACAGCAAGGTAAGGCATTGAAAATGTTCTCAATATAGTATACACTATATAGATTTTTTCAGTTGGGGAGTTGGAAAGTGGAAAATCCATTTTGCTGCTGACCCCATTTCCATACGCTCATTGCTAGGCTTCTGTGTTGCTTGTTACTCCGCCAAGGAACACAGTGGAGTTATGTGACAATGGCGTACGTTTGTCTGTGTGCAACGTTACTCAAAAACGGAATAACGGATTTGGTGGATAAAATTTTCAGGGAAGGTCAGAAATGACACAAGGACCACCTCATTAGATTTTGGAGGTGATGCAGCTTATAGTCTGGATCCATGGATTTGTTAAAGATTTCTGTATCATTGTGAGATAGCGGCACAGCGGCACTGTAACTATGACTACAAGTGAACATTACATCAGCTGCTTGCTGACAATCGCATGATTGCGATCCTACTACAAATCCACCGCTGTGGACTTATAGGGACTTATCCATCAGAAATGATACAAGGAACAATTGATTAAATTGTGGGGATGTTTCCGAGTCCCATCAATTCCCGCCTACATATTTAAGTCACGTGATTCAGTATCCATACATAATGTACACATCCATAAAACACGCCTGTGCTTAGCGCAAGGTCATTTTGTTTGCGGGTACATCTGGCCATATTCTAGGGTGCCGTGATTTCTGATCATCAGTAGCTAATAAAAAAAATTCAGCATTTCTGACAATGACATATGGGGGAAATAAACAGCCTTGGTGGAGTACTGCGTTCTCTAAATGCTCTTCTTGTTTACACTGGGTGTGTGCAGACTGTGATCCACTGTAGATAATACACTGACTACTAATAAACATTTCAAAGACACTGAAGTACCCCTTTAAAATTCACAATCGGCTTGACCTACCACTGCCCTATTCATTCATCTGTATACTAGGCTAATAAATAAAAAAAAAAAACAGATGGACTCTGAAGAGCCAAACCATGAAAACTGAACAATTGTGACACCAAAGTACCTTTAAAGGTGTTTCAAAAGTTTGCTATTTACATGAAGAGCACTGCCTTCAACAATAATAAATGTGAGGACTCCCTCTACCTTCCCACATAAATGAATCAATTGTGGCACAGTTAACAAATGGAGCAACAACAGCTGTCCAACCTTGTCAGAGTGCCTATACTTTTCACTCCCCTAATCCTCTGGCTACCTGCCAGAAGCTTTATGAAAAGGAAAGCAATCACCGGCGGACAAATTCTCTTGGAAGTGGTGGCAAATAGAGAGACCAAGGTCATCCTATAAAGACACCTCAAAGAGCGTGGGTTCCCTGCGAAGGGACGGTATAATGTCACTGTTACAAGATAAAATATACACCAGCAGACTGAAGAGTGCCCGTATTTTCAGAATTGTGAGAAAATAAGCAGAGGACTTAATCCGAGACAAGGCATGACATCACAGTCCAATACAACTGTGACTGTATGTATATATGTTTATCATTCTTTATCTGTAAAGTCATACAGAGACAAAAGACTGTGAATTATATGCAGGATTGTGGAGTAACAGACGGCAGAGCTAAACAACTTGGATCCAAAATGGAACCTGCAGTCAGAACCAGTTCCTATAAATACTGGATGATTCTGAGAAAAATGATTCATACTGTGGCTGCTAACCAAGGGAATCAAAAACTTCAAATTAAAATGTAAAGTTTTATAAATATCTTTTTGTTTAGTCATTTATGTGTCTTGTACGTGTGCATGGTTCATCCTGTTATGGTATAGTGACCAGTCCAGGGTGTACCCAACCTCCCGCCCAAAGTCAGCTGGAATAGATAATAGATGATAAACTGGGTACAGCTCATAGGTAATGGATGAATTTTTTTTTTTTTCAGACAGGGCCTTTAGTTGACATGCAGGCATCAGTTATGAGGAAGATAAATTTTAAAAAAGTTCATTATATCTACATGTAAATTCTATTCCTGTCTAATCGTGTGTCACATGGCGAACATATTTCTATGAGCCTGTAATGAGCATCCCGCTGCCTGGTCACTGTAGGTTTTTGTGCAAGAGTAGGTTGGCTCAGTTTAGATTAGGTAGATGCGTTGTTAGTTATGTTAGAGTGGTGTGTATGATCCCTGCTCTGGCAATGGTTGGTCTTATTGCCCCCATCTTGCTACACCTCATAGGGAGGACTGCCAGGTAACGTCCCAGATGTTCATTTTGGTATCATTGTTGAACCATGATATCATGATTGGACATTCAACCAATGGTCATTCAGTGCTTTAATGTTTGCTGGAATGCTGCTCCCAAAAATATCATTGAGAAATTGCTGTCAGTGATAGTTTTGGAAAAGCTAAGCTTCCCTTCACCTCCTAATAACACCAATAATGCACTACACCACCATAAGCAAGAATCTGGAGCCAATTGAGCTACATTTCATGAGTCTGTATGATTATGCAAACACCTACCAAACAATCAGAAACAATATTTTTTGTGGCATGATGCAAAAACAACATACTGTTTGTTCATTTTGCTTCATGGTGGATTTCCCAACTTGCATTTTAAAGCTACATTGTGCAGTTTTGTGCTTTGGCTCCCAACAGTAGCAGTGCAAGTGTACACGGTATAACTCTGGCTATTAAGATGAAATTGTGGTGTCAGTAGTCATGTTTCCATAACTTATTGTAAAGGGAATTTTGAATTATCACAAATTCTTGTATTACAAAAAGGTTAAATGTTTGCTTGAGTTATTTTTTTTGTTTTTTTGTTTTTTAAAAAAATCTTTTTGGAAAAAGTGTGAATGAGGTTCATGGAAGAACAAAAAATAGGTTTTGACACAGCAAATATTTAACTCATGACTTATAACCTGCTTGGCAAACTGGTATTGTTTTCTGTTCTTGACCTTTAGCCCATTGTGTTTATTACAGTCGTGCACATCATAACCTATGCCACCACTTTCCGCCAGGCCTAGTTTATTCACTGTAAAGCAGTTATTGGAAACTCACTGAATTTGCATTTTCTTTATTAAAACTGTTGTAGCATCTCAAAAGTTTGCTTCAAATTTTCTTGACAGTTTTTTGGTAACAGAAATAGTGAGGACAACACACATTAAAGCAATTTTTTTCTTGATTTGGATTTTTTTTTTCTCCACCATAAGTCCAGCTGTTAGGGGGTTGTTCTGTCTGAGTTTTAGTACCCTATCGGGCATTTTGATTTGTCTTACTGTCAACAGATGAGTTCCTGTTTTGCTGTTTAAGTACTTTTGAAGAACACAGCAGATTATTTTTTACAAACAGACAATCTTGGTTTGCCAAGATTCCCTAACAACCATTCTGAATGTTTTTTCAGACAATATAGATTTTGAAATCTGCTATTACTTTCTGTAACATTGGCACAGACAAAGAGTGAAAGTCACTTTCGTCAATTCTCTTTTGGTCTGGATAACAGGAACAGACTGTAGGGGAAATGTAATATTACTTAACCATTACACTTATTTCCTGATGGATTCCTTGATCTCCGATAAGAACAAGTCAAGGCAAATTGCCCCCTCCCCTCCACCCGCTCTGGGGGTTCAGGCCTATGGGTTCTGTAAAGCATCTTGAGACAATCTGAATTGTAGTTGGCGCTATATAAATAAAATCGAATTGAACCTGAAGAAGAGCAAGAAATAACTAAAGGGTGGACAAAAAAGAAGGCTTTCTCTTTAATGACACCTGTGGCTGAATACTTAAATCGATGCGTTCTCATTCTTACAAAGTGACGGACACCCTGGGGAGGTTCAAGCTATTGTTAGGGACATGAGTGATGCTGTGCAGGCAGGGAGAAGGCAGCTACAGCAGGCATGCGGCCTGTAGAGCGCCCCCCCCGCCCGCAGCATCTCCTGGATATCATGACAGGATGATGGAGAAAAATCATCTCATCTCTCTCCTTCATCACCTTTGACTGAGAGAATGCATTTAGCAGCAAATGAGAGCCCTAGCAAACGTACGAGGCACCTGGCAAGCACTCTAACAGCAGATTTTCTTCCAATTTGCCTGTAACTGTCATCAGCTCAACATAATGGAGAGTCGGCCTTTGTGCGTCAAGCGAGAGAGGTGTTTTTTTAAGGAGGGGGTAAATGTGTTTGTGACAGTAGTTTTTAGATGTGAAAATGCATCAGTATACAGAGGTAAAAATAAGGTGAGTTATAAATATACATTAAAATGTGTATGAGTGAAAACACAGTTCAGACAGGAGTACAGTTAGATTATAGAGGTACAGCAATAACCATCCAAGGAAAGCCATGTGTCTCCAACTGTGATTGTCCAGTCATAGCAACTGTTCCTAGGATTTGTTCACATAATGTTAATCCATGTACATGGAGAGGGCAATTATTAGCACATTTGTATGATAATTTAGCCCTCTATACATCAATAATTCAAAAAACCCTTCATGTACAATCTTTTCGAAATGTCATAGCTTCATGCTTTTCCCCTGGAGAACAGATTTAGACTCAGTTTGGTTATTCATCACACACTAACAATGTATGAGAGAAATCTGACCCTCAATCTGCTATTAATGATCCAATCAGAGCTCTGCAGATGTCTCATCAGACAGTCACTGTTAGCAATCACAACCTTACATACACTCTGTACTTAAACCATCTTTTGCTGTTAATGTCTTCAAATTTAGTTTGATTTACAATAGTGTGGTGGACAAAATTTTATACCATAAAGACCGACCGATATCATAGCAGTCTTGAGTTTCTATTGACCCCTACAACTTTTAATTTCTGTGATGGAGTCATTGAACCACATGTGTCTTTGTCACAAAACGTTGGTTCTTTTAAAACCTTATTGTAGGTCTTCTGGGGGGAAAACATTACAAAACCTGCTGGGTCAAAAATAACATACAGCAAAGCTCATATTTGGTTAAATGTTTCTTGAATGGTAGCCACCAACAAGCTTATGTTTGTATCTTTGACTATTGCTGTTGACAGAATTGACAACCAGTCGGAGCAGCAGGGCTACTCGTCTTTTTCAATTGTTCATCTCAAGCAGCAGTACAGAGGTGCAGTTTCTGTTCACTATCTTAGCAGTCTCAGCACTGTAAAGATGACAACAATGTAATATAACTGCATACTGGCTCAGAGATGGATCTCAAGAGTTATTGGCCTGATGCCTTAACTTTCTCTCTTCATATAAAATCTGTCTTTCTTGGAAAATGTTTTTGCACTCCAGTCTCAAGTAAAGTACACTGTAATCTGTGGGATGTGGACAAAGTTTAAAGACCTCATATATCTGTGCTCACCAGGTTGTAGAGCAGAATTCTAAATTAGCCAAGTTACAAGAAGATTTACAACTCACATTAAAAAGAAATTAGCTATTATGTTAAGATTAGTTGTTGATAAATATCCAGTGACTTCAGACAGTATGCACACCTCTTCAATATTTGGTACTTTTTCAGTGTTGTGAATTAAATGTAATATTAAATGAATAAAATGGGCATTACTCATCATTCTACTCTCAGAATCCCCTAATGACCTCGTGAAAACATGTTTTAAGAAATGTTTGCAAATTTATTAAGAATTAAAATAGAAATTGCACATTCACAAAAGTGCAAGTCCTCAGATACATTCTGTTTTCTTTAATAATCCTAAAGATGCACCGTGGGTTTGGTTTTCTTAAATTTGGCTGCATTCATTTTCCCTTCAGTCTCTGTGAAGCAGCCCCATTGCATGATGCCACCACCACCGTGTTTCACTGCAGGAAGGGTATTAGCCAGTGATGAGCAGTACCTGATGTTCAACAACAACATAGTTCTTCTGTCTAAACAGTTCAGTAAGAAACAACATGTCATGTGCCTTTTTCTCAGAGTTGTTTCCACGCAATTGTTCCACCATGACGGCCTGATTGATGAGTTGCTGCTCATCATGCATTTGGAAGTTTTCCTATCCCTGCCTGTAAGGTCTTTTAGCGTGATTGTGGGTCACTGGTCACTTCCCTGACCAAGGATCTACTAGCTTGAATTCTTAGCAAAGAATAAGTGAAACTACGTACAGTTAGCTAGTAGCTACTTAGCTAGTATTTGTTTTATAACCTTAATATCATTTACATATTTTCAAAATGCAAAGGGCCACTGACAACACAGGCCAGTAATAAACTAACCAAATGACAAGCTGGTCCAGCCAGTGCAGGTCTGAGTGCAGCAGGAAGTCCTTCCTACCAGCTTCAATCAGGCTTTTCAATTCACATTAATTCAGCAATATCTTAACATGATTTATATGCTGTGCATAATCTTTAACTTTTGTATTTTTTTCTAACATAACACACTAATGACTATCAGTGTTGGTGTTCTGTCGGGTTTGTGGGTTGTCTGTGTGTTAACATGCTACTGTAACAAAGTAATTTCCTGTAAACGATCGATAAAGTATTATTTTATTATATCCTAAACAAAAGCAAGGCTTAAGTTAATGGCACATAGCCAGACCATGCTGTAGCTCTGATGCAGCACTGTACAGAATGGGCCGACTGTACCTCCTCATCATTTAGGTGTACAGGAAAAAAGCCCTGGATTGTTTGTATTTCTTTAAACCAATCACAGCCATCTTGGTAAGGACTAGGGATACATGGCATACACCAATGGTGTTCACTGTGATGTTGACAGTGGAAGTATTTTGGTGGAACCTTTGCATTGCAGGGAGGAGAGAACTGTCACTAAATTAGCTAAGAAATCTTGCAGGACTGCCTTACTAAAACTTGAACATTTCAGTGTGGTAGTTTCCTGCCCAGAGGTTGTTCTTTACATGCACTGAAGGGGATTTAAAAAATAATAATAAATGAAATTTGCGGTCAAGCGTAGTCTTATACCCGCAACCAAAATCCAGTCAGTCAGATCAGATTTAATTAAAACCTCCTCTATCTTCTCCTCTCTTTTCCCTCTCTGCTCCTGTCATAACTAATAATAAGATAACATGGGAGCATTTTAAATTCCATTTCAAAAGATAACACAACATCCCTCAAATTAGTGGCAACACTTATTTTGAGAGTATTGGCACCATGTTCTGACCAGGGCTTTGATAATAAATGTTTTAGACAACCTGTAATAAACAGAGTAAATAAAACATCTCCAACACTAAAAACAAGATTGATGATTTATCATTTGGTTCCTTATATGCTGGTGATACACAACAGCACACATTATAATGTGAATTATTTCCTGCCCACATCACAGATTTTACTTTGCACCATGAATTCTTCACAAACTTCGAAATAACCTCGATCACCATTATATTTATGCTTGTAGTTGTTTTTGTGCTGCTGCATAAGATCGTCTTTTATGTGTGAAATAATCATATCTATGCATAATGTCTAATTAGGAAGAAATGAGATGCGTAGGAGCATACAATAGCTAACTGTTTATTTGGGGTAATGTGAATGAAGTAATTTATTATGGGGCACTTGAACACTGAGTGTCTTGGAGAGTGAAAGAAAGAAATAGTTTCATTAGTTTCTCTGTCTGTGCAGGTTCTCTGCATTAATTTTCATTAATTGCAAAATATGCAGAGAAGAGGACTTGCAGAAAGTTCTTACTTGTTACAGACTTCCACTGTCTTAATAATGGTGGCAGAATCTGTCTTCAACACTTCAGGTTTTTGGCTGTGGCATAGCGTTTCATCCGTGCTTCCACTCGCCTGTCTCACTATCTGCGATGTGGACAAGAAAGCCACTCAAGCATGCATCATGGAGGCAGACAGCAAAAATACTGTTTTTTTCCCCCCTTTTGCTTGTGGTGTTATTCTGGTGTCATTTTCGTATTTTTCTACCATTTAATCATTTCAGACCATGAATCTGTTCCTCAGGAGAGACAATATTGAAGTGTACAGAAGGAGACTGGATTACAGTTGGGGGTAAAGGTTGAAATGCACAAGTATCTCAGTGCACTGTAGCCAAGGTTACTGTGCAGAATATTCAGGGTAAAGGGTGATACAGTGATATCTTAAGACGAGTCCAGAATGTGGATACATGCTGCACATTTGCTCATGTGCCTCCTTTGCAATTTATGACTCCCTCATTGGCTTGATGGCAGCTACCAAGTGAGGAAACACCTCAGTTGCATCAAATGTGCTGGTGCCTTACACTGAATCAAAGCCTAGTATTTCAGCTTACACCTTCGTCAAGAGCCAAACACTATGGCAGCTACATGTGCACAGCAAACCTTCTGCTAACCAAGAACTAGGGATCGACCAGTTATTGGCCTGGCTGATTAACAGATCTGACATTAAGTAATTAAGCATTTTATTGATTAGCGGTACAGTTTAAAAAAACAAAACAAAACAATTCTTGACAAAACAAATCAGTTTTAAAAATTAGTTACTTTGGCGTGGTGCAGCCGCCTCTTTCTGCTTGTAGTTACCACTCCGTGGTCTTGAAAATGTCCCCAAATACCCTGTCAACTCTGAAGCATCAATGTTAAACACTCAGCTTTAATCAAATATGTAAAACATAAATAGACAAGAAAAGCACTCAGAGAGCGCAGTACTCTGCAAAGGCTGCTCAGTCGTTGTATGATTTCTGATGAATAAACTCATTCAGCAGTTCGTGGTCTGCAGCAGTGGATTTGTGGTAAGATCACAATCATGTGATCATCAGCAGGCAGCTGACGTTGTATTCACTTGTCATAGTTACAGTGACAACGTGCCACTATCTCGCAGTGATACAGAAATCTTCAACAAATCTGTGGAACCAGACTATAAGCTGCATCAGTCTCAAAATTTAATCACTTGTTTGTTGTGTCACTTCTGACCTTCCCTGAAAATTTCATCCAAATCCATTTGCTTGTTTTTGAGTAATGTTGCTAACAGACAAACAAACAGACAAACAGATGGACAAACCAATGCCGACCGTCACACAACTCCGCTGCAATCCTTGGCAAGGTAATGAAAGAATTTCAATGAAGTTTTGTGTTGGAGTTTGTATTATTCTAGATCAGCCCTATTCAATTAGCGGCCCGCGGGCCACATGCGGCCCGAAAGCAACCCTCAAGTGGCCCTAAAGCAACTGCTGAGTGGTTGGGACTTGGGTCCGAGAAAAACAGAAAAACATCTTTCAGTAACACTGACAAGTTCTTACAAAAACTCCAACATATTGCAAACATTGAATGCAACAAATACCGTAACCTAGCAACTAACCCACAATGCCTTGCGTTGAGGAGACGCGTTTGAAAGGTTTACATTAGAAGTTCTATACAGGCGAAAATAGCAGCATGTCTTTTTCTATCCTGAAACGACAAATCGGCGAGGAAAACCGTCGGTTTAATCCTGCGTGGACTGACAAGTATTTATTTATTTACCACCAAGTCCGAACGTCAAACCAATGCGTTTACTCTGCAACGAGTGCTTTGCAGCGCTGAAAGATTATAATGTCCGAAGACACCACGTTGGAAAAACATGCCGCGTTTCGGACAAACTTTCCCGAGGGATGTCATGAGAGAGCGGCTATAATTCAGAGTTTGACTGCATCTTACAACCGGAGCTGTACTACAATGAAGCGGACCTGCACAGCTCAGGAAAGGGCCACGAAAAAGAGGCTGTTCACAGACTCAGAAACTGTGAAGGACTGCATGTTGGCTGTCGTGGATGAAGTTTTAACGGACGGTAAAGTTAAGACGAGTGTGACATCTGCTATCAAACAGGTCTGACACGTCAAACATTCTCGCCACAGATGTCTTCGAGACATGGTAAGTGCAACAAAGCAGCGTGCTGTAGCAGACACTAAAGGTAGTTTTATGTATTTATGTGACTATTTTCTGTTCACTTATTAGAAGTTTAATATTTAAGAAAGACATTTTGTTTTGACAGTTATTTCACTTAGTTGCACTTTATTATGCACTTTGATGTCAGCTTTATTTCATTTCAAAGGGACAGTAACTATCACTGTGCCTACTGTTTATTTTTTTGATTATATGCACTGAAGATGTGACTGTCTCAGATGAGACCAAACATGGACAGGGACAAACTCTGTTTTTTGTTATTTCAAAAGAAGAAAAATGTCTCAAGTTCTGAAAAGTTACTGTTAAGCAAGTTACTTTTTAATGCACTTTGAGATGTGACCAAAACAAAAGATGGTGTTTCTAATCGGCACTTAGTTTTTATGTTCATATGCACCTTAACCTGTGCTTATATTTCCCTATCAAAATGTGTTGAAGTTGTGTGTTTGAAATGTAAAATTTAAAGAAGCAGTATTTCAGCACAGGTTTAGTTTAAGTACTGCTCTTCTATTGTGTTTCTGTCCTTTTAGATGTGGCAGTATGTTAATAAACATCCAGTGTGTTTGTTATCTTATCTGTTTGTGTTTATTTTAAATGGTTAACTTTGCTCACTGTCTGCTAAAAACATCCGGCCCAGCTCATGTTCTTAGTCTGAAAATCCGGCCCGAGTCAATTTTTAATTGAATAGCCCTGTTCTAGATGTTCTTTCCAGGATTTGCAGTTAAATCACAAATGTACTGTATACCGGCCCCAAATATTGGTTAGCAGGCTAACCAAGGGTAGCCGAGATGTAACAAAAAGCAGAACAGACACTGAGTTCCAGAGTGATAGGCAGCCATTTATTTGAAAGGTCAGGCTCACTGCAATACAAAATGCAGGGGTTAAAAGCAAACGGGTGCTGCCAAAATAAAATGATTAAATTTTGTCAAAAGCAAACTTCACTCTGAAGCTGATGTTTGCTACCTGACAGAAGAGAAAGCTAAAGATAACCAAAACACCCCCGAAAAAACAACATAACGCTCGTATCCCAAACCAAAGTACAAACACAGTGGAATCATTAAACTAAAACTAACAATGACTTTTCTATTTCACGTTAAACAATCCAAGAGTCCCCCACTCACATACACCAACTCAATTCGCGTGTCACAAGTTTCAAAGCACAAAGTACACCAGGGCAAGCTTGACTTCTCTCAAGAAGAACCGCCACCAAATGCCGGATGAATGAGCTTTTTGAAAGTCAACTTGCATCCTGATTGGAGGCTGTACTCTGGTCTGCTCCAATCCCGTTTCAGCTCCAGAGAGGGTAGGCAGGACAAGACAATGGAGGCGGAGGGAAAAAGGTGCAGGACAGGAACTCAGCTTTATACAACACAGCTGATTACATGAAAGGGGGACAATGAGTGCAATGGCCCTTAACAACCCTGAAAAATACATATCAGTCAACATCTACCGAGAACACTTCTTTACATCATGATGATTGAAAGACTGTAAAAAGGAAGGAAAAGTAAATTGTCTTTAATGGGGTACTTACACAAGCACATTGCAGCTATGTCCTAAATCACCCCCTTCTTTGCTCAATCACTACTCATTATATGAGGTACACTAATCACTGTCATTTTGTATCATCACTGTCAGACATTGAGTCACACAATGGGGATTTTGGCATCTGTAAAATACCAGCCACTGCCAAGACAACTGGAGATGTAACTGCCATGAGTCAGGAGACCACATGACATGACACTATGAACTACAGAACCTGGTAGGTGTGCATTCATGATTTCTTAATGGATTGCAAACTGGAGCAGGGAAGATAACACTGACAAGGGGCATCAAGGCAAGAGTGCACAGGGAGTATGCTTGTTGTTTTCTTCACTATTCATGTGATTGTGCACCAGGAAATAAATCTCCGGGATCGGAGCTTTAATGGTGGGTTCTGCTGTATGTCCTGAGGCGGACAATGTTTTGCACAAACAACCTGATCCGTGGCACAATGGTATGTAAGTGCTCCAATGTGCTGTGCACCTGATCACAGCGCAGCGATTACACACGAGTTTTTTTGGCCACAACAGAATAACTCTCCACACTCGCCCTATTTACCAGATTTGGCTCCCTGTGACTTCTTCCCCCTCTTGAAAATGAAAGCCAAGTTAAAGGGTTGTTTCTTTCACACAGTGGAAGAGATTCAGCTCTCGTCACAAATGATGCTTGACATCTTACCGTAATGGGACTCCCGGGGAGCGCTGTAGTGCTGCACAAGGGGGTGGCGACCAAATTTAAATCAGACACAGTTTTAGATTTTTATTGGCATAGCCTTGGAACTATTTCATCACACCTTGTATATTCGACTTGTTCAAGGAGAGTAGCGTCCATGCAATGAATACAACTGTTTGCAGTAAACTGCAGTGTTGTGGCTCTCGTCATGCTCCCATTTTTTTTCTACGTTGGTGCTTCTGTTTCACCCCTCCCTCCATGTGTATGTGTGTGTCTGTCTGTGTTTGTGTGTCTTTGGTCGTGACTTCTTCTGCACGGTCGGCAGCTGGCACACTCACTCAGCATTACCTCATCAACTCCTGCAGTTTATCATCCCTAGCCTCGTCAGTAGTCTTTGCCAGATCCCTCTGCCATCTACTGTGATAGTAGATGGCAGTAGTGATCAGGCCAATCCTCCCTGCCATCTTGTTGCTCTGAGTAATTCTTGTTGTAATAACCATTTTTTTCCTTTGTGTGTTTCCTTGTGTGCCAGCCTGCTTGCTCTCCAGTCACCAGTCAACCACTAGCCAGATCTCAAACCACACTTAACACCAAATATGAGGTGAAATGCATGAGGTTGTGTAGCCCTATTGTAGCATGAACAGAGCCACATCGGCAGTCCATTTATCTGTCTTTTTTTGTAGACTTTTTGTTGTCAAAAACTGTACAAGTTAAGGTTGATGTTTTAAGTGGACGCAAATGCCAGGGAAGTAGTTTAAAGGTGTTTTGCCTGGTTATAATTTTTTTAGAATAGTGTGGAAGATGTGGGGTGAGCCAGGGAGTCAGAGGTGTTCTTGAAGCTAGTAGGAGGTCAAACAGATGGAGAGTGGTGTTTAAGATGGTGAAGGAGAGTGGACTGAACACAGAAAACCACACGAGAAAACAGCAGCTGATTACAGATAATACTGTAGCACTGAATCGATGATTATTCCTGAGGTTTGCAAAGCACAGTGGATGGATATTGCATGGGATAGCTGGAGAAATAAGAATTTCCTGCTGTGTTTAGGCTCCCTCAGTTGAAAGCATGTAAAAACAAAGCTCCTCCAAAGCCCCACAGCGACTACTTTTAGTGATGGATTATAAAGGTGTGGATGACCGATATTCTCTTCCTACACTCTCTTCTTATGCCACACATTTGTCCAAAACTTTGGGGCATATGCAAAGCGATCCTCAGAAGTCTGTGTGGAACATTACAGACTTGAGTGGAAAATGGAATTTAAATTCCCTGTACCATTGCAGACACCAGCA
The DNA here is from genome assembly GCF_022539595.1 of Amphiprion ocellaris. NCBI lineage: Eukaryota > Metazoa > Chordata > Actinopteri > Pomacentridae > Amphiprion > Amphiprion ocellaris. The sequence continues at coordinate 17,809,149 of NC_072783.1, read as the reverse complement.
AGGAAAGCATGAACTGGCATTGAGACATTAGGGAAATTGGATTCTTGTGTTCTTCTAAGTAAACACATAGCCCAGTGTCATTCTGTATCCCAGATATTCCTGAGTATGTAAGTACGATGGTGTCTTATCACACATCATACATAAAAAGATACATTTGAAATCCCAAGCTAAAGCTAAAGTAAGCTAAAAAAAAAGCTAAAATCTAAAACAGAGCGGTGCCATTGGTTCAGCTGAAAATCTTGCTTCAAATGTATTACAATCAGTGAAAAGCAGACATGTCCATCCACCCCTTATCAATTTTTAAATGTATCTCTTTGAAGACTAGCTATATTCTTTAAATATGAACATATCGCTATCAGTGAATGTGTATCAGATCATGTGACATCTGTACCTCAAACTGCATTCTTGTACTTTTTCAAACAAAAGAGACAAAACTGACAGAGCTGTACATATTCTATCTACAGTGTGCATCCAACCCTTCATCTATTTTCTGCCTGTTATTCAGGGCCAGGTTGTGGTGGCAGCAGGCTTGGCAAGGTTATTTTGACATCCTTCTCCCCAGATCCCCAGGAATATTTTCTCACTCCTCCTGGGGGATCCTTAGGCATTCTCAAGCCAAATCAGATATACAATCTTTCTGCTGCTGCTGTGCTCTGAGCTCCTTAGTCCTATCTCTCGGGTAGAGAAACAGGGCTGGCCTGGCCATCTGGCAGACTGAGCTGATGTGCCATTTTTCTCTTTTTTTTCTGACTGACTATGCCATTAAGAGGTAGATTGCTCCATTGTTTTTTTCTTAGTAACAATGGTGGCATACAGATGTTTTTAAACCCCTCATCCTTTGAGAGATGTGAAGCAAAAGGGCCAAAATCAATAATACAAAACACAAAGGAGGTGAGGAGAAATTGCAGGCCAGAAAACGACGAGTTCTTTAGGCACGTGCTGCCAACTGTGCAAGAATCACTGACTTGTTCGCTGCAGGACCTTCTTCAGCAGCAGGTAATGGTGGTGGCACAGTGAGGAGGATGAGGAGGAGAGAGATGAAGAGGACAGTAGAGTAGAACTTGAATTCAATTGAAGCTAACAATGGCTGCCTGACTCAGTATCATGACAGAGGAATGATGACTAACATTGGGCTACTTAGGAACCCACACAGCAGGGAATGTTCAAACAACATTGGCTAACATTACCGACAAATTTTTATAATTTTTTAAAGAAAACATTTTAATCTATGTTTACATAATGTTTTAAGGACACAACCCATTGGAAATAATCTTCAAAGTATGTTAAGAAGATGTTGTTAGGATTTTTCTGCCATTTTCAGGTTATTTCATGGTTAAAATTAATGTAAAATGTGCAATGCTGCTCTAGACAAAATATGTGAATTCCACCACCTTTCCATGCTTATCCCATGTTTCACAGTAATATCACAATATACCAGTAGCCTTGTAGTGTTATTCTAATGACGATTTACAACTATCAGCATATGTAAAATTGTGTCTTGACATGAAAATGTTCACTAGGGTTGCCAATTTTTAGCTTCCAGATTAAGTGAGGTTTATAATTTAGGTTATAATTTTATTTTCATAGTTACTTTAATGGTTAGAGAGGTCGCGCCTATGGGAAGCATCCTTACACTTCATAATGTCACTGCTGCAAACATCCTGCTGTAAAACTGAAACAGAGCAATCTTTGAAAGAAAAAAACTAGTCGCTAAAAAATATTTTGACTTTAGCAAACAGACTAGATTTTAGCAGTAAAATAAAATCCTGACAGCTGTGATAGAGTTCAGCACTTACTCTGAGGACGGCTGCTTTTTAATAAATGATTTAACTGTACCAAATTAACTGTGACTTTGTGTTTGACAGACCGTCTGTCTGCTGTGAAGAAAAGTACAAAATGTTATTTACTAATGTTAGATCCTGATCAACATTTGTTTGGGCAGCATGGAGGTGTGAGACAGAATCTGAATCAGGTAGAGCAGTGGCTCTCACATGTCCTAATTATTCTGTTGCTACAGGAGAAAACTCTTCCTCCAGCCTCCAATGCGATTTCCTTAGTATTCTTATTTTTGATTAAATGAAAAATTGATCTGAGGCTCTTCATTAAACATTCAGTCTTGTAGATTTGGAGCTGCAAATCTGCTTGTTATTAGAGAGAATGGAGTTGATCAGTTTTGCAAAAGAATACAGTATTCTGTCAAGATGACAAACCACGAGTGAACATTGTTCAAGCAAAGTTAAGAAAAGAGAAGATGACTTATGCTAAATTGTAGGCTTTTTTATCAAATGTTGCCAAAATAAAGATGAAGGTGTTTTTTGGGGGGGTGCAACTAAACAGTTAGGAGGCAGCATTTGGGAGACTTCATAGTTTGTGAAATGGATCTTTGAACATTTAAGACACTGATCATCTGATCAGTCATTTGTCATCACTTACAAAGGATGCCCTCACTTTTTTTTTAGGACTCATGTAAGGAGTTCACAGGAATCTTTTTGACTTGCTTTGTAAAGCACCAATCGTCTGATCAATCATTTATCATGTCTCATCATGCGTCTGTCATTCTGTCACACACAGAATGCCATCACTTGTTTTTGAATTCATTACAGTGGAGCACACAGTTTGGCAATGCCACTTTTTTGAAGCAGTTATCTTCCTTTTCTTAACCTTTCTTGATTTCCTCTCACTCATTACACAGCTTTACTGTTTTTAGGGAGTGGAGGGGTGTGGACAAAAGGAGTGTGTGATCCATTATGGTATTTTGTCCCCGTCTGACCCTGATCAGGAAGCTGGTAAATCAACAGCTTGGGGCAGCAGCTCACTCTCAACCCAGGATGTGCACCACATTATTGACTGAGTAAAATGTCTCTGAATTCCCACTGAAGGAAAAAAAAAACCTTCAGCACCAATGTAGCAAATACAGGCTATGCTGAAGTTATCAGAGGCAGATACAATCAGGTGAAAACGACTGTTTTAAAGGGACATAAACTGGTTTAAAAAAAAAAAAATACCAAAAAACCTGCTGTATGCTTGTAAAAAGCAACAACAAAAAAAGCAGTGAAATTAACTTTGTTTGGCCCTTTTTTTAAATTTCCCATAGAAAGAACTATGGGTTATAAAGAAATAATAAATAATGAAATCTGTACATATAGAGATGTCTCATGTTCCAGTTAGTGCATTTGCTTTTATTATCTTTCCATCTAATTTTTTTTGAAGTCCTTGTTGCTCTCTCCTCCCTCGCTGCCCTCACTGACTGCAGGAAAGCCAAGGCTGTCTGCTTGTTTCATGTAATGCTGTCCTTGTGCCATCCTCCATACTGAAACGCCGGCCATCTGGCCACATTACCACAGGTCTGCTTTAACAGTGACCTCCAGTGGAAATATGCGCTGAGTCATTCTTAACCTTTGGAAAGCGTTCATCGTAGACAGGCCACCAGACGTGGAGGAGGGGATAGGGAAACCAGCAAAAAGAAGGCTGGACAGAGAAGGGGGGTTGATGAGTGGGAGGGATGGAGGGAGAAAGAGGGATGTGGAGGGAACGGTAATGACTGGGGAAGGCAGGGCATGAAAAATGATCCTGTTCTGCTGGGCATCGATGTAGTAACCAGAGAGAGGCTGAGACAGCCGAGGGGGGGAAACACTCCTGGAGTGCAGGGATGAGTCACCACATAGCCCTTCGCTGCAATGTCATCCTTTAGCATTACCGTGGCGCTATAAAGAATGAGAGAAACTTGATAGAAATGATGGAGAGGTTCAAAAACACTGCTTCAATTCAATTACAGTTCAAATTGTCTCAAGACGCTTTTCAGAACCCATGTGCCTGAACCGCTGTCATGGATAGTATGTCTGAGGACACAGACATGAGAAACAGTAATATCTCAGTTATGTGCTGCTGCAAAGAAAACACATTCACGCACAATAGTCACCGTGAGGAAAAGGATCTCGATGCTCAGTAACTTCATTACAGTTGCAAACAAGATGATAAAGGTGCAGCAAATGAGGTCGAATTACCAATTAGCAGCATGTGTGAGCTGAGTCAGACACACTTATGTGAAGGAATTGACCAATTTCAGCAAATGATTACGCGGTTAATTTGGGTATAAAAGGCTTTGCTTTTTGTGGGGCCTCTCAAAGAATCCAAACAGCAATAAAGATTCTGCTGAGAGAGCTAATAGGCTGCTAATTAAGACATGCATAAACATTAACTTAACAATCCCCAAAACTACATAAAGGCATGCATGTGGTGCATCTGTATGAATATGACTGAAGTTTACTTATCAACTGGTTTCCAGAATGATGATGATTGAGTCCCTGATGGTGATGCATGAATGAAGCAGCTGATATCCATCAGTCAGCCCAGGGTCCTGTGAATTATGGGAGGGTTCTACACTGTTTCAAATGCAGGAGGTGATGTTTTCCATATGTAGTGAGGAGATCAGGGTTGGCATCCCCTTCCAAATCTGCAGATTCAACCTGATCTAAATCCCAGTTTGTCAAACACAAACAGGTGTCAATGGCAGGGAGCTTGACCGGCATGGGAAACAGATTCCAACAGTTGAGGAGGGAGGCAGAGATGATCCAGGCGGCAACATGAGCAGGCAGAGTTGAAAGGAGGCAGCTGAGGTGGTTCAACATCTGACTAGGATGCCTCCTGGGTGCCTTTCTTTGGGAGATTTTCTAGGCACTTTCTAATGAGAGTAGGGAACTCCCAGGGGGATCACAGACCTCATCTGGCATTTGGATCCCTCAGGAAGGACTGGAGAACATTGCTGGGGAGAGGAACATCTGCAATATCCTGATTAGCCTTCTGCCAATGCAATCTGCTTCTGGCTAATTTTTGAAAAAGATTGTGGTTTGGGTTAAAATAAAGCCTTTTACTACATTCACCACATTTTCTTTACTTTAAGAGGAGATACAGAGACGCACCAACAGACAATGCATAACTACAGACTCATGGCATCCTTTTCTAGTGTTTACAGTTCTGTCAATCTAACCAAGCTGCTTACTAAAAATGAAGCCAAAGCTTACCCTGTTTTCTCAAGTGTTACACCAAGGAGTCATGACAACGCTGTTGTATGTGACAAATTGGGAGTGAGATTGGCCTCGTCAATCATTTTCTTTGTTTAACCTTTCCCAGGTGTTTTAGTTCTTAATCCTAACATTATTTCAACACTAGTGTATTCACTGTTATCTCATTAACTGCTAATACAAACATAACATCAGGACAGCACAGGACAGCTAATAGAGCTTTAGGCCAGTATATCTGTGTTAAAAGTGCAGATGGTGTGGACGATTTGTGTGTTTATTGAGACTCCACCAAAAGGTTTTAATCCTATATATTAACAAAACATCATGGACAACACGTTTAAAACTCTATGACATGATGACGACATTCTCACAAAGCAAACAACCTAGTCATTGTTCAGTCATCCATTGATCCTATTGATGGTGCAATTAGCCAGATTCTATGAAAAAAGGATGGAAAAAGCAGCCAATAGAAAGCAGATTGAAAGGAGGTAGAGGAAAAAGACAGAATGTTGATGCATTACTAAATCAATAGAACACTCAGCAAGCTTTTGTAGGAAGACCGATTCAAACACTATATATTTTGAAAGAGCAGGTCCGTAAGCATTTCAGGGCAGATTTGTTGCCCTTTTATCCGGCTGTACACAAAATGATCTCTGTTTCTGGTTTAGTCAGTGAGCCTCAAGCAGGAAACACACTGAAGCAAATATAAAAGGCACTTAAGGGTCCAATGTGGAGGATTTAGGGAGAGCTACTGACACAAATAGAAAATAGTATTCAGAATTATGTCATTAGTGTAAAATCACCTGACAAGACTTTGTGTCTTTTTGTTGCCACACAATAAGTCCTTTATACCTACATAGGATTCTCTACCATGGAGTTCACCATGTGGCACCACCATGTTTTACAGTAGGCCAGAATGGACAGAACACTTGTTCTAAAGACAGACTCTTAGCAGCCGCCATTGGTTCTCCTTTGAAGTTGAAGTGAGGTCAGAGACGACGTAAAAAAAATGGACAAACCCTCCATGATGTCACTCCTTGTGGTTGCTCCAGCCATCGCCATCTTGGCAGTAATATCTCAGTTAACCCTTGCCTAACCCCCAAGAATGAGTAAAAGGAAGAGCTTAGACAGGTCATGCAAATGTTTTTTGAACACGTTTTGTTAAATGACGGCATCTGTCACTGAAAGCACCCAGGTGCTTAATTATGCATAATTTTAAGCCTCAGTATAATTTAAACGAGTAAGACGTATAAAAATCCACCCACTGTATAGCTGTCCCATATGGCAAATTAGCAATCAAGATCACAGCTGGTATTTGTACCAGCCTGAAAACATGTTTATTTCTGCTGAGAAGTTGGCTATTTTAACATGGAGGTCTATAGGGATTGACTTGTTTTTGGAACCAGCCTCACGTGGCCATTCAAGAATCTGCAGTGCAGGGTATTCTGTTGATTGCACTTTGCAATTAAATTCTACTTACTGGTAGTAAGCTGCTTCAGTATCAGAATAGCCAGTATTGTCAGCCATTTTATGAGGGTTTGCACTACTGTTACCTCTTATTTTAATGTGTAGCTGTTTGTGCTGTTTGAGATTGCAAAGTAACTGAATACATTTAAGGATGTAGACGTGGTAAAGACAACTTACACAACTTAAAGTTTATACCAAGCATCAGAATGAGGAAGAAAGGAGATTTAAGGGACTTTGAACATGGCATGGTTATTGGTGCCAGACGGGCTAATCTGAGTATTTCAGAAACTGCTGATCTACTGGAATTTTCACACACAACCATCTCTAGGGTTTACAGAGAAGGATCCCACATAAAGAGAAAACATCCAGTGAGCCGCAGTTGTGTGGACCAAAATGCCTTGTTGATGTGAGAGGAGGAGAATGGGCAGACTGGTTGGAGATGATAGAAAGGCAACAGTAACTCAAATAACCACTCATTACAACCAAGGAATGTTTCCAACACCTTGTTGAAACTATGACATGAAGAATGAAGGAAATTCTGAGGGCAAAAGCGGGTCCAATCGTTTCCTAGCAAGGTGTACTTAATAAAGTGGCCAGTGAGTCTGTACTTAAATGCCTTAATAAGTTGCTACATTGAGCATGTTAGCAAACAGTTGTTTAACTGGACATTCAGCAGACATGGAGCAGCATTTGCATTAATTTAAAGTTTTGTTGTCCTTTTTAATAGAGCTAGAAATAAGTATTGGAGTGACAGCGACTCCCAACATGGCAACGCTGAAGTCTTATCCTGGAACAATGAGTGGCTGAGGAAATTACTGACCTTTTAAAGACCTTGTTATGATGCATCAAATTAAAATTCTGATGTGGGTGTACAAATTGAGCTGGGTGCTTTAATTGGCTGGTTTGGAGGAAGCTGTCTGAGTCATCGATGAATTTTGAATGAATTATGTATTAATGGGATAAACATTCCGGATGTAACACATACACATCATACAGTATCACATGTTATATTTATGATATATTGTAGTATATTATTAGTGTATGATTTATTTATACAGAGGTAGTAGCTCTCTACACAGAATACAGTCTTTTTGCATAAGAAGCACTGCACTGAAGCAAACAGCACTCTGTACAGACTCCATGCACTTTGCAGTAATGTATGTTCTTACGGTCAGACAACCACGATGGTTGCTTTTATCTCAGGCAAAGCAATGGATAGACAGTCTTTAACTACAAAGGTTGCTTTTTCATTAATTTTTCAGCAAATACATTGTTGCTGCTTTCCCCCCTTTTTTTAACAAAGGCCTTTTTTTTCCTATCTACTATGTATGAAAGAGTTTGTGATATGTTGCTTTCAAAGTTGCTTCTATTCCTCAGTGGTTCACATGAAATGACATGAACAGAGAACCAATATGGGACACATGAAATGGCTTTAAGAATAGAGAAAAAACTGATAAAAGGCTTTTGTCAGGAGCAAACAACACGCTCTATATATTGGATATCTCTTCCGAGAGGTCAGACTCGGGGACACACTGCTGACAAACAGTGTTTTCTACACAGATGAACACAAACATAAAGGGGCACTTAAATCTGTCAACACTCACCTGCAGCTTTATCACATTCTGTACGCACACACACTGGCTATCTTCAATCCTATGGCAGATTTCACGTTTCCATAAAACACTGCTCTGACAAGGGAGAGAGGAACAGATATATGTAGCTGTTTCCCTTCTAGTCGCTTCCATGCAAACACCAAACACATTATAATGCATTATTCATGACACCTGGCATCTGGAAAGTGACGCTCAGCAGAGAAAATCTGAGGGAAGTGATTTGTACATAAAAAAACATGCCCATTTGTCCATGAGCAGGTGCCATATATGAGTCATCAATCACAGCAATTTGTGGGAAGCCTTTCCTATCTCTGTCTCTCTGTAACACACACACATGTACGAAATCACAGAGACAGTGTATCTTGTGCTTTTGTTTACTTCATCTTTCAAGTCAATCCTTGCCACGGTCAGAATGAGGAATTTAATAACAGTGAGAAGCCGGGCCGTGATGGAAAGCAAAAGAAACACCTGCGGCTGTTAAGTGTTCGCACCTTTCATGCATAAATTTAGAGCACATTTCATTATACGAATAGAAACATTTGAAATTCTGCATCAAAACCAGAGTTCAGTGTGACAGAGCTACATTTGAATATAGGTGAAGGTTGAAGAGCGTACAGACATGTTGGCACACATCAATGAAACAGTGCTCCATTCTTCTGGAAAATGTGCTGAAAATAGAACCACAAAACTGACAGAGTTCACCAGAGAATAAAACAAAGCAGCTGTGAAAAGAGCTGAACTTATTGTACAACAACCTTCTCAAATCGCCTACTCAAAACAACCGAATCTCCTCAGAAGCCTAATTAAACAGAGAAGCATTCATATTGTGCTGTTCGGAATCACTGCCACACTTAATATGGCAAAGAAAAAAGAAAAAGACTATTTTTCTGAGGAGATAAGGAATAAAAAAACGCCAAGGACAGTCAAGGTAGCTACAAGAGCGTTTCTAGGTACAGCTGCTAATACTCTTACAAAGTTAAAGGTCAAGGGGACTGCAGCCATCTGTCTTGATGTAGCCACGGGAGGAACATTGAGGAAGGTTTTAATGGTGGACAAACTCATACAATTTGATATCCAACACCAAGATTCAGTGTCTACAACACACTGCAAAGGTGTCTGGTTGCACCAAACATTGATTTCCAAGGCCAGTACCAGTGGGGATGAGCCTCAGCTATGCTATGGAGATGCATTACTATGTCTGAGTCCTGATCTTAATCTACCTAAACATAATATGGACAGAGCTGACACTTTCTAGTTGGGAGAAGAAACCCATCAACTGTGAACAAACTACCATTCATTAGGAGCTATGTGACAGACTGCACTGATTGATTCAAAAGGGAGTGCTAGAAAATATTCAGTTAGGAGCCCCAACATTTCTGTTCATGCCATTTTCATTTGTTGTGTTATTGAAAGAGTTCTTTGCTTTTGGGGGTTTTCTCTTTCCTTTATCTTATTACTCTGCCAAGGAAAACAGCGGAGTTGTGTGATGTTTGGCGTACATTTGTCTGTCTGGTCACAACATTACTCAAAAATGGACCAACGGATTTGGATGAAATTTTCAGGGAAGGTTAGAACTGATTAGATTTTGGCAGTGATGCGGCTAATAGTCTAGATCCATGGATTTGTTAAAGATTTCTGTATCATAGCGAGATGCCGGCACGGTGTCACTGTAATTATGATTACAAGTGAACACTATGTCAGCCACCTGCTGATGATCACATGATTCCAATCCTACTACAAATCAACCGCTGCGGACTTGTCGGGACTTATCTGTTAGAAATTCTACAAGGAACAATTGATTAAATTGTGTGGGTGTTTCTGAGTACCATCAATTCCTGCCGCCCGCTACATATTTAGATCACGTGATTCGGTGTCCGTACATAACATACACATGCATAACACACCCCTATGCTAAGTGCAAGGTCATTTTGTTTGTGGGTACATCCATATTAAATGGCCACATTCTATGTTGCCGTGATTTCTGATCATCTGTAACTATTAAACAAATGATGCATTTCTGAAAAAAAGCAAAAAATAATGCATTTCAGACAATGCCATATGATGGAATGAATAGACTTGGCAGAGTACCTATTATTATTATTATTTTCTCATTAGCGCTGCCTTGGCCTCAGGCGAAGGTGAGGGGGATCTTGAAGAGGCGGAAGCTAAGATGGAGCATTCAAGATGGAGATGCTGTAACAATGTACAGTATAAGAAAAATAATGTTTTTTTTTTAAACATTGCAGCAGGCAAACATATTCTATTAGAGCCCCAAAATAAAATTCTACATCTCTCCAATATAATGAAGTATGAAAAATGCAAGTGGATGCAAATGACTTTCATAAGTTTCAATTTATTCTCCTCTCCAAGTGGAGGGATGCCAATAATTTTGGCAACAACTGCATATGTCACATATTTTCCGAGTAAATTAGATCATACTCACAGCTTTTGTACATTCTCTCCCCTAATATTAGGCCTAATTACACATAGAACATTTGTTTCATTTTTTTGAGAATTCAAGCTCTGCTGATGTTGCTTAAAGCTGCTGTAATGAATAGTTTCACATTAACGCTGGTTTAAATACCTTCCTGGTGACATACTTACAGAGAATTATCACCCAACTCACAGCTCTCCTCAGAGCAGCTGGCAAAGGAAAAGATTAGTCTAACTGATGAACATAGTCAAGAATTTAGAACTAGACCCTTTCGTTACAGAAGGTGGAGACAAAAATAAAAGGACAGTGTATATCCAACATTCAGATAAAGCTGTTCCATTCCTGCACTATTTTGCAGGACATTTTTATCAGGGTCAGTGTTTGCAGCTTGTTCTTTTTCAACTTAATGGCCAAAATAGTAATTAAAAAAATATAAAAATCTTGATCTAGCACAGTTTCTTTCTGCTGAAATATGATTACAAGAAAAACACATCATGGACAAAATTCAGGTTTTATGATCAGGAGTACATATACTTTAAGCGTTGCTGGAGTTTAAATGCCTGCATCTGGCAATTAGGTGAAATTGTGCCAAAACCACTGCTCTAAACAAGGAATTGTATCACCAAACATGACCATCTTCATCAAGTAAATTTAGCGAACAAGAAACTAAGGTCTTGAAGTAAACAATACACCCCTACTGTACTCATCACAACTAAAGTATTACAATACTGTATGCATGTGTCTTCCCATATATCAGAGCCTGGATTGGCCCGGTATACTAAGTGAATGTGGGTCGTGCCACTAAGGGATGAAACATGGGGGCAGGTGGAGTGAGAGGGAGCCTCAGACATGATGGAGAGGAGGGGAACCAGCCTGATCATTGCTAAGCCTGGCTGCATATACATCCATCATACAGACAGGAGGCGGGATTCACAAGGCCACCTGCTTACTCTCATCACATTTTCTTTCTATTATTCTCTCACCCAGAATTGCAGGAGGACCATTAGTTTAAAGCAGTTTTTGTAAAGAATCTTTTCCTGGTATTATAAAGAAATTACCTAAAAAATAGGATTAAAGGTGCAGCATGGTGGTAGTTTCTTTACATGTACAAGGTTCTGCACCGTTATGTGCCCAAAGAATGAGGTCAGCTGACTACCTGAAAATACTGAATGACCAGGTCTGACCAGGAGTTTTTCTTACCTGATGGCACAAGTATATTCCAAGATGACGATGCCAGGATTCATGGGGCTCACATTGAGAATGAGAGGTTCAAGTAGCATGAGACATCATTTTCACACATGGATTGGCCTCCACAGAATCCAGACCTCAGCCCAATTGAGAATCTATAGGATGTGCTGGAGAAGACTTGTGCAGCAGTCTGACTCTCCCATCATCAGTGCAAGATCTTGGCTGAAAATGAATGCAACTCTGGACAGAAATAAATGCTGTGACTTTGCAGAAGCTTATCGAAACAATGCCACGGTGAATGCGCGGCGTTCTCAAAGCTAAAGGCGGCCCAATGAAATATTAGTGTGCGATCGTTGGACGGACAGTGTATTTTAACCTCACTGATGTTAGATTTTTACTGAACTGTTTAAAGCAGTTTTGTGATAGTTCAGCAAATCATATAAGTTATGTTTAGATCAGTTCATTCGTATCTGGAATCATGTTGTAAACAGGGCTGCACAGTGGCTTGGTGGTTAGCACTTTCGCCTTCCCGGGATCTGCATGGAGTTTACATGTTCTCCCTGTGCATCTGTGGGTTTTCTCCGGGTACTCCGGCTTCCTCCTACAGTCTAAAAACATGTTCAGGCTAACTGGTAGCTCTAAATTGTCTATAGGTGTGAATGTGAGTGTAATTGTTTGTCTCTATGTGTAGCCCTGTGATAGACTGGTGACCTGTCCAGGTGTCCCCTGCCTTCACCCAGTCAGCTGGAATAGACTCCAGACCCCCATGACCCTAATGAGGATTAAGTGGTGTATAGATAATGGATGGATGATGAAACATGATGAGTTGAATTGGACCAGTCAACAAGTTGTTTTGTTTTTGTTAGTTACAGTGCCGTCTAAATGCAAGGGATCATGCATTTTTGTACATGTTCTAGCAGCACATGCATTAAGTGCCTCTCCAGTCATTGATCAAACACCCCAAAGCTCGCTCCCTGTGTATCAAAGTTACATATTTAGAATTTGTTTTCCCCATGGTAATATTTCCTTCTTGCGTTTTGGTGTTTTCCTCTCTCTACACCAGCTCCCACTGGCTCACCTACAGGTATGTTCAAACACTTTAAAAAATAGTACTGAGTCGTATGATTGACATGCTTGTTCCAACCGCAAACAGCTTCTAAAGAAGAATAATGATGCAGAAAGCTCCTCTCTGGAAGCTGACAGGATTGGTTCCTTAGATTTGTTATATATGAAACCCTGGAAGACTCAATCTGTGAGACTGTCATCACTACACTGCAGTTTGGAAATACTCAGTCATGGTATTATCTGCTCACTTAGCTCATGATCTATCACCTAGCAAATAAAAACACTATATGGATGTGTTAATGAGGTAAAAAAAAAAAAAAAGAAGAAAAAAAAGTATTGTACTGATGAGAGCAACGGACCCTGAGGCCAAACAAGGTTAACTCTAACCACTCAGGAAAAATCTAATTAAGTTGGCATTTTGAGCTTTTAAAGGCCAACCTAAGTAAAGTTGTTTGCAACTTCTGCAAGAGTTTGCTCATCATTCCCTGATCATGGCAAACCACTTGAAAAGCATAATTTCTTGCAATACATTTCATAATAAGAGATTCCATTCAACTATTTTAAACTGTTTTATTTGCTTATTCATATTGTTTTTAAAGTTTAAAAATTTAAAAAATATATATCTATAGGAGCTTGACTTTCACAGAAATGCTTCCTGTTTACTGTCTCATTGTTTGAACAAATCTATATGGTAGTCCAACACTGTATGTTATCAATTAAAAACAGGTTGTTATTGAAATCTTATTTCATAAACAGCTGCTAATATCCTCAGTATTTTACCACCACTTTGTTTTATTTTTAAACTGTTATTGTGATGAAAAAATCACACTAATTGATGTTCTGATAGCCAGACAGTCTTACGAACACATAAACCCCCCCCCCGAAAAAAAACCAACATACTAATGGCCAAATCTTCAATCAAACAGCAAAATCCAATTCTTGCAGAGTTTACTAAGGTTCTCTCCTTCAAAAAAGTCGGCTACAGCCCTAATTACATATTGACTCCCAACCATGCCATTAGCTTCAGCAGCTCTCCAAGTGCTAAAACTTATGGAATTCTTGCTCTACTGCTCATGTATGTTTCTGTTATGCTGGTAGATTCCAGCTGGATTTTAACATTATGTCCAACAATTCAACAATTTGCAATAACTGGCAAGACTGAGATGTAAATTCCTCTGAATGCACAATTAGTTGTTTTAGTTATACCAGATTTTGAAGTCTATGAGCTTTAACTGAGGAAATATAGAGGTGCTTTTGCTTCGTGCTAATAATTGCCATGTTTGTCAGTCTGCTTTGCTGCTTTTTGGGCCTCCATTTGTGTCATAGAATAAGCCACTGGTGCAACAGCTCAAAGTACTTGCAAGAGTACTTGCAAAAAATTACTAGGGCTGAATTTCTATTAATTAATTGCAAAAAAAGAGATGTGTTAAAAAAATAACACCTTTAGCTCCACCTTTCTCAGTTCCCTACTTTCTGGCACACCTGTAACACTGATGAACACTCCAGCCCAGTAGGTGGCGGTAATGCACCTAAAGTCCGTTTACCAGTCGCAAAGAAGACGTACTGAGTGACGTCAGCGCACAAGAAAGTTTGGTGGAGAGTGAATGAAGAAAGTCCTGGTACTGGCAAACGGTGTAGCCAGCCCATGATAGACCACTTTTCAACACATTGAAAGAGAAACATAAACATTTTTGTTGTTTACGTGCATGTATGTCTAGTCATTCAGTCGTCTACCAATATTTATTTCAATTGAAAAATTTGCTTATTGTGTCAAATATGAATTAATCAAATATGATCATTAATCGTGACTAATTAATTACAACGCTTCTAATTAATTAGATTAATTATTTGAATTCAATTCCACCACTAAAAATGATACATCAGCCAATGATTAAATTGAAAAGGAAAGTATAATAGTGAGGTGAGTGGTCGTCAGAGAAAGGCAAACATCAATGCCAACTCCTGTTTCCATCTTTCAGACATCACAGAATGAGGCATGCTGTGTAAAGGATCTGTTAAATGGTCCACGAGTATCTTCGAGCCCCGGCTGGCTCAGTGAAAAGCAACAGTGAAAATGAGTAAAAGACATGACTCAGCAATGGGTGTCATGAAACCACATAAAGATGATTTCAGTGTTTCATGGGTCACCGCCAACACCTCCCCGCACCATTTAGAAAAGTGATCCTGCCATGAACTATTTATGAGAGCTGCTTGAGATATCACAAAGAACTCAGGGAGTAGTAGGAGGCAGGTATCATAAGAGAGAGATGGTAGCTGGAAGCCACTTGAGAGGTGTAAATTGCAAAAGGCTAACGGCCTTCATGTCTGAAGATGAACATCTTGACACAGGAGACCAGCTCTGGAATAAACATAGGCAATATGTCACATTTTTACAGCAAAATGAGCTCTTCTTCCTCCTGACGTGAGATCTTGTTTTCTAGTGAGCATATGTGGATTCATCCACTTCTGTGCTGAAACGTGAACAAAACTTAATCTTCTTCTTCCAGTGGCCTCCAACATGTACTGAAACCAGTCTGTCAACTTAACAGAACTCATTACTGAAATAGTGATCAGATAGTTATATGTTTGAGTGTTATATATAAAGTAAACATTAAGCACTATGCTTTCTGGGTTACTGAGCTTGCTAAAAAGGAAATACTCACACAGGTAATTTAGGAGGCAAACTGCTACCACTTGCCTGTTTCATAATGTTTTCCTACTACCTGTCAAGTCAGTTAAATCACTCAAATTCACTTTAAATCACCGTCCCTTGAAATGTGTAAATACTGTATGTTGAATTTTAATTACATTTAGTGTTCTATAGATTTTAAAATAATTAGAAGCGTTTTTTATAGTATTGTACAGCAAGATTTTCAGAGTATATATTATCCTTTAATGTTAATGTTACTAACCTGCCTTTTTTGTTATTTTATGTTGTTGTATGTAAGCTGCTGAACATTTGAATTTCCCTAGGGATTAATAAAGTATCTATCTATCTGTCTGTCTGTCTGTCTGTGTCTGTCTGTCTGTCTGTCTGTCTGTCTGTCTGTCTGTCTGTCTGTCTGTCTGTCTGTCTGTCTGTCTGTCTGTCTGTCTGTCTGTCTGTCTATCTATCTATCTATTTGTAAGTGCAACTGAGCTTGCAGCCTGTTACAGTTGCTGCAGTTAATTTGTCTCATTTTCCAGGTTTCCTAACTTTCATTTTTGCCACACTTGTTTTATTTATTTATCATTGCTGGTAACTTCTTTGAGCTGTGTTGTTTTTGCCATGTTATTACCAATTTCACTCTATAGAGCAACTGTTTCATGGTAATCAGAGCAACAACAAAGGCATAAATCAGAGGAGGACTTGAAGGTGATGCATTAAAAGAACAAAGCAATGAGGGGAAAGAGCTGGGCCCGGGGAATAGAGACGAGAGCAAGAGATAAAAGCCTCATCTCCCATCTATCATCTTGAACAATCTAAGATCGCTGGACAATGACATGGACACGCTAACAGCCCAGGTGAGGAGTGGAGGGGTCTTTCGTGAGTGTAGTGTTATTTACTTCACATAGACATGGCAACAGTAATTACTCTGGATCCCATCTATAAAACTGATGGCTTTCAGACAGTTCAGGCAGACAGGAGTAAATCCAAGAGTGGCAAGGAAGGAGGCAGAAGGTTTGTCATTTTTGTTAACAATAAGTGGAGCCCTGGTCACTGTGAAGGGTTGTTTCTGCAGCCCATGTATTGAACTGTTAGTTGTATGGCTGCATCCACTCTATATAACCTCTACACATGACATCTTGGTTGTTGTCTACATCCCTCCCTCTGTTTACCCGATATTCAATCTGTTACCCGAAAGACTCTCCAGTGTTTTCTTACGTCACTGTAATTTTTTTATTTTTAACATATTTGAGCAACTGTTTACAAGGCAATGTGACAGTTGTGAAAGTAATTCTGATACTTTTCATCAACCTACTGATAATATTGTAGATACAGCAATACCTTTTGACAGTCTATGGTTGAGAGCAAGGATTAAATTCTGATTTGTAAGGCGGTTGAGGCTCAAAGAGTAGACTGCAGACCGAAGAAACAGGGACTATTTCTTCAGTATAGAATAGTCTGAGTTAAAACTACCCACATTGTGTTTTATTGATGTGGATTGCTGAGATTAGCAAAGGCTCTGTTTCTGAAAAGGTGTGTAGCAGCTGAATTTTCTGAATGTTTGTTTTCAGCGCTGTATCACAAACCTCCAGTGTATTGGTGCCATTTCAGATGTCTCAAATGAAATCTATCTAAATTGCCAAGGGAGAAACCAGACAATTCTCATTTTTGCTTCATTTTATTTGTGTACTTTCCGTAGATTTGGGTGAAACAATGTGTCAAATAAATTAAAAGAAATAAAGTTCACCTGAACCACTGTGAATTACCAAAAGACAATATTGCAACACCCTAGTTACAGAGGATCATAGTGAAAACTGTTGTGACTCAGTCTGACTGCTAAAGGCCAGTGATGATCAGGCAACTTTGTCAAATGTGGTCAAAAATCAATTCTGGATCAAAAGTTGGAGTCTTTGAAAAGTTTCCAAGAAAGAGTCTTCAAGCAGTCTTCAGAGTCTGATGCGAATAATGTTTATTCAATACAGCGACTGCAAGAACAAACATGAGCAAAATCTCGAGATTTTAACTGACTACATAAAGCATTACACCGTCTTATATACCTATGCAAACTCCTTCTAAACACTCTTCTTCCATTCTGGAAAGCCACAACCCATTCTCCTAAGACCCAATCAGGATGTGTATGATGCAGTCGTATCAGAAGTTTAACCATCTCCTCTTTTTTATTTCAGCTAGGTTGGCATTTTTTGTGCTCAGGAGAGAGCGCTTGCACTTCCCGCCTATGCCTTATATGGGTTCCATGGGCTTCTGCTGGGTTGCGTCCTATATGTGTATCCGGTGGGTTGCAGTTTTCCCAGGATCATTACTCCGCCAAGAATCGCGGTAGAGTTATGTGATGATCAGCGTACGTTTATCGGTCTGTCTGTCTTTCTGTGTGCAACAGATTTGGATTAAATTTTCATAGAAGGTCAGAAATGACACAAAGACCAAGTGATTAGATTTTGGCAGTGATGCGGCTTATAGTCTGGATCCATGGATTTATGAAAGATTTCTGTATCATTGCGAGATAGTGGCATGGCGTCACTGGAACTATGATTACAAATGAACACTATGTCAGCTTACTGCTGATAATCACGTGATTGCGATCCTACTACAAATGAACCGCTGTGGACTTACTAGGACTTATGCATTGGAAATCATACAATGACTGAGCAGCCTTGGCGGAGTACTATGCTCTCTGAGTGTTTTTCTTGTTTAGTGTAAACATAAATTTGGTTGACAAATTAGGTATTTCAGCCTTATCATTGTTTGTATGAGAATCTAGTTTAAACATCTTATTCACCTAGTTTTAACATTTGTACAATCTTAAAATGCCTCAACAAAACACTGACTTTCAGATCATACATAAAAATTAACTCATAGGCTGAGGGGAAATTGTCGTTAATAGGCTGTTGTTTGACTTTTTAAAAAAAACTTAAATGATTAGATCAGTTCATGTTTGCAGTAATACCACTACTGCAAATATTACAAATGAAACATTCTATATTAATCCACTTTACAGCCCCCAGTAAACTGTCCAGATGAAACAGTATTTGCTGAAAATAAAATTGCATCCACAGCTCTGATGGTGCTGGATTCATCCTGAGCTCGAGGCAGTCATTTCACTGTAGAAACAGTGAGTCTGTGCAGCAGCTGCTGCTGCTGCTTGTAGAAAAGCATTTAGGCTAACAAGGCCACGTACGATCGCAATGACAGGTCATGAGGTAATCGATGAAGTCACCTGCTGTGTCACCTGCATAAATTGCACGCAGCTCCCCTTTTAATTTGGAAACCGTTTCGATCCTGCTGCTGTGTGACGCTACAGCTGTTTAATGGCATCAGAGAGAGGAAGGCGAGATTGAAAGTGGGTTGAAGTGTTGTGTACGAGTTGGTCACGCTGTGATCCCTGAAGGAGATGCTGTAGTGGGTGCTTGGTGGAAGTTTTACCCAGCTGCTGAAGTAGTGCCTCCATTATTTAGAGCTAAGAGTATAGTAGAGGTTATTCCTGCATGACATTATATGGCAAGCAAATTCTACGTGAACTCCTGATAGAAATATTGTAAAGATAACTGTATATCCCACGCCCACCATTCCCAACTATCAACTATCATGTTTTTCCACCAGATTTTGACCACACTGCACATGTCAGACATATGCTGGTCAGGCAGAACAGGACAAGACTGGTAATGACTCCTGATGCTCATTCACACCTTGCTCTCTGCGGCTCCACTGAAAAATCTGTAAAACCATTAGAGGCTGTCCTGCACCAGCTGATGCAGAGAGTGCAGGTGCAGGAATGAGAAGGGTACTTCATGACAGACAAAGAAAGGAGGAGGAGATCACTTCTACTTGAATTTTTTTCCCTCTTTTTTAAAGTGATCTCATTACACAACTTGCACAGCACCTTCCTCCGCACATGTACACGTGAGATGAAGCCTACACACAATGTAGTGTTAATAAGCTACAATGATACTGTTTTCTATTTGGCTTAATTTTGCTTCTCGGTTTCTCTTTTCAGTGTATTATGAATGTATAAAGGGATCTAACAAGCTCACAGATATGTTTTTTTTATCAATCCAACATCAGCATAGTGAGGCTGTTGACTTGTGTCTTCATTTCCTGCTAACATTAAGCTCACGCACACCCATTTCTATTATCAAAGCCTGGATTCCCTCTCTGAGACTGAAGCAGAAAACAACACCGAGCCACATGGGACAGCTAATTTCAACACGGAACACATACACAGCGCAAGCTCATGAGAGACACTTGAGATGATTATAAAAATGCTTCCTAATAGAAACTGGATCCATACTGTCCAACAAATCAGGTTAAATGCTCACACATGCACAATGGGTGCACAAAAGAACACACAAGACCACTTATCTCAGGACATGGAGACGAGTGCACACCCACGCTTGCTCACGCCCTGTTGCAAATGAGTGAGTCATGGAATATGCATAAATATAAAAGGAAGATCAATGTCAATTCCAGCTCCATTTCTCTCGTCGTCTCCTCTGACATTTTCGCAGACAATCCAAGAACGCACATCCACCCACGTACACATGAGCCCAGGGTGTGTGAGGGGAGCCACGGCAAAGCAAAAGCACAATTGAAGTAATAAAGTCTGACATTTTCATGGAAATGTCTGATTTTGTCACAGGAGCCGCCAGCAGATGTGTCTCACCAGGGGAGTTATTTTAGAAAAGCTGCTTGGGTAAGATAATACAGATCCTCTGAATATAAAAATGGATAATGACTGTCAACACTGCCAAACAAAGCTGTGAACAACAGAGAGCTGCCATCCCTTCTAATTAACACTGGTCTCTCGAAGCAAACAGACTGAAAAAAGAGGTTGTGCAAAATTATATTTTGGGTGTTCCTTCTGTTTCCACTCAGCCACTCATTCAAAAACAGACATGTTGCCTCCCACAAAAAAAAAAAAAAAAAAAGCTGGTGAGTCTGCAGAGGCCGATATGGAACAGAGTGTATCATCCGTCTAAGAAAGTTTTAACTGGTGGTGCCGTGGATATTGGTTGTAAAGTTCATATTTCTGACAGCTTCCAAAGTCAAACTGAAGTTCTCTTAATGTCTTGTGCAAGGAAATACAAAGGAAAATTAAACCTTATTGGCCATCTGTTGGGGCTGCACAGTGGCTCAGTGGTTAGCACTTTCGCCTTGCAGCTAGAAGATCCCCAGTTCATGTCCTGGCCTTCCCGAAATCTTTCTGCATGGAGTTTGCATGTTCTCCCGTGCATAGGTTCTCTCCAGGTACTCCGACTTCCTCCCTCAGTCCAAAAACATGCACCGGTTAATTGGTAACTCTGTATTGTCCATAGGTGTGATTGTTTGTCTCTATATGTTGTCCTGTGATATGACTGGTGACCTGTCAAAGGTGTCCCCTGCCTTCACCCTAATTCAGCTGGGATAAGCTCCAGTCCCTTCATGACCCTAATGAGGATTAAGTGGTGTATAGATAATGGATGGCCATTTGTTTTTCATCTAACCTAGTGTTGCTTTTTTTACAATCAGCCTCTCAAGACATATATTCCTTTATAACCTACTACATTTGTGCTGCTGATGAGGAATTGGTTCACATGACAGTGGATGTGCATGTAGTTCTTTTCATTGACAATATGCAGTCCACACTATAGGGTACATGTTGGTTGTGTTGCTTGTTCACATCAAACACTGAAAACACACACAGGGATGCTTCTAAAAGGCTGCGACTTTGTACTTTTACCTAGCAGCATCAGCTCGTTACTGATTGGACTGTTGCATTGTGTCAGTGTGATAATTCCTTCGGTGTGCTGAGCACAGTGGGCCCATATGGCACAAGTCCCACTGTGTTTTGGCTCCGTTGATGGAAAACATGTACAAATCAAAGATCAACAGTCGAGTACTTTAATTACAACTCTTTAACTGATGAATTATAAAAGTGTGGATGATAGAGAATCTCCCTCAACACCCTCTCCACGTGGTAAGAATTAGTTGAAAGCATTTTGGACATGTGCAGTAGTTGCATTTAGAGGGTGTACAGCCCATGTAGTCACAGATTTTGCTCCTCACATGGACATCCGCAGAGGGTCCCAACCAGCCCTTCATAGATTTTGATTAATAAAGGAAATTTATGTGCAGCATATCCTAGTGGACAGGAGACTATAAAGCTGGGGCAGCTAGCTTCCATTCTAAAATTTAAGGTAGCTAGCATCACCTTCTAAAGTTGCTAGGTTAATGGCATACATGCTAGCGTTTGCCGTCACTCTGTCATGGCTCCAGTTGCGATGAAGAAAAATAAGACTGTCAAAATTCACAGCAAAAAGTAATCCTGTTACTTCAGCCCACTGAGTACAATTTATCAATTCACAGTGCAAGACAAGGATGGTTGAAATAATTGGCTTCAGAGACAGCTAACAACACTGGTCATCACCGCTTTGACCACATCTAGCTACTGGAATTATTAGTGTCATATAAGGGATCTGTCTTCTCACAATTCTAAATAAAACTCAAATTCAGATTTTATTTTGGTAAAAAGCCAAAAAGACACAATATGCTATTATTTTGTAGCAACAAGAATTTTAATTTTGGTTTCTTCATGCTTTACGACTTCACGCAGCTTGTGCAAGTGTGACTGACCCCCCTACCTAAAAGTTCTGAAGGCATCTGGTGTGATGTCTGTGCAGTGTGGAGGCCAGCCTAATAGGCCATGAACTGTCAAAGCCACATTCTGTCCATATGCCAAGATGTGGGTGTCTGTGTGTGTTTGTGTGCCACACAACAGAGATACCAGACACCAGGCACTGACCCCGGCAGCCTCCTCCTGGGTAAGCTGTCATCTCCGGGGCGGAAGGTGGAATTGGATGTTAGAGGAAGGACACAGAAGAGAGCATTGTATCAGATTCATGGGATGAGGAGCTGCCCAGAAAATAGAGAGACTAGACCTCCCAGCTACGTGGAAAGATATGTTTCTTTGTGAATCAGAGCACGATATAAAAGGAGAAGATGTGGGAGAGAGAAGTCTGGATAAACAGATACTATCTTCAGCTACTGAAGCATCCATGGCAACCTTCCCACTTCAGTCTTTTGAACAGCTCTTCAAACAGAAAGGCAGCAGATGGTCTACGCCGTACTATTATTTGACACAAGCATTCAGTTATTTAGAGATTTCTCTCAACGGTGTGAAATTATGTCATCACTTCCATCGCGGTCACTGTCGTCATGCAGTAGACTAGTGGAGGATGCTTAATGAAGTCCCAAATCCACATGCTTCATAGTTTTTCTTCCCTCTGTGCAAAGTTGAATCTACTTTCCAATACTGTTACAACTTCTGTTTTGATTTGCCACAGCGCATTTCAATAAACCCAGTGTGGGCAGTGTGATGTATCAGAACATATATGATATATATTATATAACCTAATATACTACAGGTTCATTCCAGTACCCTCAGAGAGGGGGGATTGCATGAGCTTTCTCTGAGGCAACAGATCAAATCATCTCTGATGTCTAACTCCTATAGCATTATCTTCCCACGTCATTGGTACCGTTTACAGTGAAGTGTATTTTTAGGTATTGTTACTGTACTGTCCTCGGTATATTTGCTGAATATGACTTGACAGTCAGACAAACGGCTTCCATAAATCAAGCCTCTGAAGCCTTTCATTTGACTCCTGATCCACAGGTTTACTGACATTAAAAGAAGGGTGAAATTGACAGACAAAAGGCATGGTAAATGCATACTTGCTAGACAAATATATATTAAAAACATCTTAACTCATTATCTAAAAAAATTCAATCCATTCGTCGATGTTATCTTTTAACAGTACAAGTTGTATGTATTAATTCTATTTTTCTCAACCTAAAAATTAAATACACGACAACATATTTTAACATAAATCACTTGTTTTTGGATCTGTTTATTTGTAATTACTCTTATATGAGCTTATTGTAGAGTATTAATTAGCAAGCATTAACACTAGCAGTTGGAGAATTTCCAACAACAAACTTCCAAAATCTAACACCGTCCCAAAAATAAACGTTTGCAATTGTACATAAAGGCAATTTAAATCACTACATAACCAGAATGCTACAAAAGGCATAAGATGTATGTAGATGTCACTGGATTAGCACAGATGCAACCAGAATAGACGTTTTCAAATACATACTGACGTACTTCCTGATACTGACAACTCCCTGTCACTCTTAAATTGCCTTCAGTGAAATACAAAAACATGTAATTAGAAAAACATAGAACTTTATAATATGTTACATTAGCTGTAACAGAACAGTTACGCACAAAATCTTAGTCCAACACTGAGATCAACAAAGCAGTGTGTGGAAGAAAGCTGCCTACAGCATTAGCCGATGATTTTTTCAAGATTATATATGAACTGACCAGTAACTAGCATGTGTTTATGGAAGTGCTGCTGTGGTTCCTACTGACAATCAGTGACAATCTACAGCTGTTTCCAGCTTTAAGTCTCTTTTTAATGACATTGTTTTGATGTGCCAGTCCATACGGTTGAGTCCCGCTGGTTCTCATAGCTCAGCCTACCTGCTGCTTTAAAGTGCATTTTTCATTTGCTGCTCAGATCTACAATTACAGACCAGATGAATGCAATCAGTCAAAGCTGTGAAATTGGTGCTAAAATGTGTACATAAAAAGCTGGAATACATATACAACTATTATTAACATCTCAGTGACCACTTGTGCTGCTTTGACGTCACAAATTTTCCAAAGTAGAGTTTTGTTTTTTTTTTGCAGGTCCCAGCACAAAGAGGTTAAACCTTTAAATGCTATTATGAATATGTTTCTGAGAGTGAGCAGCCTAATTATTAGGAAAAAAATGAGCACCGGGGAAATGCCAAGCAGCACAATACTTAATGAAAGTTGTAGAATTCCTGTGTTTGTTGGAGCCAACACCTAATCCATTTCTAATTTAGCGATTTCAGTGATGCTATTTGGAGAGTGACATTAAACTAAATTGATATTGATTCTGCCATAACAAATTTGACATTTCATTCAAAGTAAGCTGGCTGCTTTACATCTCTGAAGGAAATTCAACAGGCTAGTAAAACCGTTAGCAAATTATTTGGATTTACACAGTGTGCTTATGCAGAACAGGCACCAATGAGTGAATGCAGTAAGTGGCTGTAATGTCAGGGCCATTGTACAGTGGTGTGAGCTTGTAATGGAAGATAAAAGTAGGACAGAAATAAATTGCATTAGTGGCTTATGCCATAACAAAAAGTTCAGGTTTCTTACCAAAAGTGGTAATTAACCTTTGCCCAAACAGACGTCCTTCCTTCCCATAGTTTGTGACAAAGAGGCCACTTAATCAATTCAAATATATGTATGAATATGTGTTGCATTTCAAAAGAAACCATTTCATAAATACTGTGATTTTACATTTCTCTTTTTAACTCTAAAGAAGTTGAACAAAGAGGTCAACAGTGAAAGACTTTTAAAGAGTATACATGAATGAAGGAAAACGAAAGAAGAGAAGTTCCAAAAAACAAAGTAATTACATCAGTTATGGTAAAACAAAGATTACTGTTTCAACAATCATGACAAAACACATCCTAGGCCTTTGATTGACTGTCGTAATAATACATGAAAAAAGCTCTGTATCTTTTCCTTGTCATCAGCTCTGTTCCTCACATATCCCACACACATACAGACCTTAATAACTTGTAGCCTTGTTCTGTTCCTGTTTGTTTATTCTAATATTAAATCCATATTTCTCTCAGCCATGCATTACATTCTTGCCTCCTCCAACTCGATTACAAAGGTGACCCCATAATCAGTGGTGCCCACAAGTAACAAACACTGCTATCTGTTAAATTGATTGCAGGCAGTCGCTCAGGCCTCAATACCTTGGAGTTTAGGAAAAGTAAAAGTAAAGAAGCACAGATTCCAGCAGTTTGAATGGATTGCTCTCTCCTGCTGGAACAGCTTGCTGATCCCGTTGAATTCTTGTACAAATGGCATTTTAAACAGCACAAGTACAATATGTTAACAGGATCACTGTAGATCCGGTGCAGGATTTCTGCAGCATGACATCTTTTATTGTCTTTGGTTAGCTAAAAGCTTCAGATTCTCTCAGGGATTGAGTATGTACAACCAGCAGGCATGGCTTGAGAACCACTGTGAACTTGGCATCTGTGCAAACATGAAAGGGATTTCACCAGGATTCATGAGGTTGTAGCCCTATGCATGCTCAGAGGCAGAGAATAGTATGTGAAAACCAGCGTGGCAATTACAAACCAAGTGTTCAAGTTGTGCAGGAATGTCTCAACTGCCTTGATTTTTGCCACTAATGATCAGCCACAAAATTCAAACTGACTGCCTAACATTGTGTAGGTTCCAGCTCTGCAACTTCAGGGATGTCCTGTAATACCTGGTGCCGGGACATTGACAGTAGATTCTTTGTGTCCTGTGGGCTACATGGTGGACCCTCTTGGTGGAGGTTCTTGGGCTTGCTCCAGTGCATTCTGTTGATACTTGATCTGACTGGGATCTTGGGGGTTTGGATTCTGGGTCGATGCATCATGCTCTTTCTATTGTTCCTTGAGCTGTTTCTTTGCAGTGTTTTATGGAGTGGTGGGAAGTTGCTACTGTTGGGGAGTGCTGTTACCATGTAGAGGTGTGCTTGGTCTGGAATAATATTGAGGCGAGTGGTACATGTCCCCAACATGAATACCAGGACCCAATGTTTCCCAGCAGAGCTTTGCATTGTAACAAGATATTCAGTGTCACACATTTCACCTGTCAGAGGTTTCAAGGTTGTGGTCCATGAATATATATGTATATAAATGATGGATGTAGCCACAGTGACATCACCCATTGGTTTTTGGATTTCCATTCTGAAGTGCCTCGAATTTGGTATTTTAGCCTTGACCTCCTTGGATTTTTGAAAATGGATGTAATGAGCAAGGGTAGATCTGACAGCAAACTCGAGGACACTGCGTACGTGCATACAAAAGTAATTTGTCAACCATAAGGTAGCCTCGCCCTAAAATATACGTGCCTTTGTGTCCTACTTTACTATAATTGGACCATAGTTTACAAAATAACACCATGTTGTATTGAGTAAGACTTGAAAGGCCACAAACGCTTTTAAATCAATAGAGAAGTTGGGTTGCTTGTTTTTGCAACTACAAGAGTCGCCCCCTGTTGGCCATTAGAAAGAATCCAAGTGTAAGGCACCTAGACTTTGGCTTCATTTTGCAGACCCAAAGACTGTCCACTTATTTGTATCTCCTGTGGCTTACACACAGCTGTATATATGGGACATCAGCTGAGCAGTTAAAGATTATGTTTTTTCTGAAGAAGGTGAGCATACAAACACTGAATTTTTCTTCCCCACCATGACACTGCACCTATCTGCTCCAACCCCAATGCACTTCTTAATGTCCAGCTCACGACTCTGCAGAAAATAGGTCACAGTGGAGTCAGTAGCCTCTTCTGTTTCATCATCCAGTGTAATCAGACCCAAAAAGGTGGACACAATTTTGTCCGGCATCATACAGAGGTAACAGATTATCACACACAGTAGCCTGACACATGCAATGTCCGTGCTTTCATCAGTCACAAGGGAGTGCTGGGAATCTCTGATATCTCTCTGAAATTCTTTGAACATGAGTGGATGAGTGGAGCAATTGCATGGCTGATTAATACTGTGCATTTGGGCTGATGCATTTTGATTTCTCTATCACGAGTAGATCCAAGTAATTCACTGACACGGTCAACGGGACTAATGGATGTCAGCGGCTGTGTAGGTTGCTACTGTCAAGTCACTTCTATTTCTTGGCTCATTTTGATTTGAGAGTAAAGCTCAGCAAGCCTCCTATCTTTTATGTTTTGAAGTGATGGCATGTCAAATAAGAGCTGCATAATGTGCAAATACTTATCATTTGCAGAATGTGCACAGTTTCCTGCACCTTATGTCAGATCCAGTCCTAATCCACTCTTTTCTGTCCTTTTTTGTATCCTTTCTCTATTTCACCCTCTAAGTCCTCAGCATTGTTTGTAATGGAGTTAGAAAAGCCTAATCGACTGTGTGTTTCTAATTTGTCTCCCTTGCTAAGTGTCATCCTTGAATGGGCTATAGCTGGATCCTGCGACAGAAGGACAAACTAGGCATTCTTGCTTTAATTGACAGGTATAATGGAGATAGAAGAAGACCTAGGAAGTGTGTCCAAACTGCATTTCAGAGCCCAAAAAATCGCAACCTGTGACTATATCTGGAAACAACTTCACAGAAAAACAAACCCAGACTCACTTAATGTTCATGATGCACAGATTGCCTCTGACATCATCCGAATCCTCATGCACACATATATCATCCACCTGCCACCCACCTGAATGAATCATCTTATCCAATTTAGAGACCTGCACCGGATTGCAAATCACAATTTTATTTCTGAATGGGATATGCCTAAGTATGATAAATGTAAACCCGTTTAATTCCATTTTTAATCTTTTTTCAGATCCCTCTCTCTCCTCCTTTGCTGTTTAAGACAAATGGACTTTGTTTAATGAGAATCTAGTCTTCTAATTCATACCTGGCAAAAAATGAATCTTCTGAATATGTTCATATTTTAGGGACTATAATTAATATTTTTTGTAATTAATAATGTATCATTTCACCTGCTCACAACTCATCTGCTGTTAATTGAATGTTAATTTTTATGACCCGATCCCTGGATTAACTGCAGTGCCTCAGGGTATAGCTGTGATCTGTGCATTACTAATAAGCAGACTGGGCAAATATGGTGTCCAGCTCCAGGGTGAAGATATAAAACGCAAAAAAAACAAATGTAGAACAAACGTAGAGCTCATGAAAATGACACACACTTCTCAAATTAGGCTTTTTGTGTTAGGTCTCATTTATTTTCTTGCAAATACATGAAAGAAAAGGATAAAAAAAAATGTGTGGGTGATTGTGTTTAGGGAGACTATAAAACATCTTAGTGCAAACAAAAATGACTAATCACATATAAAAAGAAAGGTTACGGTAAAAAAAAATAAATAAAAAAGCTTACAAGGAAGACTAAATCGACCCGACTGACAGATTTGATAGCTGGTTGTTTTTCAAAAAAAGGAGACAAATCTGTAATAATAGCAGATGGTGCTTGCTTTTCATCCTCTCCGTCATTTCTCTGCAGTAATGTCCCTGCCATCTAACAAACTGTATATTTTTCATCTCTTGAGCATAAAAAGTGATGTATGTCTGTGACAAGAAAAGTGGATCGTCTTTCGCCTGGCACAGAAGACAGAGTGCTGAAAAACTGGTGTGGCAACTATTAATTATTTAATGTGATTATGGTGGTTAGAAGATGGGTGCTCGCCTTTTTGACATATAGAAAACTGAATGCGTTTTTCATGCCTCTGAAAAATCCTGAGGAACAGAAAATATCTGCCAATACATAACATCCAGCTCTTTACTTCGGTGTAGCAAAGCCTTTAAAAGGAGCACGACCCAAATTTTTATGCTTTTATTTTGTGCTACTTCTGTTCTTTCTGCTTTATTTAATTGAAGTTCTTTAATTAGCCCTTCAAGGCTATCTTTAACTCCTTCACATCAACACGTTATGAAGCCAAAAAACCCAAAAAACAAAAACAAATCTCTCAGTTGCAGATCTTTAAATTAAGTTCCCATCTGCTTTTAGGTGAACTTCAGAAATTCTTCTTTTCTGCTTTTAAAATGCTATTTGATTTGCAAATAGCAAACACTTAAATATAACCCACCAGAAATGTTGCCGTTTTGATACAAGAAGCAAATTAAATCACACAGCAGCAAAAAAGAATTATAAATGCGATTTGGAATATTTGTTTTTCTGTTGTACTCTCTTCACAGAATGTATTTAATATAACCTAGAAAAACACCTACTGATTTAATTTTGTTCTCTATGTGATTAAGTCACATCGCAAACAGATAATGAATTCTTTAAAGGTAAAATATGCAAGATTTAGAGCAAAAATAGACAGTAATATAGCAGCAAACAACTGGGAGACATGAAAGTAGTGGAGTAATGCTGTCCGCTGCAAAGAATGAAGTCACTCTCCCTCTGTGTATGTTATAATCTGAGCTTCTCTGTTTTGGCAGCAGTCCAGCCAAATGTGCACATTAGTGCATGTGGCTCCATCCCTTTGAGATGGTTGGCCCTCTTCGCATTTATATATGAACCGAGAGTGACCTTCCACATTCAGTTGGAAAAGCAAATACAGTAAAATATTCAGTTAGTTCTGTAAAAATTCAAAGAATTTAAAAACTATTTTATTTATATTATTTACATAATTTATGTGCACTGATTTAAATTCAGTTCAGTGTGAAAGTCTCTACTGCTGTTTTGGGACTTTTTTATGCTACTGTTCTCCACTTGTGACTGTTGTTGTGTGGTTTGTGAGTTCATTTCCACACATGCAACCACTCTGGTCGTTAGTGGCTACTTTGATGAGTCAAAAGCTTAGAATACATTTTGGTTACTAAATTGATTTTTTTCTAAACTTCATTTGTTTATTTGTTCTATGCCTTCATTTAAGAGTGCAATGAGACATTAACATGCATAATCATGTAAATAGTATACTCATAGTTCCTAAAAAATATAATTAGGATTCTGTAAATGTGGAAAATAAGGTTGCTTTCAAGAACTTTGTTGCCTTACATACCATTGTTTCCGGTCCCCAGTCTGTGCTTGTATACATCTCTGAGGCCATCTGCTCTGCGTTGGTGTATACCACCAGAAGATATAGCATCAATTGTGGGCAGTGACAAAGCAAAGCCGCCCTGTAATTGAACTGTCCAGTGTGTGAGTGAGTGTGTGTCTGTGCATGTAATTGAACGGCTCCATGTGCTGGACTGTTCGTGTATGTGCGCCTAACTGAAGCGTCTATAGCTGTCGGCTGGAATGTTGATAGATTAGTGAATCAGACATAGTCTCTCTCACGGGACACGGCAAGCCTTTATTAGCTTTTGCTATGCAGATATAACACACACACACACACACACACACACACACACATATATATATATATATATATATATATATACATATATAGGCTAAGATATAGATCCAGATAGGAGATCTCATTTGCTTTCCTGTCAGTCGCTGATGATTCATCTGGGATGGGAACAAATGCACTTGGCTTGATCATGATACATGATTTAAGAGGAAGATTAGGGAGTAGAAACCTGCATGAAAAAAGAAATCCAGCAACACAGAGGAGCCTGAAACTATGAAGATAACAGACAGCAGCTTAAATAGTGAAGAAAGATACAGAATATTGTCTGGCACACGCTACCTTCACAGTGGTTAGGATCTATAATAAATAGCACAGTGGTTTCTACTTCTCATTAAGCAAAAGCAGCCGGAGCATACATTACTGAACTAAATTAAGTCCTTACTTGACACAAATAACCAAATGCTTACTAATATAAAGTGGAAAAAAGAGTGATTTTGCAGCACGGAGAGGGAGAAAAAAGAGAATACACAGATAGAAAGAAAGAAAAAGTGATTGCAGATCTCAACTACAGGGCTTTTTATGGAAGCCAATTTGACATGTCACATTAGGAAATGCACAGTTGAAAAATTCAATATGTCCGCTGCTGTTACTAGGCTTTTCTGAGCAGAACCACATCTATATATAACTGAATCAGAATCTTCATTGTCAGTTGAGTCAGATTTGGCTGTTAACTATGATGTGTTTCTGTTTAAATCAAGCTCTTGTAACCTAACTATTAAAAAACCAAACAACCCCCCCCCCCCAAAAAAAAACAAAACAAAACAAAACACTTGTTTCAATGAATAAACATGAACAAATGACACAGCTTATGAAAAAAACTTATGACATTGCCTGTTATAAAATGAACATGGTCAGATCTCATCTCTCAGCTTAAGTAGCCTATCATGTTTGTTGTTGAATGATAGACTTACTGTAGCATCAAGATGTCTGGTTTTAAGCGTCTTTACTCTAGACTGGATAATATCTGGTAACCTTTACTGTCTGCAAACTCTGCTCGATGAGGAGAAGGCAGAGATACCATCATGAATGTACACAGACCAAGCATTTCTTTCATTTCTTCTAGGTCAGCAGACACAATACATAAGACTTGGATAGTTGTTACACTAAAACTTAGGCCTGGCTTTACACTGTACGGCTGACTACTGTAACTTAATCACCTTTTATCGCCATGCACTTCACAGTAGCAGCAGCTATGTACTGGAAAAGTTCAGGTTGCTCTCTTCTCACAACATTGGATCCACATTGCACAAAGCTTACTCACAAAGCCATATTGGTTAAAGCAAAAACCTCAGTTGATAACCAGAGTATACATCCATATGGACCAGTAAAGACTTCCTCCACCACCTAGTAGGCCCAATATCATCCATTCTGATCACTGATAAACAGAATCTAACCTTCATCATGTTGGCAGCCTGTTGCGGTTGAGTAAATAATTGAATGTAAAATCTTCAGTGGAGTTGTTACCCTGGAAACATACATAATGGCACAAAATGGAACTTTGCAACATGCAGGAAATGTAGCAACAGGAAGCACTTTGACCAAAATCAAGATCTTTTTTTCGACCTAACCAAATAATTTTGGCACCTAAACTTAACTAAACAGTGGCCAAAGCCCAAGTAAATGCTGAGTGAAAAACAGTGGGTGAAAACAAGATTAAATTCTCAATGTCTGTGTGGTTCTATCATATCTATGGGTCCATATGGGACTTCACTTCAGCATTTAATACAATCATCCCCCAGTAGCTGGTAACCAAACTGAGTCCACTGGGTATCAGCACCCTCATGTGCAACTGGCTGCTAGACTTCTTCACTAACAGACCACAGTC
The DNA here is from genome assembly GCF_022539595.1 of Amphiprion ocellaris. Lineage (NCBI taxonomy): Eukaryota > Metazoa > Chordata > Actinopteri > Pomacentridae > Amphiprion > Amphiprion ocellaris. The sequence goes on along the minus strand of NC_072783.1, from coordinate 17,776,873 downwards.
AGTCAGAGTGGGAAACACCATCTCCAGCTCCATCTCTGTCTCCATTGGATCCCCACAGGGATGTGTTCTGAGCCCACTACTGTTCATGCTGCTGACGCATGACTGCTGCTCTGCATCCGCCTCGAACCACATCATTAAGTATGCGGATAACACAACAGTAGTGGGTCTCATTCAGAACAATAACAATCTGACCTACAGAGAGGAGGTGAAGCGACTGGTGGACTGGTGCGGCATGAACAATCTGCTCCTGAACGTCGAGAAGACCAAGGAGTTAATCATCGACGTCAGGAGGAAGCAGCCCAGCCATTCACCTCTCATCACTGCCAATAAAGCTGTGGAGGTGGTCAGCAGCACCAGATTTCTGGGGGTGCACATCACGGATAGTCTGGACTGGTCATTACACACATCATCTCTGGTCAAACGGGCTCAGCAACGTCTGCACTTCCTGTGACGGATGAAGAGAGCACAGCTGTCCCCTCCCATCCTGACCACCTTCTACAGAGGCACCATAGAGAGCTGCTGACCAGCTGCATCTCCATCTGGTTTGGTGGCTCCAGGGCCTCAGATAAGAAGTTGCTGCAGAGGATGGTGAGGACAGCAGAGAAGATCATCAGGACCTCTCTTCCATCCATCCAGGATGTTGCACACAAGCGCTGTCTCAGCAGAGCCTGCAACATTATCAAAGACTCCACACACCCCCACCATGGACTGTTCTCCCTGCTGCCCTCTAGGAGGAGGTTCTGCAGCATCAGAACGAGAACAGCCAGGTTCTGTAACAGTTTCATCCCCCAAGCCATCAGACTCTTGAACTCAAATAACCCTTCTGGGCACCAGTTGTCACTGTGAAATATAACTGCTGCTACTTTTTTTTTTCACCTGCATCTTCACTGTAAAATAAATATGTGCGGATGTGTATGTTTACAGGTGTGTATGTGTATATATATATATATATATATATGTGTGTGTGTGTGTGTGTGTGTGTGTGTGTGTGTGTGTGTGTGTGTGTGTGTATTTATATATACATATTTATATATATATATATTTATATAGTTGTTTACATGTATATATTGGAATTATTTTTTAGAAAAATTTTTGTTTGTTTTTGTATTTATCAGTCCGATGGCGAGCTTGTTGCACTGGAATTTCTGTCATAATGTGCACCAACTAGTGTATGTTCTGGTTGACAATAAAGTGACTATTCTATTCATATCTGTCAAAAAGCACAGGAAGCTGCTGTTCCTGCTTGTCTTTTCCAGAGCCAGTGCTTAATTGGGGGAAAAGAAGTGTATTTATATGAATTTCCCCATTTTGCCTGTAATCAGTTGCAAAATTGCCTGAATCTTAAAGAGTTCAATCTCATTGAATGAATATCAAGCAAGTTTATGTGACTTGGAGGCAGACATATTTGAATGTAAATCTCATGACTGATTGCCTCTAGTATGAACATCGACACTGATGACTTGTGACAGATCTTATTTTACTGTATCGCACCACTGATTATCATGTAAAACTTATTTTAATTGCTATATGTATGCATTTCTGTAAGCTGTTAAATTTCCTGTCTTGGCCGGTATGCTTCTATGAAAGACATTTTTCATCTAAATTTTCAAATCTCAAATGTAGACCTTTTCTTCTTGAATAGTATTAAATAACATGTTTTTTAAAACATATAGTTGAAACCCAAGGGTCTTTTCATGGCACCTTGATAAATAAGTCTTTTAGTCCACAGCTGCTGCACATTACCAGATGAGTTTTACAGTTTGGACTATTAACTCCTACAGAGATCCACAATGCTGAGCTTCACATCATCCCCTGGGAACTGTACACTGTTAAAATTTTTACACTTCATTATCTGGACTTTAACCGCAATCCCTGACCTTTAACAGCTTCCCTCAGTACATAAACCAGGAACCTGCTTTCCATTCACCTGTGTATGCCTCCTTATTTTCCCCAGGTGGTGGATGCTGAATGATGAATGATTCATAGATGACACTAAGTGCGTCTTCCATCGTTCAGAAAAACAGAAGTGTATCCCAATCTATGCCTATTACAGCCGCACAGGTGCAATTCTGTTTTCGTCCAGTGGATCTTTTTCCTGGCACTTGTTTTGAGTTGTGACAGTAGAGGAGACACAGGTGCATTAATTATGGCAGCTTCCAACTTATTGGGGATTGTTTTGCTTTCGATGTTCCACTGTCATGGCTTACTGGGCCCTGAATAGAACTGAGCCATCATTAACTCCATCAGCACATTCCTTAAAAATGTCAAAAGGTTACCTTCCACCCTGAGCCATGAATAAACGAGAAGAGCACCCCGAGAACACAGTACTCCACTAAGGCTGCTCAGTCATTGTATAATTTCCAACGGATAAGTTCGGATAATTCTGCACTGGTGGATTTGTAGTAGGATTGCAATCATGTGCTCATCACCAGGTAGCTGACATAGCACTGACTTGTTATCATAGTCACAGTGACGCTGTGCTGCTATCTTGCAATGATACAGAAATTTTTAACAAATTCGTGGATCCAGACTATAAGCTGCATCACTGCCTAAATCTAATTACTTGGTCCTTGGTTCTTGAAGAAATATAGCGTTGGTGAGTGACATAGGTAGTTATATACAATTTGTGAGTTCCGACTTACCACTGTAGGAACAGAATTCCGACGTATGTCGAGGACCCCTGTATATGGAATAACGTGATTATGCTTTTATTTAAAAGACAGCAACACTCATGCCTACAGAGATTAAAAAACACGGGCAAGTCAGTAAAGTTTGATCAGTATACCCTTAGAAAGTAAAAATTTTAATTACAACATCAAATAAATAGACATCGCATGCTGAATTTCCTTGATTTTATTACATTCAAGAGAAAAAGAAAAAAAAAGGAATTCTACCTGAACTTCCTCTGTAAAATTACAGAAAAATATATAAGTGTAGCACTCATACACACCCACTCTGTAGGAGTAATTACATCGAGAATGGAGGGTGCTCGGGTTCGTGAACCCAGAGGTAAATATTGAATAGATAATAGATATCTAATGAAAGTTTTCATTAGGAATGAGACCCAGATAGTTTTCCTTTTGGCCAAAATGAATGACTAGAAGCCGTGTTAGAAAAACATAAAAAGTAACTCAAATTTACTCAAGGAAAGTCTGTTATTTTGGATATTCATTGTTCAATTATATGTGTTTTTTCATAGTTTGACAACTTTTTGCTACCACACAGTTTACTTTTATTTTTGTTTTTGTGTACTTCAGCTAAATTAGGATTGTACTGTAGCTAACACAGCAAACTGATTTGCAAGTCAGTGTTAACTAATGTTGCCATCCTGTCTATTTAACATTATCTTGCCTATCAGACAGAAATCATTCAATCAGCTACAGAGAAAAAAAAAAGATCACACCAACAACACACAGGTTTAGAGGCAGCACAAAGCAGAAGTGGTTTATTCTGATCAATCAGGCAGTAAGCAAACACATCCACACATCTATTCTACCCCAATTTATTCCCATATATTCTGCTCAGATGATGCCAGTCAGTGAATATTCATAAAGTAAGTCACTGTGGTTACAAGGGTGCTCTGAAACTTTCTTGTGATTCCCAGGTTGCTATTTCTTGATTTATTCCAAGAGGTGAGATGGTGGAACAATACTGGGAATTTTGTCCTTGTTTTTAAACATAACCAGGCACACATAATAAGACAGAGACATGAAAGGAGGAAGTGAGATATAATGTTGGCCGCATAGAAAGCTCCCTTAAAAACTGTTGCAGACGTGTAATATGTGTGTGCTGGCTTTTACATGAAAGCATATCTATTATCATAGTAGATGCGGCCTGATTATAGCTACCAGTTTCATGCCTTTTATGCAGTTTGAATAATCAAAGCATTACAGGAGGTCACTGGCTGAGTTGAAAGATGAGAGAGCATAAAGAGTCACTGGGTTCATGCTAAAGTCATTTCCAGGCCTCCATCAGAAAGTAACACATAGGGGAGCTTCTGGACTGATGAGATCTAACAGTGTAACTTCTGCTGTTAAAATGGAATCATATGGCAAAACTGATCTAACAGTTAGCGCTGTAGCTGCAGTGATATGGGTTTGAACGCCGACATCAAAGTGTCATTATGAGGGGAAGTATGAGCAGAAGGTGTAAGAGCCAGTCTGGGCAGACTCGGCATACAGGGATTCAACTGTCTTTACTTGGTTCTTGTTGAGGCAAGCAGATTAAAAATGTACTGTTGGACAGATCGTCCAGTGGAGCTGGTATGTGGTGGGGCAGAGAAAAGAATGAGGGGCAGGTGTGTGTGATGGTGAGCTGAGGTGGGGGCACACTGACCTCAACCTGTTATTGATGTGTGATCTGTCATTTCAGCCACCGTTACTGAGGTGTACAAAGTACCACGGTGGAAGAACAGTAACGGTGAAAACTAAGACTACAGCTTTCCTTTACTTGGTGAAGGCTGATATCCTTCTTTTCATATAGGAACCAGTCACATCATTTGAACATGCTGAATCAGGGAATGAACGTGGTGGCAGTATGTCCAATCAGAAAGCAAACATGACTGTCTGTGTCATTGTTTCTGAAAGTCTCGGTTTCTGCCCTTTCAGATTAAAGTGCAACCCCAGAGTTTTCAAACAAAAAATAGGTGTTTGGCATTTTCATAATTCTCCTTTTTCAGGTATTCTGGACAATTTTTATATAAATTTTTTGTTCCTTTCCTACAACCATTTACTGTGGAAATATCTTTATTCAATCTTTATTGAAAAACTCTTAATTTAGGCATAATGAGTATATGTTGCAGCAATAAAAGTCTTCAGCTTCTTTCATGTTTCAATTGCAGGGGAAAAATGCATGTGTTCTTAATGTTGAGGGGGACGTATCTTCTGCATTCCCCCTTACACCTCTGGTTTAAGCAGTCCGGAGTAGTGTGGATGTTAGGGATAAATGTTGTAGGAGTTAATGGAAATAAAATCTTTAGCTGAAGTTCAGGAGCAGGACCACACCACAATCACTCCCCTTCCTGTCGTACGTCTATACATACCGCTGTGCCCTTCCCACTTCATTTGCATCCAATAAACAATCAGGCTTCAATCTGATGATGTAGCTTCTAAGTGCAGTTTAAAATGACAACATATTACTGTGGATGTAGCCCGGCTGCTGGAGTTCTTGCATGGACATCGAAACCCTCCTGGTTGAATTAGTTCACCCATCCATTCATATTCTTTCACTTATCAGGGCTCACAAACTTCCAGAAAGTTTTGGGTGTACCCCGGGTTCTCCTCCCATTTGGATGTGCCTGGAAAATGGAACTGAAGAAGGAAGTTACCCAGGATGCATTCTAGTCAGATGCTTGAACCACCTCAGCTGGTTCCTTTCACCAAGAAGGATCAGTGACTCTACCCTGAGCTCTCTCTGGATGACCAAGCTTCTCACCCTATCTTTAGGGCTAAGCCTAGCCACCGAATGGAAGAGGTTCATTTCAGCTGCTTGTATCCACAGTCTCATGTTTTCAGTCACTACCCAGAGCTCACTTACTGTAGCTGAGGGTTGGAACACAGATTGACTGGTAAATCAAGAGCTTTGCCTTCTGACTCACCACAACTGCCAACTCTGCACCAATCCATCTGTTCATCTCTCGCTCCATTCACCAGTCACTTGAGAATTCTGAGATACTAACTCCTTCGCATGGGGTAGCAACTCACCCACAACCCAGAGGGAGCGAGCCATCAGCTTCTAGCAGACACCTATGACCTCAGACTTGTAGGTTCTGACTCTCATGCTGGCAGCTTCACCCTAAGATATACTAAAGGCCTGATGAAGTCAACAGTCAACCACAACATCCACAGAAAGTTTCTGGTCAAGTCATCGGCACGAAAGAGTCATAGAGATAAAAATTCTGCTACATCTACCACTAATTGTAGGTGAAAACAGAAGAATATGGTGATTACTGCAGTGCAATAAATTCTCTTTTAAATTCCTGGCCAATTGTGGGTAAAATCAGCAATTATGGCATGTACATAAGAAAACTATTTAAAATGACATGTGTGTCATGCATTTAAATTTGTCTCTATGCTTTTTTATTCCTTCTTTGGTTTTACCTGCTTCCCACGGAGGTTGTGAGGAATAACTGAAGACTGCGCTGAGGACATATGATGCAGACATTCACAATTACACAACTCTTCACAAACCTCAACCACATCTTTAAGACTTGTGCCAAGTAGTGCTATTAGGCTTGTGTGTGCAGTCAGAATCACTTTTCCAGCTGCTAGCTTTGTAATAAGAGGCAGCACTCACCTTTTACAATGATAGCACCTGCTATTTTCATGTCTCTTTTTAAAATGCACACGATAAAGAAGAAGCAGAAAGGTGGAAGGCAGAGGGGAAGAAAGATGGTGCTTACAGATCAGAACATGTGAGGCGAATTCACGTCGGGATAATTAGCAACCTCTGACACTGGACGCGCCATGAACGAGTAGTAACAGAGCAGAAGGAATCCATGGCAGGCTAATTAACAGAACATGCTAATGAGATGATTTGTCCACGATGTTGGCTGTAACCACAGAAGAGAAGCCGATAAAAGGAAAAGCGGAGGAGGAGTGGAGAGAAGCAATCAGCATGGAAGCACGTAGAGTGATATTTATAGGTGATTAGAGTTGATTTACAGACGCTTCACTCTGGTGGTCCGCTCCAGCACAAGTGGAAAGCATGTGCAAGTAGTGGAATTATTTAAGTAAACACTACTGAAACAAACGGGGAAAAGCTTTCTATTTAAGTTCACCATAAATACTTCTTTTCTATCTTTTTAAATATCTTTTTCATTAGCCCTTTGAATCCCAAAACCCACTGGTAAATGGGTTAAAAATGCTAAAATCATACTGTTTTTCAAAGCCTGAAACGGTAAACAGGGCTTAAAGTGAAAAATAATCCTGAGCCAGTTTTTGCTTTTGGGTGGGGGTCGGGGCACAATCTAGCTAACTAATAAGAAATTAAGATATTTGCCTTCACAAACTCAGACTACAGATTATAGTAATACAACAACTGTCAGTAGGTTGTGGTAGGTATTCCATCTCACTACAACATGGTGCAAATATATTGTTTAACAACCAATCAGTAAAAGACATGGAAAAGGACGTTGATTCACCTTTTAACAATATGCGCACCATTTGCACTATATATTCTGAAATACAACTATGTAAACAATTACAGTGCAAAAAAACCCAACTAACCAAATCAAAATAACAGCAAACTATAGTTCAGTTCAAATAATAACAGCAAAAAAAAAAAAAAAAAAAAATATTAAAGTGCTCTAAGAACTGGTAACTTAAATAATCAGAAATGAGAAAATTTAAAATAAATACAGTTTACTACAGAAAATTACAGTTCAATTAAAAAACTTTTATGGTGCTACAAGAACTGCTAAGCTGAATCTTTTTTCCTCCCCTATCTATTTTTCTTTCTTTCTGACATCTTTAACTTGTTCCATAGTGTTGAGGCAGTGGTTCTCAATTTTTTTCTGTCAGGCCCCCCTTCGGAGGACAAAAAACTTCCGCGCCCCCCCCCCATTCCATTGGTAGATGAAGTAATGTAGTTCTGTCTTTTTTTTTTCGAGCCAAACGCCGGTACTGCACACTGGAATTCTAGCACGGTGCCGGAATACTTTAAGCCATGTGTAAAAATAGACAGAATCACTGGATTTTCAACTTTTTGATCTTCCTAAAACTAATTTATGTGTGGCAAGTGGGTCCATCAGGAAAGTCAAAGCTTAAAATTGTGATATTTCATGAAAAGTAGTTAATTAAAAATGCGGCAAAATAAATCATTTGCACTAACGAGATTCTGTAAAAGATGAAAAAATAAAAATTCTGTGCTGCTTGGCAAAACCATGAAATCATTGTATGACTTTTCTCTCTACTTCTATTCATGGTTGTGCTGTTTCCATAGGAGTGCAGGACCTTTACATATATAAGTATATTGCAGTGAAAAGTGAGCCCACTGTGAGTAATAAATACCCAGAAACAGCTTGGGGCTTAAAGGGTTGAATGGTGAACAACAATATCTAATTTTCATTATGTTCAGTCATTTCTGATTAATATTTTGGAAATGCGCTTATTGGCTTTTGTATGGCTTTCAGTGATAAAAGAATATCGCTATGAGTCTTCTATGTTTTTTCGTATGAGTTTAGCCTGACTGACTACAAAAAGTTGAAGTATGTAAGTACCTATCCAAACTTTCTTCAAAGATAACATTTCTGCCTTGATAATTTTTGCATAATATACACTGTTTCAACATTAACACATTAACAAGAAAAGCACTCAGAGCGCAGTACTCCGCCAAGGCTGCTCAGTCATTGTATCATTTCCGATGGCTGAAAAAATTTGTGTCAGAAATCATGGCACTATAGAATGTGGTCATTTAATATAGATGTACCCATGAACAAAATGACCTTGCGCTGAGCACGTGTATGCATGTGTATGTTATATACGGATACCGAATTGCGTGACCTACATATGTAGCGGCCGGCGGGAATTGATAGCACTCAGAAACAGCCCCACAATTTAATCAATTGTTCCCTGTATCATTTTCAACGGATAAATCCCGATAAGTCTGCAACAGTCAATTTGTAGTAGGATCACAATTATGTGATCATCAGCAGGCAGCTGATGTAGTGTTCACTTGTAGTCATAGTTACAGTGATGCCGTGCCACTATCTCACAATGATATAGAAGTCCTTATGCAATGATATAGAAATAATATGTGGATCCAGACAATAAGCCACATCACTGCCAAAATTTAAAGACTTGGTCCTTGTGCAGGGCCGTGCAGAGACCTTTGGAGGGGCAGGTGCTCAAAGTTAAAAGGGGGCAAATGGAGCACAAATTTGAAACACCATACAGAAACATACCTTACAATATAACTGGCTGAATTGTAGCAACCCATATTCATAAAGAATACAACATGGAATCATGACATACCATATCATTGTTCACACCTCATATCTTTTAGGGGGCAGTCTATGTTTGATCTGATGGGGTTCATTGAACAGCTTCTGTTGAGGGGGTTGGTGAGGAGGCTGCTGCTGATCTCACTGGAGGTGGGCTGTATTGATCTGAGAGTGTAGACACTAAAAAGAGCACGGGAGAGATAGTAGCTGATTAAACAAGTGTTATGTGATCATGACAAGATGCAAAGATAATACTGAAAATGGCTGAGTGTGACCTGCCATACTGCTGATTGTTTGTAGGAGACTCCTGCTGAGAGAGGCTGCAGCCAGGCTGACTGTTGGAACTAAACACAACTAGTTGCTCATTCGTAAAGTGAAAGGGGAACAGTAATGGGGGGACCAGAATAAAAGAGGGATGGAGGTACAGCCTATACCCACAAAGCCAGAATTCAAGCTGTGCATTAATTTAGGACATAGGATGATAATGTATTAAGTTGAATTTAGATCACCATTAGACACTGAACTGTTTAACTGTGGTTACTCTTCCTGGAGTCCTTGTTTTGAAGTTTCATACCTTTTCAAGACATGTACTGTATAGCCACGAATTTGCTCCATGGTGCAGATTCATATTCTGCCTTTATTATTTGTAGTGCTAATAATAAGGTAAAAAATAATTAAATGAGGGCACCAGGATAGCTCAACGAGTTAAGCCAGCGACCGCTGCATGTCTTCCCCCCCACTCTTCTCCTTCCTTTCCTGTCTGTCTACACTATACTATCTAATAAAGGCATAAAAGGCCAAAAAAAAAACTTAGGGTAGATCTGAATTATTATTGTTTTTGTTTTATTTATTAAACCGCATGTGCCTGTCCTTGTGTCATTTCTGACCGTCCCTGAAAATTTCATCCAAATCTGTTAGTCCGTTTTTGAGACAGACAAACTCGCGCCGATCACAACATAACTCCACTGTTCCTTGGCGGAGTAACTAAGAGTGTATATTGCTGGGTGTGTTTTTCTTAATGGACAAAGCAAGCTGCCCATGCTGCTTCTAGTCTAAATGCTACACTTGGCTAAACTAACTCCATCTTCATGCTTTTACACACAGAGAAATGAGATTAGCATCAATCTTCTCAGTTGGACTGAGGCAGTTGGCAACTGAGTGCTGGAATGAGAGTCAGTACCTCCAATTGTGAGGCCATGGTTCTCTTCCAGAAAGTAGTGCATTGCTCCTTCTGGATTGGGAGTGAGTTGCTGAAGAAGAAGTTTAAGACATCGAGACATGTTTTGGACATCGAGAAAAAGCTCAGAGTAAAGGTGCTGCTCTGTTGTGTCAACAGAAGTCGACTGAGGTGATTCTGACACACAATGATGTTCAGCCACCGCTGTGGTATTTAGGCCCATTTTTGCTCCCAGTCTACCCTCAGGCTGATTGTGCCTCAGGTTCCCAGTGGCCTCTGGGCTTCACTTTAGTCTCCACTCATCACGCTCAGCTCCCAAAGTATCCAAACAATCACTCAGCCACCTACTTGCCACACACCACGCTCAGGTCCTCCAGCTCCCTTCAGCCAACCACTCACCTCCGCAACATTTCCACACCTGCCAGCCCACCTTATCACTCCAACACAGCAAGCAGCCACTCACCTGCCAGTCTGCCCTCCCTAGATTCCCTCTGCAGGCTCTACTCACCACATTCAAAAGACTTGTGAACAAACCCTTGAACTGCAGCTATGTGGTCCAGAAATTCCAAAACGCTTAACAAAGTCTTTCTTTTGACAGTTCACAAAAAATAATAATGCTTCATTGTAATGATCTGACCTGTCTACTCTCATACATAAAGTAAATAAATAAAAATGTCCATCCAGATGAATGCAACAAATTTTTTGTACTTATAATCACAGCCTCCTGTATCTGTTCCAACAGCTGTTTCCCTTTACAGCAAAACCAATCATTGCTCAGTAATTTAAAATGTATATTCAGTGCACCAGTGCAGAAATGTCACCACAGAAACAAGTCTTTAAAGTCCAATATACTGAGAAATACATAGATTTACCAGGAACTGATAAGTGTAATCAGCTCTGTGTGAACTCATTTGGTTGAATGGAACAGATTTTCATTTATATTCAAAAGTCCTGCATGCTAATTTTAAATCAGAAGTACAATTTCAGTGTAAGTCTGCCTTTCTCTCACAGCCATATTTCAATAAAATTCTGGGAAATTGTCATTGTAATTTGGACAAAACCAATCAAAGACTGACTACTTCCAGTGAGAGTTTCACATGGTGGACGGTCCATTGATCTACAAAGTGTAATCAGAGTCATTGCAGATTCTGGCTGTACAGGAATGAAGATTAAAATACGGAGTATGAATTAACACATTGTATGAGAGCCAACAAGAATTGTGCAATGTCAAAAGCCGGGGATATCGACCGTCTTTTTTGCTCTGTTTTGGTCTCCTCCAACTCTTTGAAGGATATGTCTCACTCTTCAACTGCTAAAGGCTACACTGTGTCCACAAACTACGTGCTGAGCAGGTACAATGCTTTATTTCTGAAAACAACCATCTATTGTGGCTGGAAATGACACTGATTATAAAGGTGAGAGTGAAAAAAAAATCTAAAACTACTCAGAACGCCAAAGCTGGGAGCTGAAACAGGCTGAAAGACTCTGTAGAGCTGAGGGGAACTAAAGCAGAAGGTCATTCTCTGTTGGTTCAACACCACCTGTTACCACACAGTGAGTCATAGGTGCTACCATTAGTGCTTTTATGCATGGGCTGTTTTTTCAGCCATTGGTTAATAGTGACTCAGCATTTACATGAGACAGATTAATCCATTTATTAACATCAAATAGCTTACAACCTTTTCAGAACTCAAAATGATTTTTTTCCCCCAATGTTGATCCGTGAAAGTAATTCATAATATTTCTGAGTGTAGACTGATAAATTTCATGATTATACTGCCTAATCTTGCACACAGCCTTTAATTTCTCATTGGGTGACACCTACTAAAACAAATCAGCACAGTAATCTGTTATCGTTATTACTGCATGCTTGCGCTTATTGCAGTTGTGGTAATCGCAGCTGGACGGATGATGCAATCTGTTTTAACAAATGATCTCATCAACCTGATTCTTGAATTTTAGAGCATCCATCAGCTTTTGGAAGTTGTGGTTCTTCTTTTTCAATGTTTTCCAGGAGGGCGTGCTTGTGAGGCCTTCTGGTTTTTCAAGTTAAAGTTGACTCTCGTCGGTGTCATTACTCCGCCAAGGAGGCAGAACCTCGGTGGAGTTATGCGACGGTCGGCGTTGATTTGTCTGTTTGCAATATTACTCAAAAACGCACTAACAGATTTGGATGAAATTTTCAGGGAAGGTCAAAAATGACACAAGGACCAAGTGATTAAATTTTGGCTGTGATGTGGTGTGCTAATAGTCTGGATCCACGGATTTGTTAAAGATTTCTGTATCATTGCGAGATGGCGTCATGGCGTCACTGTAACTATGACTACAAGTGAACACTACGTCAGCTGGCTGCTGATGATCACATGATTACAATCCTACTAAAAACCAGCCATTGCGGACTTATCTGGACTTTTCTGTCAGAAATGATACAAGAAACAATCGATTAAATTGTGGGGGTGCGTCCGAGTCCCATCAATTCCCGCCACCCGCTACATATTTCAGTCACATCCGTACATAACGTACACATGCATAACATACGCCTGGACTCAGCACAAGGTCATTTCGTTTGTGGGTACATCTAGATTAAATGGTCACATTCTATAGGGCCGTGATTTCTGCCACAAATTTTTGTAAGATTTCAGCCGTCAGAAATAATACCAAGACTGAGCAGCTTTGATGGAGTACTGTGCTTTTCTTGTTTCTCTTGGGTCCACTCTACACACTTCTGAGTGTTGTGCTATTCGTGCTTTGAATATCATTTTTCTTGCTGTGTTTCTGTTTTTAATTATCACACTTGACATGAGTAGTACAGAAAAACCATCATCACACCAGGGAGGTTAGTGTGTAATAGAAAAAAGTGAATTGCACATAATATGGTCTGAGGTTGCTAAGCTACCCATGCTATAGACTTTAACCTTAACTGAAAAATACTGATTCAGTCTGCTTTAAATGCAAGTTAACGAGATTTTCATTTTAAGTAGTGTACAGCACACTAAGTCACTATAAATGGACATGTAGTTATAGTGAGTAATTTCCTTAAACATACAGTTTGATGAGGTTCCGTAGCAGTAATCAGTTGTACGTTCACTCCGTCTAAAAATGTCAGTCTGCCGGCTATTAACTGGTGTGAAAATTGGGTGCTGCAATTGAACTGCTTCCCCACTTTGGCTCACACATTCCCATCTCATCCAGTTGCCCACCCCTCGTGCTGCCTGTTTCTTTTGCTTTCGACATCAGCGCTATTTTTAGCTCCGTCCACAGGGAGAAGGAGAGGAAGAGAGAGATGACACAATCCCTTACAGATGGGTGGATGAGAGGAGGAGGTGGAGGAGGAGGCGGAGGAGGAAGAGGAAAAGCGTGGGTGCATTCAGGACGGGTGCTCATTTGAATATCCATAGAAGCAGCTGCGTTCACAAAGGTGCCGGTGAGGCAATGAGCACACGTTCAACGGCAAAAATCAATGGAGGGCTCGGCCGCTTACAGTTTTGGTTGACTGGCAGAGCTAATAAGTGGAGAATAGTAATGGGAAGTTACGTGGGGCGTGCTCATGTGATGGAGCATTGACAATAGAACTGAGAGATAGTTCGTCTGCTTGACTGACAGTAGAAACGATTTTTTCTGTGGTAGTACTCAACAAAAGATCTAGGAGTATGGTAATCTCTCGCTTTCTAAAAACAGAATGCTTATTCCAAGCATTTGCCTATGTTTCATTGATTATTCAGCTCTTTATCTGCCTCATCTGACTTGGGGGCATCCTTGTCCAAATTCTCTCTAGTTCTTCCAGAACTTCTGGCTGAACCGTTCAGTTCTGTGACATTTCTGACAAATACATCTGATGTATTTTGTTGCAAATAATCCCACCTTTATTATATTAAGGTAATCTCAAAGAGGATTAACAAGTAAACCGGATGTAATTTAATTTGTCGGAAATCCCCATTTCTTTCCATTCCAGTTCCTCACACAAAAAAAGAGAATAGATACAGATTCTAAAAACCAAGTTTACTCAATGTGTGTGTCCGGTACTATGGCAACTGATGGACTTTAATTTACTTGACCCTTGCTCACATTTGAGGCTTCAACTTGCAACCACGGGGCTTAACTTCCCACCATATGGATACGGTGCCTTCTTCAACGTTCAATCTTGTTCCCAAATGTTATTACACTCTGGTCACAATTTGGATATTTTAGCCCCACTTGTAAATATGAGGTCTGACACACCCATTCATGGTCCCCAGAGGAAGAATCCTACAGATGTTTTTGAACCCCTGATTTCTCTTCTCATGCCACATTGAGGTTAATATTTACAATTTTGAGTGAAACTTCCTAATTACTAAATGGATTCCTATAAAATATGGTACAGAAATTCACTTCTCCTACAGGATGAACCGTATTAACTTTAGTCCTTCCCCACACATTTCATCTGGGGCCATCATCAAGTCAAAATTTCACATTTTTAATCTTCGGGATACAATTTCACAGAATTCCATGGTTCTGGGTAGTATTTTTGTGGTTTTTTTTTTGGTTTTTTTTTTTTTTACAAAACACAAACTATAGCTGTAGTTTTCATAAAGCTGTCAAGCAAAATTCAAGCAAACCTTTGCAAAAAATCTAAAACTGTAAATTCAGCTTTTTGCCATTACATGCTTGAAATGAATAAACTCAGCTGTGCAGTGTCATCAAAAGGGGGCAAGCAACCAAAAATTGGCCATCTAAGAGAGAAACCGAGACTGAAAATTGTTACTCAGCCAAGGAAAGCAATGGAGTTATGTGACGATCGGCGTATGTCTGTCCATCTGTTTGTTTGTCTGTTAGCAACATTACTCAAAAACGGACTAATGAACTTGGATGAAATTTTCAGGGAAGGTCAGAAATGACACAAGGACCAACTGATTAGATTTTGGCAGTGATGTGGCTTATAGTATGAATCCATGGATTTGTTCAAGATTTCTATATCATTGTAAGATAGCGGCACTGTAACTATGACTACAAGTGAACACCATATCAGCTGCCTGCCATGATTGCAATCCTGCTACAAATCGACTGTTGTGGACTTATCCATCGGAAATGATACAAAGAACAATTAGTTCCCGCCACCCGCTACATATTTAGGTCACACAATTCGGCATCTGTATGGGACGTACACATGCATAAAACATGCCTGTGCTCAATGCAAGGTCATTTTATTTGTGGGTACATCTATTTTAAATGGCCACATTCTGAGTGATTTGTGCAATGAATTATTTCAAGATGTCAGTTGTCGGAAATGATACAATGACTGAGCAGCCTTGGTGGAGTACTGTGCTCTCTGAGTGTTTTTTTTTTTTGTTTGTTTTGTTTTGTCATTGTTTTGCAAGTATGCTTCCTTGTCACCTTATGTTGGGTTAGGGAGACGAAGACAACAAAACAGTTTATTTGAACCACTGATCAATCATAAGCTGTAAAACTTCATTAAATCAGAACGTAAGGTGTTTCCATCTCCCATGAAGTGGGTTCACTCTCTTTGAAAAAGTAAAAAAAATCAACACAAACAAGCATAAACATGCTTGATGCAATGCTTCAATCTGTGCAAGGTTTTGAAATTGCAGTTTTTTTTATTTGATTTTATCTGTCTCTCTCTCTCTCTCTCTCTCTCTCTCTATATATATATATATATATATATATATATAATATATATATATATATATATATATATATATATATATATATATATATATATATATATATATATATATGTATATGCGTGTGTGCATGTGTGTGTGTGTATATAGATATATGTATGTGCCACAGTAGCATAAATAAAATCGCCTTACCTCACCATCAACAAATCTGTGCACCAGGCTGTATTAGAAGATAATGGCACTGTTGGCTTCCCGTAATGTGCACTGTAAAATGACTACAAAGGTCAGGAGGGAGGGAACCCAGAATGAATGCTGTACAAATGCTTTTCACTAATCAAACTAAATGGAGACTCTGCAAAAATTTCCCCGCATGATGAAAAGAAATAACAACCATAGAGCTTGTTTCCAAAATCAACCTTTGCATTTAATTCAGTGCTTCAGAAGCTGAACAGTAAATGAGGAAAAATGTACAATCTTACAGACATTTCAGAGACAAAAAATAAACTTCTCAGTAAATATATTTGGTATTTGTCCATTTTTACTAAAGGAACTGTATCAAACTGTGACTTAAAGGAAACTTCATGCTCACCATAGCACTCACACAGACTGAAATAAACTGCAGTATTTCTGCTTCTCTTTTGGGCTACTCTGTTGTTGGCACCAGTAGGCCTGCACAGCTTACACTGACTGCACCTTACGTAGAAATATCGACATAGCGAGTAAAAGGCACTCAGAGAAAAGCTTGACCATGCCAATAAACTCAAAGCAAATTGACCACAATCACTTAAGCAACTGGATAATTTCATTCCAAAATCCACCGTGTTAAAAAAAAAACATGTTTCTGTCCTTATAAATCAAACTAATTGTGTGCTTCACTTTAACGAAAATTTTCACATTATCTGTGATGGTTATTTCAATGGCAGATGTCTCATTTTGGAATGAAACGATTACAATTCACACTGCGGCAGCACACTTGAAATTGTTACAAACAGGCAGCTGTTGGAACAGAAACAAAAACAGGAGTTCAGGCGAGTGCCTCAAATAGATACATACGGTCCTCTATGTCTAAATCTCTGTCTACTCAAAATAGAAGATACATAAATAGTCTTTACACTCTGTACAAGGATGCTCATAAGACACTCACTGTTGGAGGTACATTCAGAAATGTGGCTACACTTCAGTTTATGATATGTCCTTTAGAAGAATACAAACAGAGTACTTTAGAACAAAAACATTTGCACACATATGAACATATCAATGCTGCGAGGGATTATCTTAGATTATCTCAGGGCGTATGAGCAAAGCTTGAAAGAAGCCTGTGAAACTGGATAAGGATGAGGATGTGGGGAGACAAGGGTAAAAAGATTAAGTGTCGCTCTGGTGCATGCACACGCACACAGACACACTTCTACAGCCGCTGTTCCACATGAGAACTGTCGTGACCAAGTTGGACCACATGTGATGCTTGGTAAACGTTTTTATCAAAGATACATGTAATCATCAGTCTTATACAATAACATCGCTACGGCTAACACAAAGCTGCTGGGTCTTCCTTAAAACCACATCACCTGCTGCTAAGGTTCATGCTCTATTGTGGTTAACTTTCTGCTACATTCTGAGGGTTCTCAGTCAGATAGCTAGTTGTTTAAAAGATAGAGTCATCTGGTATAGTAATATGGTGTTTGAGAAGAACAATATTCAGGACAAATCTATCAGGACAGGTTTTCACAACAGCCACCACTCTATGAAGCTAACCTGATCAATGAGGAATGACCAGTTAAACCTGGTTAAGCCTGAGCCCAGAGAAGCGTTAACTTAATCTCCATGTCTCCCTTCCAGTAGCTTATATAAACAACAGGGTAAGTCATTCTTCAGAGAGCAGGAGAATGGAGGGTAAAAGAATTGATTTTCCCCTCAATGCTCGCACCTAAACATCCAGCGGCGTCGCCTCTGTTTGGTTCAGTGGGAGGCGAGGATGTGGCCTTTATAAGCTTTGTCTTTGATGGTCTTTCCTTGTCATACCGTCTATAAATTATCTGTGACAAGTCTAAGAGTGCTTGGAAAAGCAATTTTCACAGCATGGAGTGAAAAGGCAGCTCACTACCTACAATAGATTAATACATCACAGAGTGGTGATTACTATTGATCTGGCAAAGGTAGATTGTAGTGAACTACCACAAAGCCTGCAGGAAGGGTTAAGTGTTGACATCTCTGACAGGAACATGATGAGTGTGCATGTGTAGCAATCATCACCCTGGGTGAAATTGCAGAGTAGCTTGTTCTGCATCATTTTGTCCGATTCTGTGCTTCCATCCTTTTTCAGATGGGACCCCTCGCTGCTGCCTGCTACTTTCGCCTAATGACCAGCAGCACTGGAGCAGCTGGAGAAAAAGTTGCATGGATAATAGCACATGTTTTGAAGTGAGAGTAAATCATATTTAAATCCAGCAGTTTCAGCTGTGAGCAACTCTTTCAAGATGGTTTGTTCGGTAGAAATAAGGACTGCTGTCTCCTAAAGTTTGCTAAGTACTTCTGCTCTGGTCACTGCTAGTGAACCCTGATGTTCCTGACAGGCATTTATCTGTGAATACGTAACTCTCCTGCCCCACACAGACATACCGCTTTATCCATTAAGCTGCATGAGGAAAGATCAGGAGGTATTAAATAACTGTTCCTGAGGTGCCTACAGCTCATGCATTTCCCTTATGCAAAGAGGCCAGGCTTGCAGCAATGATCTATACTGCACTCTTAGCTCTGCTCTCTACTCGATCTCCAGGTAAATCCATAATAGGAAGTGTCAGGACAGGAGAAGGGGAGGTTTTAGTATGACGCATGCTTTACCCTGTGTATCAGCTAAGGATGGTTGTGGTGCCTTTGCTAAAATTGTGTTTTCTGAAAACATATCTGTGAAATGCCGTCACAAAATTTCCCTGGCACAGAAATATCATCCAACTCTTCTTCAGTCTGCTGTAGTGCAGAGGAAAGTCCTGTGTGGCCCTACAACTCAGTTTTCGCTCTCATTCAAAAACTCAGCATGATCTGTCCAGACTTCAACTCCACTGTCCATCACAAAGTACCCTGGTCAGCAGTGAAGAATCCTCCTTCCTTCTTTTTCTTCTTCCTCAGTCTGTGAGCCCTCCAGCAAACAGCTGCCACAAGCAGCATCACTACACCAACACACAGCAGTGCCACCGACACCACTTTGGTCTGGAGCAGCGTGTTGAAGGTGAACGTCACGCCGGTGCCCGCCATGCCGATCACGAGAGAAATCACGCCAAATGGGAACACGCAGCGGTACCAGGACTTCTCGGTCCCACCTGTGGCCTGGGCAAGTCTCTCCAGCGTGGGAAGAGACTCTGGAGGTTTGGCCTGGCACCTTCCAACGCTACCCTCGCCGTCTCCTCCTTCTCCGCAGCCATTCAAACCCTGGTTCTGGTTCTCACAGTCCTGGGGCAAAGTGTTGGCCTCACTGCTGTTGCCACAGTCCAGGTCCGGGTGAAGGACCGGTGCTGGGGGCTGTCGGCCCGAGGAGCAGCCCATCTCAGAGCTGCTGTCCTTGAAGTGAGAGAGGCTGTCCGTTGGCGGCGACGGTCCTCTCAGCGTGCGTCCGGTGATTGCTGCCGCCGATTATGACCCTACAGGGGGTTTCTCTGAAGCTGCTGTCAATGCCGGTGACGTTGCTGCTGCTGCTGCTGTTGTTTTCAATACTTGCCGCCAGCATGTGCCTGCAACTGGAGAGATAGAGAGAGGAGCTGAAAATAGAGAGGCAGGAAAAATAGGACAAGATGGAGAAGAAAACACAACTACTGGGCAAACATTTCATCTGAGCTGCAGACTGAGACAATAACACAGAAAAGGGGGGAAAAATGGTGGAAGACAAAAGATCACAAGACAGAAATACCCCTTTTAGTCAGATCACCTACACAAAAGGCTGCACTCACCTTTTGTTTTCAGTGTCCATCAATGGGTGAATGTTTTCAGCGCTGCCTCGTCTCCTGAGCAGCTTGCAACAGCAGCACGGTGTGAGTGTGTTGTGATGCCGATGTTCAGAGACTATATAATCTCAGAGGAGGAGGAGGAGGAGCCTGCCGGAGGTGGTCAAGAGGATGCGAGCGTCTGATTGGCTCATTTGGCAGAGTGGCTTCAGGGAGGAGGGGAAGGGGTGAGGTTAACCATTCAGTTCTCTCATTCACTGATATGAATTCATTATTTAGTGTGACGAGGAATCTGAGATGTCCCTAAGGTGGTGCCTTATTCATGGTCTGCAGAATCGATACGAGGCTGTGTGACAAACAGAAAAGGTACGACATGATGATGAAAGCAGTGCAACATTAGGCATAACTAGTGTCACTGCAGGTTTTACGATAACATGCATTCATCATTGATTTGCTGCCACCTCTGCTTCAGTAAGACATGCACAAAATATAAAGTGTGTGCAGCAGATTCTGTATGCATATCTGCACCTTCATTTTTCACTGTTCCTGTCACACACGCATTATTGTTATGGGAAAACCTCCCATATTTAAATGTTTTTCACAAGCCTGCAAATTTTTCACCTCAGGGGTGATGATGGAATAACATTACTATCAGGTGAAAACCTTGTATCTCCAAAATGTCACCTTGTCAACGTGAAAACCAAGCTTGTCCCCTGCATGGCTGCTAATTTTGTGAGATTATTTAATAGAGTTCCTACTACCTTTCAGCAGCCTGAGGGTTGACACATTTTCCAAGTTCACACAGAAGCAAGACATGTACTGTAATTAGTGAAGATTAAAAAAATTGGTATCAAGGGTTTTTCCCATGAAAGTAGCGATGTGTAATTCAGGAATTAGTTGAAAACTTACCCAACGTCCAACTGTTACTCTCTCGTCTTTCTCTCCCTGGCCGTTCATTGTGTGCGTCATCGGTGTCTCCCTGCACAAAGACATGGCAGTTAGCCTTGTCACAGTCATGTCTCTGTCACATTCCCCCACTATACGTCCCTCTTGTTTGCGCTACCTTTCTGCACTCAGACAATGTCACTGGGACATATGAGCCGACTGCCACGCTCTCCTAGTGACGGCTCGTATCACTGGTAATAGAGCATGCGATGCATTGTGTCTGTGCTCGTGTGCATGTATATATGAGTCTGCACTCATCTGCATTTCCCATATTTTTCATTCTTCCTGAAGGCAATGACATGTTCTAATGTACAACATCTTCTGTAATTATCTCTGTCCAAATTTGGCCAGTAACTCACAGGTACAGCTGCTGTGGAGGCTGCACATTTTCTTTTACTGAAGCCCAGATGAAATGGCAAAAGGTGAAAGGAATGAATATTCAAGCAGAAACCATCCAGGCTAAATACTCAGTCCAAGGTAGAAGATGTTTATTATGCGGCGCCGTCAGTGCTGTATAGCCTCACTTAGCCAGCCCATTCTGTAGAACACAATGATCTGGCTTTACTTCATTACCAGTCTGCTATAAGGTGGGAGCTGATTTGATCTAACATGTTAGTTTTTCATTTTTAATTTATACACTCTATTGATTTTATTAAACCAATCAGAGTCATCGCAGGCGGAGCTAAACAACGGAGGTCCAAGTGGAATTGTTTTGGTGGAACATTTGCGTATTTGCATGGAGAGAGATGAGCACCTATTAAAATGGATAATCTACTGAAAACAACTAGCAGGGCTGCCATACTGCATGATCCAAACCTTCAGCAAAACTTGAAATTTCAGTGTGATTGGTATTAGGAGAGAAGTATGCCGCCTAAAATGAGTGACCAATGGCATTGTTACAACCACATCCTACATCCGGTGAGTCAGATTAGTGCTGCCTAACGCCTTTAAGACTCTCTCTGATCAAAATCAACTTCAACAAGACATGTAAATTGTGGTTATTATATGCTGAAAGTCTAGGGCTGTAGTGAATAAAAAAAACAAAAAACAAAACAACAACTCTTACCTATTTTCAACCTTTCAACTGGTGGGGTGGATAAATAAAAAATCTGCACACTGTTTTCTACCTGTGCCATTTCTGTCAGATTATACGGTTTGTTTCTGAACAAAATTGCTGACTGAGGTCATGAAGCTTGAAATGCTCTGTGCGGAAAATAGTAATATGACCAGAGGGGGAGTGTAACTTAGATTTAAGTGGGTATTGTAGTCCAGTGTTAATGAGATGTCATTTCATCTTTCCTTGAATTAATCAAAATTTGAGAGTAGGCTTTCTGTTTACAGTGACTTGTTTGGGTGAATTCGTTCAGTTAATGCATTTTTGTGCTTATCCACAAATGTTTCCTGTGGCACTTTATGCAAAATACCTTGAAACTCAATGGTTCCCTCCCATTTATTTTCATTTACTTTCTAATACGTTGGTCTGATACACATTCTGTCCTGCTACAACCATTGGAGTCATTATACAAAGAAGCACTTTCAACAAGAAGCCATTAAAGTTGCATCATTCGCGATCATTCTTTCATCATTTAAAGAAACATAAAATGTCTACTTGGGAAATGTCATCAAGTACAAAAATGATGGTCTGATTTCTAAGACTATATCAATTTGAAAATCCACTGTAAACAGAGGTAGTAGGGGTCGGACTGCATGATCCCACACAAGAAAACTACATTCACCGCCATTTTTTCTTTCAGAGCATCACATCAATGGAAATCAATACTACAATCAATAGGACAGTTCCCGTCTTATCATTAATTTAGGCATAGTTCAAAGAAATGGCTCATATAGAATCAATAACGTCAACATAAATGTTGTCCTCCTTTACCTGTAATAAAATGTTACTTATGCATCCACATCTTTGAGTATGTTAAGTTGTATTTGAGTATATTTTATGGCCTGTTTATGCCTTTTAACTGTGCCGTATGTGTTTCTATTACAATGCATGGTAATTTAAATATTGTACATACTTTGCTACGATTAGCCTACTCATTTTGGATATCTTGCAACAACTGGGCAAGTTAGCTTTTTGACTAACTCTTTTACATGTATTTGAATGATGATTAAGTACATCGTCCCCTTTGAAATAAGTGCCCTGAAATGAAAATAGTAACTACTAGTAACAGTAAAACTTTTTTTTTGTTTTGTTTCTTTGTTTGTTTTTTAAGTTAAAAAAATATATATATATATATATATAAAAAAATATATATATATATGTATTAATATATGTATTAATTTAGTGACTATATATATATATATATATATATATATATATATATATATATATATAGTCACTAAATTAATACCAGAACAAGGTTACTTAGTGGATAACAGAGCTGTTAGGGCAAACACTGGATATAACATGCTGTTTAGTGTGATGTTCCTGTTTATTTGGACTCTGGCAAGATTTGGTTCATACACGAAATAATAATATTGACTGAACTGAATTGCATAAGAAGTTTTGGAAACCACAAGCACAGCTTTCCAACAGGATGAAATAAAATGAAAGATCAATACGTGACAGCACCACCATACACAGACATCTGTATAACCATGACATAATAATCCTTTGTGCAGTATGTAAACACCGACTAGCAGCTTGTCAATAGCTAACCACGCTTTCCAAATAGCCTACCAGCCAATTAACAGGTGTTACAGAGTCAGTGCTTCAATGCCAATTAGCAATATACAGCTAGTGAAGCAGAAAGAACACAGACTAGTTAGGCTAGTCTGATGTATATCTTATGTTATCCAAAAGCAGTAACATAAGCAAGTAAACATAATAAGGAGAAAGATACTTTATTAATCCCCAGAGGGTAAATTCAGGTATCCAGCAGCCCACACTATGCGATATACATTCAGACTCATCCATAAACAGTGAAAAAGATAAATAGTAAATAACAGGGTAAAAACTTCTATCAATAGTAATAAAGTGGACATTTATATGCATGCTTCCCCTTCTACATGTCACTGTTGTGTGTCATAGTGTTCTGACATCTGTAATAGGTTATTACTTTGGTACTCGTCACTGTGACCTGTACGTGAGTGTAGCTTGGTCCCCTTTGTCAGTCAAAGGGAACTGAATAGTATATATTTGAGTGTGATCCTAAGGGTAACGCAGCTTTATTCTATTATCTGCTCAGATGCTTGTATTACTGGTTCTCTCCTAGTTATTATTCCTTTGCTGTGGTATCCTTGTCTCTATTAGCAATTCAGAAGTTTGAAGAATTGGCTTGATAAAATTTTTGGCAAATTTAAATACAGCTTATAGCTTTGCGTGATGCTTGATTATATCAGGTTACCATTACACACACACACACACACACACACACATACACACACACACACACACACACACACACATATATATATATATACATAAAATGCATGCACATAGTAAGGTTTAAATGTTCTTCCTCACTGAACCACTCATCATTAATGATAAATGAGCGAAAGGTGATTTTGCCAGTCTTTTGAAATGTGGATGTCATCTGTTCAATTTTAAAATGACTGCATAAAGATGGGCATTAAGAGATTTTGCAGTCCCATTTGTACATCACCCATTAGCTTTTATTTTTGGTTTTAAGTGTTCAGGTGTTAAAGAAGCTGAGAACAAATGCAGCTAATCTGCAATAAAAATGCTCACCATGCTTTTAATAAGCCTTGTCTAACACATGTTTTTTGATTTTATCAGCAGTACCATCACCATAAATCTCCCAAAACCACTCTTTTTCAGGCGTTACCTGTTTACAATCCTGTACTGTTTACTACAGTGAATTTCCTCACATGTTGCTATATGATGTTTTACAATGTCATGACCACAGAGGAGCCTTTACATACTGAGGACAATAGCCTTAATCTGGAGATTTAAAAAGCACTGAAGATGATTGACTTGACACCTTGGTGTAGCATAAAGGCTTGTTTGTGTGGCAAAGGTTGTTGTCTTTGTGTCTGTTTTAGGAAGGTTGTTCTAAACACAATCCTTCAATAATGGATAGTGTGAGTCCTTCAAAACAAGGGAAAGAAAAAGAGTAAAAAGGAGGACTGTGGAGGCAGGCAGGGGATAAATGGATGAGCGCTATAGAAGGATCTTACATGCTACTGTCCGCTGTACTGCCGTCACCCGTTCATGTGCTGTAACAATGAGGAGCTTTGTGCTGAAGATAGGCATGCTCAGACCCACATACCCACACAGAAAACCTCCCACTACACACACAGCCAGACATGAACGCAGATTCCTTGTGGGTCACTGGAGCTGGTGATTAACTGTTTATCAGGAGGTGAGATGAACAAAGAGAGAATAACTCAGCAGGAAGTGGAAGCAGTTGTGGTTAAATCTGGGGTATGTGGATGTGTGTGCATGTGTGTGTGAGCTAAAATGAATGGTTAACAGGATGTAATGGATAGCATTTGTATGGATTTTTTTAAAAATTATTTTTTAAATGTGCACATTTGCATTTTTTGACAGATTTTTGGAAGTTTGGGAATTTTTCCAGTGGTCTTGTGAGGACCAGCCTTTTTGTCATCAGCTGAGATGGGGCTAGACTGCAGAACACAGTTGGGTTCTTCACCAGTTAAAGCTTTGTGGGAATCTGGCAAAGAAAAACGTTCATATTCACATTCACAGATTACTGCAAACTCAAAGTGCAATTATAGCGATTATATTCAACATTTTAAGATTTTTTGTAAACTCAAGCACTTTCGATGTCTTGAAAAGTGGTCTATTATGGGATGGCTACACAGTTTGCCTGTACCAGGACTGTCGTAGCTAACGTTAGCTCTGGTGTCACAGCTACATGTTTTTCATTGACGTGACAGTATTGGCTTGAAGTGCTGTTTGTGATAAGAAAACTCTTTGTTGCACAATTTACACACGGCCAAACTTTTATCCAAGCTGGCATCGGGAAGTTTTTAAAAAAGAAAACTTTCCGCCCACCAAGCTCAGTGTCCCAGCTGATGGGTGAAGGCAGCCTAAGTCAGCTGGGATCAGGCCCGGAGTGGCTCCCTGAGGACCAGATCAATTCCCGGTGGGCCGTTCCGATGTTTGGGCTGCGAGGGCCGGTATTCACTTTTTGGCACTGGGTTGATCATTATGCTGCTACCACTGTCGCTGGGCCGCCTCCAAAGGCAGCTCTTTATTTTTATTTTTTTGCAGACGTACCCTGACGTAACACGTCCGTGCACACGGTCAGCGGTGTTTGAAAGATAGAAAATAGAAAGAGCAAGGGTGATGCGGAGAAGGCAAGAATTAAAAGGAGGAAAGCTCTGGAAGTAGACAGCCAAATGTGCTGCAACTGGCAACTTTTTCACTAAACTGAGCTTGCGGTTTGAAACGACAAATGAGGACGATGAAACGGGTACAGTTAGATGTTGAACTTTGCAAACCATCAAGTCAGTGAATTGTGTGATATTTAACATAACGTGAAATAATTTAAATAACAGTATGATGCGACGCGACATAACTGGGTAATTTTTACTTCTAGACCCTCAGAGTCAGAAGAAAGGTCCAGCACCAAGCACCAGACTGGGCAGGTAGGAGCTCATTGAGTGCATATTATTAGAATTAATATAATGAAGAGTCTGGTCTAGACCTGCTCTATATGAAAAGTGCCCTGGGATGCTAGATGATTCAGCACTACATTAATGAAACTGACCTGAACTGATGAGATGGCTCTGTAAAAAGGAGAGATTTGTGCTGAGAATTATGACCATTTTTAAAATATGATTTCGTGTCAGAAGCAGAAGCAGGAGCCAGTAGTGATGAGGGGATTGCTGCTGTCAGTAAAGGAACAGGTGAGCTGTTGTAACGGAGTATGTGAACAAGCAAGCATTAGTTACAATATAACTACTTTCTATGCCCAAACGATAGCAGTGACCCGTTTTATTTTTTATCATTAAAAGCAAGATAATAATTACACAAAGCCCACAATTGAAAGGGAACAGGATGAAAGTAATATGAAATAAGCCTGCATATTTTGCCATTGAAAATATCTTAATTGGTTAAGTCAAAATGTGCTTTCCATATCAAATGTGCTAAAGCCTTACAGATTATTATTTTGTTATTGTGATGCAGATGCAGGCAAGTCTAGGGAAACTGGAGGAAGTGTGAAAGGAGAGCAGAGTCACTCAGGGACTGAACACAGAGGCAGCAGCTGAGCAGCACAACCCTGAACCACAAGTTAGGAATGAGACAGATGAAGATGAACCAGTTGATAGTTTTGATTACTTTGCTCGCTCTCAGTCACAGGATGTACATAGATAAAAACTGATGTAAAAAATGGGAAAACAGTCTAGTTTGATGTTGATGACTATCCTCCTGTTTTGGTCTCACAGCTCAGTTTTTCAAGCAGCTGTGAAAACCTCAAGTGAAGCCATTAAAAAAAAAAAAACGATTACGCGAACCAGGGATCTTCTAGCTGCAGGGCAAAAGTGCTAACCATCAAGCCACTGTGCAGCCCAGCATGTGATTACATGAAAGGTAAGTAAGGAGGGAGTAAACATGAATGAACAGGGCTAAGTAGTAGAAATTATTTATAGGCCAAGCCTTCACTAATAATTACCACAGTCAGATGAACAGCAGGCGAACTTCACTTATTTTACCTGCACTTATCTTTGTACTCTGCACAATGATAGAGTTGAGTCTAATCCCATAAAATGTAATATAATCTCATGTTGGCAGCTGAATCTGCATTAGATTGGCATTAATGTAATTTTATCAAACAGCTTGTGTACAGCGACTTTAAAACAAGAGCATCAAAAGAAGCTTCGTGTTATTCACTGTGCATATGTGGTAGTGTGTGTACAGTACATATTGTATGTGCATGCATGTGTCCA
This sequence comes from Amphiprion ocellaris, assembly GCF_022539595.1. Lineage (NCBI taxonomy): Eukaryota > Metazoa > Chordata > Actinopteri > Pomacentridae > Amphiprion > Amphiprion ocellaris. Next base: position 17,749,366 of record NC_072783.1, on the reverse strand, counting down.
TGTGCTTGTTTATTTAGTCACACCCAGACCAGCATCTTTCACACTTGCACGTTCCTTCACTCTGTGGGGAACAAGCTAGCACACAATCTTTCCAAAAAGCTAAGTTGGCCATCACGACATAAAAGCATTTGTAGCTGCAGCGAGGCTCCTGCGTGTCACAGGTCCTTCCAGGACCCCGTCAGAAGGACAGGAAAGTGGTGTGGTGCTGAGATAGGCCTTGGCAGGTTGACGATTGCCTTGAGGTCCGCGCTGTCATGCCCATCTGGCACCAACCAGTGCCAAAGCAGGCCCTGTGGGCCACGCTGGTGCTGCCACCCACCTGCATCCTCAGGAACACCAGGATTCAACTCCTCCACTCTCCCCTTCTTCTCCTGCACCTTTTTAGTAGAACGTCAGTATTATGGTCAGGGTCATATTTAACAGTAAAGATTCTTAATGAGGTTCACTTAAAAAGGTGACGAGCTTAATTATAAGCAAACTTATTTACATGTTAAATGTTACGTCAGCTAGCTTAACTGTAGTTTTGTTTGTTCTTTTTGAAAAATGTATCGATATTTTGCAGATTTTTTCCTGTTTTGTTCATTTATGGCCCACATCAAGGTAAATCACAGAAAAAAAGCATTAATTTACATGCTGACAGTCACAAAACAGACATGAAACCTGTAGAAAATGTCCACATTAGAAAATCTGTGTTTTTGGTAATTACATTTTTTTTGCAATGTTTTTTTTTATTTACTGTGTTTAATTTGGTTGTAAATATTTGTATTCTACAGATACTTAAGATAAAAAAGGATATATTAAGGATTGAAAATTTTAATTAATTTGCATATTGACTGTAAAAAAAAAAAAAAAAACAAGCCAAAACTCTGTCATTACATTAACAGGTGCAGCTTTAAATTGAGTTATTTTTAGGCCAAAACCAAAAAATGTGTCCGTAGTGTCATAGCCCCTTTACCTGCTGTAGCTGGGGAAACAATTATTTACAATTCACAATTATTTTATTTTGACTGTTTTGATCAAAGATAACATTGCTGAAATACCCCATAATTCAATTTACCTCACAATGTAGCTACAGTATGGGTAGTTGTCCCACCTAATGAGAAATTAGTAAATATGATCACTTTATACACCAGGCCCTCGGTTTACGATGTCCTCAACCTACAGCGTTTCATGGTTTCGTCACCATCTCACACAAATTTATTAAGAAAGTTTTGTTCCATCATTCCGACGTTCAGCATTTGTGACTTTAAAACAGATTTCATGCGGGAACATGTTGGCGAGCGGAGTGGATGAATATGTTGTCACATGGTGCTATATGAGGAAAACGGCTTTGTTTACATTTGCCGGTTGTATGCCACATATGTCACAATATGTGACTTCCGAATTACAGCCAAAATCGTGTTACGTCGCGCCGTAGGAACAGAATTCCGACATAAGTCAAGGACCTCCTGTATAATGCTTCCTGCAGCTATTGAAAGCAAATAAAATGACGTGAATTAAAGTCAGCCTAGTGTAACATCAGTAAAGCTTTAATACATGATCTCATCTGTGAACGTTTTCTTCCTGAGCTGTGTCAGTAAAATTTTAATCAGCCGTGGTATTGAAGTTATACGCTACAGTTCATAAACATGACACCATTTATTCAAAACAAACAATGCCTCTGATCGTGATGCAGCTGGTGATTGCGCTGCACCTGAATGTAACTGGGAGAACAATTTAGTTGTATAAAATGGAACTGGCAGGCAACAGGCTCACATACACACAGCAATTCTTCAGTGCACTGAGGACCACAAGCAATATTCTATTTACCTCCACTGTATCAGGGTCAAAGCAAAAGTTCCAAACCTATCTGCATGGCTAGACACATGCATGGGTAACTAAGACAATTTTTAAAATTTCATCTGTGTGTATCTTGCCTTTAAGTGACAAGTTGTCACATAGAGTAGACCAAAATGTACATCAGACATGGTGCCATCACAATGCTATGTCAGTAATCCACATTTATATAGTTCGACAAAATCATCACACACAAAAGGCTCGTAATGTAACAAGCGCCACCTACAGAAACTTCAAGCGTAAATCAAATAAAAGGAACATCAAAGTACTGCCCACACTGTTTTAATAAGTGCGAAGTGCAGCTAAACAATGTCTCCCAAGATGAAAAACAAAGCAGTTGTGGATTACCTCTTTAAACCCGGCCTGAACCCACGTCTTCTCATTGCCCACCCACACACCCAAGAGAACAATGGCTCTTTTAAGTTCCCTTTCTTCCATTTCTAAGGTTGAGATTCCCTCCACCTCTGCAATAAACATCAGTAACTGGTATTTTACTTGTAAAAGACAAATTACAAAAAGTGATGAGAAAATTCAACCTATATGAGGGAGGCGAAGAAACCCCCGGAGGTTTATGAAAAGGCTTAGAAATAAATGAAGGTGTTTGCACAAAATCTAGCTAAACAAATTAAAACAAACCTGACATTAAATAACCCTGAGGAGAGAAGGTGAATTTGACAGGCAAGCTGCTGTTGGTCAGTGTGTGTTTCTGCCAGGGAAAAACGACAATCACGTGTGGGCGTTTGTTGATTTTGCATTTCAATTAGATTAAATCTATATACACGTCAATACTTGTAGCCAGTTAGAGCTGCAATTCAACAGCAGTGTCAGTTAAACATGTTTCTTCAGAATCACGTAGTCATGACAGCTCATAGATATGATGGCATATAAGTACCAAAAACACAAACATCACCTGAGTTTTCAAAGTTGATCTTTCTTTGCATCATCAGACACATTGAAATTGTCCTTTCAGGACCTTTCCTTTCACTTTGCCTTTCTTGCTGACTGCTTTGTCATTGTGTCCTCGACTTCTGCACTTGCTTGGTCCACGCTTTCATCTTGTAAGTCCTCCTCATCACTAGTATCTGGGTTTTCCTCAGTACACATTGCAGTAGGATCTAGAGTAAGGCTTTCACAATTTATAAATGTGGACTAAATAACTGTCATACTACTCTCTGTCTTGTGTGTTTGTAGATAAAGGCACGGTGATAATTCTTTTTTAAACACCTATCCAAAAACCACATACGTAGGTGATAGGAGGACGTAGATGAAATACGCACATTTTTGGCATGGACCCACAGTGCCATCTCATCTCACCAGATGGTCCGGTAAGGTCAGGATTAAACCGCCATTAATATATTCGTTGCTGTAATTATTGATTAAATGGACTAATAGGAGAAATCAGATTTATTGATGTTAAACCTGATGAGAACTATTATCCAGTTCTATAGTATACATTCTTTTTTTTTTTTCTTTTTTTTTAACACTTTATTTTTGTTATCTTTTACATATACAAAGAAAGAAAAAAATATACATTCTTAATATCTCATTTCCATATCTTATTTTGATTTTGCTTTATTTAGTTGTATGTGTATATTATTGATCCTTTTTTCATGGTGAGAGACTGATAGATCATGTTTGCATGTATTATGCATTTTTAATTCAATCTAGGAAATGCAACCTTCTCTTAATAAAAGGAAGAAAAGTTAAGTTACCAAAATTTGCAGTAAAGTTCTCATCATATCCTTGATGCACCCACGGAGAAGACTTCATTTGTTCTGTGCTTTTTCCTTTTTCATTCTTTACTTTTGTTTTTGCTTATGGTTCTTTTTAGATGTCATCTTTTGCTTTTTGTTCACTTTTGGCTTCATTCATGTCTTTTGTGGGTCTTCGCCTTTTCATCTTTTGCGGTTTTTGTTTTAAATGTGAGCTTACACGTTTTATTTTTTATTATTTTTATTATTTTATTTTTTTAAGTCAACAAAAATCAACAGCAGTTAAGCTTTTGCCACAGGTCTCAATCACATCGCACCTTTTTTAAAAAATAAATTTTTAACGCCAAACGCTGCTGAAAATACAGCAAGAGCCAGCAGCTAATAGGGATGTCAGTCCACATCAACCCAGAGGCACCGCGCAAACCATGCAGTAAACACTGGCTGCCTACCGACAGAACCGTCACCTGTGTGCCAACGTTGGAAGTCTGCTGGCAGCCCTCTGACACTGCACCACTGAGAGCTCCATGGTAGAGTTCGTTGCCCGGCAACCACACGGCGCTTCAGGAGCAGACAGCCTGAGTTTGTCATGGAGTGTTTTTCAGCTCAACATCAGCTGTTCCAACCAACTTTGCACAAAGTAAGCAAAGCCAACCTCCATAACTTTAGATAGCTAACTATCCTCCTTTCAACATTACTCTCTTCATTTAACCCTCTGATGCATAAATTATGAAAGCCTGAGTCATTGTTTTTCCCCCCATTGTTTTTATTCTTATTAGGGCATGGAAAAACAAATATCCACTTCTTTTTTCAAAAATGTGATTTTTTTTCAGTTGCACACATCAGTCAACATAAAACAGTATAAACTTAATGTGAAAATGTATTAAATTGTGTCTTATGGTAAATTCAAGGACAATTGACCTTGAAAAACATTTTAACATGTTTTAACATTGCACTGGCCTATTGTTTGGGCCCGAATAGGAATACAAACTACGCTCACAACTGTGAAGCTTATACCTTAGCTAAGTCTATGTTTCAAAAATATTTCCAACAAGAAGAACATTATTCTGAGTCTCCATACTTCTTTATGCAGGACTGGTATTACCATTTTATTTTACTACCATTAATGTGTTTTCAGCAACAATAACAGACAGTCTCTGCAACTCTAAACACTAATTAAAAAAACAAACAAACAAAAAAAAAACACTGTACAATGCTCTGCATGTCAGTTCATCTAACCTAGACTATATAAAGTTGGCAAAGCATCCAGGGCACAGTGGCACACAGCATAGCATGCAGATGTATTTGGTTTTTGAAGCACATGCAGCATCGTGGCATCTATTTGCATTTTTCACCTCGGTGAGTTGGGGCCAGTGATTTCCTGTGCCAAACATGACCTCACGGGGTACTTTGGTGACTGCTCTGCACTTCACTGGGGTCGCACTGGGTCTTCCTCTTCTGCTTTGCTGGAAAGATCAGTGCACGAGCTACAGAAGCTTTGAAGAGGAGCAGATTCATCTTCTCCAATCCAGACATCAGGTTGAGGCGCCAGGCATTTACAACGCTCACATCCAAAAAATTAAAAAGCACTCGGATGTACCACCAGCCATCTTCACTAGAACAGTACATTCGTGCCCTAGGGTGCCCTATGTACCCCATGACCATGACCATGTTGATCCCTAAAAAAATCTGCATTTCTTCTCTTGTCATAGCCAGATTTTCTTTCCCTTTCTGGAGACCATATAAGTTTGTGTTGTGCACTATATCATCAATGATGATGTACAAGCTAAACAGTCAAAAGTAAAGGTAAAGCAATTACATGACTCGAGTCAGAAATATACCTCATGTTGCATTATGTTGTTATGCACCCGTCCAGGGGGAAGGTGCATAGCATAATATTTGTTGAAAAAAAAAGTTTTCCCAGTCCCCAAACCGACAGCCAGGATCTAAGAAGATTACAAAAGTTTATTTACAATGTTTTAAAAATAAAACAGGCCATGCAATGGGCGATACATTCAAACAACAACAACAAAAAAAAAATGAATTCAAACTAAGGAGGCGATTTAGCACTCAAACGAAAAAATTCTCCAACAAAAACACAACTAGAAAACGAAACTTAACTAAGTCTACCAAATAAAATTAAAGCTATCCTAATCTACCACAGAAACACAGGTAGCAATCAAACATTTGGGGTCTGGAAACAAACAAAAAGGTGCTGCTGTCAGAGAGGCTCTCCATCCACTGCAGGCCGCCGAATTTTTAAAATGTGGAGAGCCAACCAGCATCGGGTCCGCCTTGCCGCCAATTACGCACCTCCTGGACAGAACAAAGATCTAAACACGACAGACCACACACTACAAACTAACAGGATGAACAGACGACTCACACACAAAACAAGGACAACAAGCCCAAGATCCACACGACAACAGAACATTCACCCCCAGACAACAGAACAACTCCAAAATACAAAACACAGCACACATGGTTAATTGTAATTTATTACTTTTTTGAAATAACATTTTCTAAAATAAAACAATAATATTGTTACTGAGATGTAACTGTATATCATCATACTTTTTTTAACCTGTAGAATTGTACTGGAATAGAAGGATTAGCAGGATATTCCAGGAGTTGTCAACAATTTCTGAATAGTTGTCCACTACAGTGACCACTATGCACCAGGGGGTTAATTTGGTAATCTCATATCACCCACTCACCATACATGCTCAGATTTCACTGTTTACAGCTCAGTTTGTTATATTAGAGTAGTTAATATTTTCATTTAGATCACTTCATGATCTTGTGCTTTTTGTGTGGGAACTGAAGTCAGTTCAATCAGAATTTGCAACTGTCAGATAACATACTGAACATTCAATTAAAGTCTCTTTGAGATTTAACATACATTGCAAATTTTCTCAGTAATCTAAGACTGTGCTCTTAAATTAACGAGTGCAATTTAACTGGAAAGTGTGGTTACGCCACATAGCCAAGACCTCAACGTGTTATACAAATGAGAAATGGGCAATGTGACGCCCTGTTGCAATATAAAGCCTTAAAGTGATGGATCCTGTGGCTATGTCTCTGTAGGCCAAGTGTCTCAGTCTGAGCTATGGGTGTTCTGTCTATGTGCGGTTGTTCTCTTGCAGTAGTAGTACACCCTGGGTGAATCTTGAAATATCAGACTGTTTATTTTCTTCTTTTCTCTGGTGCATCTCTTGAGCATAGGAACTAGAGATGTTTGGCTTAACCTTCACTTGTTGGCATCTTGCTGAACTTCTTTTCTATCTAAGAGTTCATTTCCATGAAATTGAGTATCGTGGTTAGGACTCTGTTTATGAAGTATCCCCTTTATGTATTTACACTTTTAAACATTTTGATTTCAGAAACTTCCCGTAGGCCCTTATCCCGGGTTTAAAGGGCAAGGTTAGGTAAGCTCGAGTACTCCAAAAGGAACCACAACACTGTTTTATGGATATATTTTATTGTTTCAGATCAACTGTTGCACAGGTGTCGCTTCACCCAAGTGTCAAACAGAAACAAACAATATTTCCCACAACTACTCGGTTTGTACAGCAATACGGCCACTCACCCTTTAACTGATGCTCAGACTATTTTCTGAATGTTGAATGAACAGTTCAGCTGCATCCTGGATCTGGCAAAAGACTACTCTACTTGAATAGAAATTTTCTCTCCACTCAGGGTCACTGAACTCCATCAAGACAATCATATAAAAGTCATCTTTATCCATGGTTGACTTGCCCTCGTCTTGCCTTGACATTGACATCCTGACATAGCTGACAGTGGAGAATGTGTAATGATTCCTGTTGCTCTCATTCACTGTTGCTGGCAGTAAGATGGATAAGTCAAATCCGCAATGTGATGCTGGGGTTTAATAGTGCTAAACTCGCAATAAGCCAAAGTAGTTTAATTATCGCTGCAGGAAAGTAAGGTTAAATTGCAAGGCTGTGTTGTAAACATTACAGGCACCTGAGCAAACAGCAATCAGCAACTGTAGTAGGAATGACTACATTTTTTGTGTCCTCCATGTAAACACCATGCTGTCAATATGATCAGTCAAGGTAAACCTCATAAACGGCGTATTGGTGTTCATTCATGCAAGTGAGTACCTGCAGTGTCACATATGAGTTCACTGGTAATGGGGATGGTGTTAAGCACTATAGCAACGCAAATATTACAGCTATGAAATTATATGTTCTGGAAATGGAAGGATATAATTATGTGCCTGTGATAAGGATTCAATTATCTACAATCAAATAACGTTCTCCATCAGATAATTGTTCCTCTGTCACACTTAAAGGTGTTCAGGTTAAAACATGGTTTCTTCTAAGTACCGTCTGACCACGTTTGAAGGCAAACATGTTTACAACTGTTCTGTTCCCACACAATAATGCTAGCTATCATAAAGATTGTCAGTTTCAGTTCCAAAAATTGATACATGTAAGCTTGTGATGATGATGCCTGATAATTGAACAATTTGTTTGAAGAATACTGACCTTTTAAATACTTGGAAATAATTCTTCATTTATAGCAGCTTTATAACATAGACTGAAATAGTAAGATAGAACTGACATTTGGCTGTTTTTTAACTTCCACTGATTTTTTTTTTTTTTTTGTGCAAAGGTTGTATGAGCCACTGGGATACAGCATTACCATTTAAATGTAAGAATTTACAGACGCTTCAGAACCCACTGTCAAGTTACTTCTCCTTGTGTGGAAAGGTCATCCACGGATTCACAAAGACGGGTAAGGACACCTACATAAATATCATTAGTTGTCCGTGTCAGAGCTACAAGGCAATTACGGATGGGTTCTGCTGCTTTCATTTGATTAAAGGCTTACCCATTGTCCCATTTTCTGTTACCTTGTGTGCTTGGAAAATGAGAATCAGTGGATATGAATGAGGTTTGAGCAGAGTAAACAAACCACACAAATATTCCACATACTCACAAAGATGTAGCGCCCATGAAGTCGGTTTCCCTCGTCACAAGCCCCGCCCTATGACTCATGCAATATTCTAAATTTTAAACAGACAAATGATCACGACCCAGATAAGAAAAAGCTGTGGGTCTCCAAGTGCAATCTGCAGCGGGCAAACATGCCTGTAAAAATGCAGCACACACACACACACACACACACACACACACACACACACACACACACACACACACACACACAGCTTGGTCACACTGAGGTCACACAGGCAGTGAGTTAATGATACTGATGGCGATGATGCCACTTAAGCCTGGATGCTGCTGTGAGTGGTAAGTACTAATCGGCTGGGTTTTCCGTAATTTTTTTTCTATTTTAGGCTTTTGGCTGGCACTTAAAGATAATACATTGACCTAGTAAGCCTCATTTTCAAATAACAAACAGTACAAGCAGCCCTGTGGGAGTGTCAGTCACAGCAGCCTGATAATATACAGGTTATTCTCCTTATTAGACCTCTAAACTGCTCTTCTTATTCTGCTTGACAAACAAAACCGTAGCCACCAAGGAGGCTTAGACTGGCCTCGCGCGTAGTCAAGTCAAAATATTCTTTATTTAAAAAAAACAAAACTCGGTTCCAAACTCGCCACCAATGAGCTCCAAATGTGTTTGAGAATGGCCCCTGACATCATTCAGACCACGATTCAGAACACTGGAAGCTGCAGCTCAGTTCTCCCATAAGGCAGAAGGGGACAGAAGGGGAGTGATACGACAGGAAAAACATGTGCAAGTGTTCAATTGTTCAAATTTTGATATTTAGTATTGTTAAAGATGTATACAAATTGGTTCAGGTTGTCCAGTTATTATTTTTTCAAGTTCTGCACTTTAAGATGTACAGTTATATAAAAAGTTATTTGTTAATAAGTGTTGTCAAAATGTTTTTGAACTGTACTGAATTTATTTCATTTATTTTGACGGTCAGTTATTGATTACATGCAGACTCTGTTATAAAGTTCTGGACCTTTGCTTTGATAAATTTTCTCTGTCTGGACTTCTGAATTTTAGTTGAATCCCCCTGAAGTAGACAGATGAAAAATGCACAGATAAATGTAAATGAAAAATTTGCATTTTTGTTGTTTAAGTTCATGCATATGTTTATTCATTGATTCAGTTGTTAACCAAAGATCATTTGAACTGAAAAACTTTCCTTATTGTGTCAAATATTGCTATTTGTTTTTAAAAATGGAATTAATTATGATTAATTGCAAAGCCTCTAATTAATTATATTAATTTTTAAAATTGTGTCCCACCACTAATTTATATCGTAGATCTGTAGTCTCCAGATTGACTGGATGATTGGTTGGTCATTACACTCCTATCCAACTAAACTGACATTAGTTGCACAGTTTTGATAAGGTGAAAAGTGTTACATCAACCACCTTCCATGATTAACCCTTTATTTATGGCAGCGTGAGGAACAGACCGCTTGTGAACAACTCTGTGTCGTCAATGTAGCTGAATATTAAGCGAATGAACAAAAAGTATTAACAGCAATTTGCATATATCATAACCAAGATAGCAGGTCATCTTAAAACTTGTCTGCATTATATTTGTCTGTAGTTCTTATGCAGGGATTTTGAGTCAATATAGTTCTGCAGTTGATTTTGTTAATTTCGAGATATTATGCAGATTGGATCAATCAATTTATTCAAGAGAAGGTACAATTTCAGTCACCCAAGATCTTCTTTGGTCCTCTTCAGTTGTAAATATTTTGTTATGCACAAAGAAATATAGAGACAAACTTGTTGCCTGACAATAAATGCACATTTTCCAAATAGGGAGGTCTGTATGTATACACTTGCATACATACAGGCTTTTATGGAAACACAGCCTCTGGTAGATACAGAGAGAAAATATACTTTATTATCATATGTAATTATACTTTTTATGTCACACCTGCAGCTGTGGGCTCCAGATAGTGGCAGTACTCTCCCCCTCCCTTCTTGAGTCAATTGCAGGTACAACTGGAGCAGGAGGCGGCAGGTGTGCTGCATCAGTGATCAGCTGACCGGGAGTGAGCAGGTGGGAGTGGTTCAATCATCCACTCCCCGGGCCATAAAAGCAGGCCTCATTCATCCCTTGATGCCGGACTGTGAACAAGCAACAGTCAGTCTTGCGCAACTCCTTGTAGTTTGTGCTTTCACCTAATTCTCGTTCTGTGCTCCTTTCCAGCCGGGACTCTCACCTCCGTTCCATCCACCTCAAGCCTCAGCCATCCGTTGCCACGCCATCCGCTGGATCCTTCCCTTAACTTAAAATGAACAAGATTCAATCACATCAAGATAAACCCAGTCAATCGTTTTTTCATCTGGAAGAATCTGCTAGAGTTATTGCGAGATGCGACATCAAGATGAGGAGGCAGGAGACGACCAACATCTGGCGTACAGGTAAAAAAGGTTAGCAGAATCTGCTGTAATGTTCTCCAAAACAAACTGTTGTACATACATGTCATAAGCGGTTTGTGCAACATTTTAGTGTTTTTATTCATCCCTGTCCTTTGAGGTTTTTTATGTCCAGTTGCAAATGAGCTTGAACCGGAGGTTTTCATTAAAACCGAGTCCACACTATCCTTTTAAACTGAGTTCCACTTAACTGTGCCACTTCAAAGTTGTGTAGATTTTTTTTAGTATATATATTTACTGTTGGTTATAGTTAGCGTTACTTTTTGTCTTGAAAAGCAAACAGCCGCCATATTCTTTGTTTATGACTGACGTGAGTAACGAAATGCATTTTCTTCTCGTTACTGGGCCGGTATTATGGTGTGTATTATGGCTGACTATGTAGAGAATACCGTGATAGACCATTTTAGAGCAGACGTCAGGAGCACAGTGAGTCTACAGCAGAGCATGAATTAAATTCTTCCCCTGAAGTAAAACCGGTATACAGTGTAAAACTGGTTCTGCAATAATGGCCAGGGCTGTGGTCAACATGAGCAATTCAATAATAATAATAATTTGATAATTAGCTACTATAAGTTGCCTGTTTGTATCAGCATTTATATTATGTCTCTTTTTGCTGTGATGGCTCAGCTAATGCTGTGCCACTGGTGACCAATCATTGAGCAGGACTGAGTATTTAAGCTGTGACCCTCCCCCTGTTTCTTCCATCTGCATCACTTCCATGTGCAGATTTGTCTGTAACAGGTCACTGCCAGTCAATAATTAGAACACACCTTCCCATTCAATACATTTTGTTTTGTTTTCTACGTTGTAGATTAATACTGAAGATTAACACTTTTTTTTGTTTTTTTACATAATTCCATGTGTATTCTTCTATAGTTTTATGTCTTCAATTTTATTGACAATGTATAAAATAATTCAATACAAACCACTGAATGAGAAGATGTGTCCAAACTTTTGACTGGTAGTGTATGTCTGCTCCTGCCTTGTCTCACTGGTTTGGTTTCATTGATGATATGCTTAGGACATTTATTTTGTGCTGCAGAGCGACTGGTGTGTACCCAGCTTGTGCGCCCCTAGTTTGAGTGTGTGTGTGTGCAGGTATGCATGTTTATAAATGTAATGACTGCATCATTCTTCAGCAGTTTAGCAAAATAATGCTGGTGTTGCTTTTATCAGGTGAAATTGACTCGGGTGGTCGTGTAAACCACTGCTGACATCGCTGTCAGCTGACTGGGACTGCTGAAGCTTTGTCTCCTGCTGTTCGTCTTTCTGGCTTATTTTTTATGCTTGTTTCATGGTGTATTGCATGGCTACTGGTGGATTCACATTCATGGCACGCATCTCGTGTAACGAAGTTTAATCTCCCTTTTTAAGTGTGTGACTGAAGGACTTGCATTGTTTTGGTTTGGATTCATTGTTTATAAAAGTTTATTCTTTTGTTTGTGTTTATTTTGTTCTATTTGGGCTTTGATTATTTTGTATAATTTGTATAGTTTAATCTGAAACCTGCTTATTTAGTATATTCTGTTCCCTTAGTATATTTTGTTGTATTAATTTGCTTGTTTCCTCCTCATTATTTTGTTTTATCCTTTTCAGTTGCTGAAAGCCGGTGGTGGTAGTGGTGCTGGTGATCCGGGTGGTGGTCTCCCCATCTTTTGTGTGTGCCGTGCTTTCCTGGGAACTGAAGCATTTAAGATTACAGCATTAGCACAGGCAACACTACCCATGCCCGCACACAAACTGCCTGTGTACTTTTAAGACTTGGAATGCTCTGCACATTCACATAAGGATGAAAGATGAAATATAATATAAAATTGTAAAGCCTACTGATAGAAATGGAAAGAGATCAGTGCCACTTGCTGGCAACTGAATGGAAAACAAATCAATGTCTTGGGTCTTGACAGTGTGTAAAGTGAATGAAGGCAGCCATGCAGACACAGTGAGTGTTTGAACTTCGGTTTGAAAAATACAGATACAGAGTCTACACTGTGCCCCAAAAGTTCATTCTCCCCACTGGAAAACATGTTAGTCACCAAAATGGGTTACACCTGGTCAAGCAGGTACTGTTTGGTTGTTTGTCTGGTCAAACTGTCAGGTCCCAGTGTATAAATTTCTTGCTTGGCCAAAATGTATTACACTCACAACCAAATTTTGGAAGTGTTGTTACCATGGCCAAGAGTAAGGGTGGAAAAGCTACTCTTTTAGAGTCTGAGATACGTGCACAGGCTGTTGCTCTTTGAAATGCAGGAAAAACTCATCAGCAGGTAACTCAAGTGGAGGCAAAGGTTCAGCAAAGGAGGATCCTTCTGAGACTTGTCTCGCTGAGGACGTCCATCTGGTCTAACTGCAAAAATCTAGGATCTGATGAAAAAGGCCCAGGGCAAAAAACACCTGTCATTCCGGCGACTCAGTCAGAGGCTGAAAAATCTTGGAGAAGATGTTTCTAAGAGCTCTGTGCATCGTTATTTAACAGAAACATTGTGGCTGAAAGCTTACAAGAGGCAACGTACCCCATGACTCACTAAACTGCAAAAGGAGAAGAGACGGGCTTGCACAAAGAAGTACATAACTCTGACTCAAAAAGACTGGGGCAGCAGGATTTTCTCTGATGAATGCCCTCTCTACTTATTTCTGACTGTTACGTGTGGCAGCCTGACTCCAGCGACTTGGTCCGCCTTAAGGAGCTGGAGGTGGAAATGCGCCGCTTAGCTTTAAAAGAAAAAGAATTGGATAATGAAAAAAAGCTAAGAGAAAAACAGTTAACGCTGGAATGGGAATTTCGTAAAAGAGACTTAGATTTTAAGCAATCAGCTATCTTTTCATCTCCAAATGGCGGTGACTTTGATTTGAATAAATGTATTCGTTTAGTCCCGCAATTTAATGAGAAAGATGCTTCCACGCAGGATGATTGGAGTGTTTTGACACAGATTGTTGTCCCAAATAGGTATCGCACTGAGATTCTGAAGTTGGCACATGACAACCCGCTTGCTGGTCATTTAGGTGTTAACAAAACATATGATCGCATTTTGCGGTGTTTTTTCTGGCCTGGTTTGAAGCGCGATGTGCGACAACACTGCAAAACCTGCCGTGTGTGTCAAGTTTGTGGAAAACCCAATCAAATAATTCCCCAGTATCCATTACACCCGATTCCAGTTGGACTGTGTTGGCCCTTTCCCGCGTGCTAAAAGTGGTAATAAATTTCTTCTGACCATCATGTGCTCTGTGACCCGCTTTCCTGAGGCTATCCCAATGCGTAAAATCACTGCTCCTGCTGTTGCAACAGCCCTGGTGAAATTCTTCTCTCTGTTTGGGTTGCCTAAGGAAATACAAACTGACCAAGGCTCCAACTTTATGTCACGAATCTTTGCGCAGGTCATGAAACAGCTGGATATTACTCATCACTATTCTAGCGCTTACCATCCAGAAAGCCAAGGTGCTCTGGAGCGTTTTCACTCCACACTAAAGAGCATGCTCCGGGCATATTGTTTTGAGGTTGAAAAGGACCGGGATGAGGGCGTTCATCTCCTCCTGTTTGCGGCTCGCGAGGTAACTCAGGAGTCTTTGGGGTTTAGTCCAGCGGAGCTGGTGTTCGCGGCCCATTAAAACTCCTGCAGGAAAAGTGGCTGGGTGATAATAAACCACAGAATCTGTGTGATTATGTTTCAAACTTTCGTGGTAAACTTCACCGTGCGTGCGAATTAGCGAAGCAAAATATGTCCGTTACTCAGGCTAAAATGAAGCGATGGTTTGATAAAGACGCTAAAAACAGAAGCTTCGGTCCCGGTGACACAGTGTTAGTTTTGTTGCCTGTCCCCGGTTCGGCTCTACAAGCTCGTTACAGCGGTCCTTATGTGGTCAAGGAGAAACTAGGTGATCGAGATTACATTGTAGCCACCCCTGACCGTAAACGACGTAACCGAGTGTGTCATGTAAACATGTTGAAGCCTTACCTCTGCAGGGAATCTACTCATCCGACTCCTGGCAGTGAAGTGCACAACACCGTGCTGGCGCTGTCCAGTGCTGAAGCCGCGGTGAGTTCCCAGGTGACAGAGGAGCTGTCCGGTGCTGGAACCCCCGGGGTGCTGCCTACGGTGGCTGCAGCTGACCTCGAGGACGTGGTGGGTCCGTCCCTAGCTGTGGTCCAAGGCAGACTGCAGAATTCTGCAATGTTGTCTAAACTTGACCAGTGATTTTTGCACCTCACTGAGTCCCAGCGTGAGGATGTGGTCCAGTTAATTAAATCGAATGTTTCATTGTTTTCTGATGTGCCCACACAAACTAATGTCCTTGAGCACGATATCGACGTGGGTGACGCTTCTCCGATTAAGCAGCATGCTTATCGGGTAAATCCGTCTACGTCTGCTTCAAGTCACTCAGAGCTGCACACTGGGCCTCAAGGTACCACTGTTAATGCACAATATTATACCAACAGCATTCTACAACAGGTACTACTTCCAGTTTTGGCCAGGAGGAAAAAATAGGGGCCTATAACTGAATGGAAAATGTTTACCAGACGTCCTTGCCTGAAAGACTGAAAGCTGTGATCAAAGTGAAAGGGGGAATACTGGTTATTGAATAAACTGATTTTTTATATATATATATATATATATATATATATATATATATATATATATATATATATATATATATATATATATATATATGTATATATATATATATATATATATATATATATATATATATATATATATACACGTGTGTGTGTTTGAGCTTTGTTTTAATGGGGAAGAACGAACTTTTGGGACACTGTAGAAATGTGGTGATGTTGAGCAATTACACTGTAAACCTGCTGGCCATCAGACTTCTGCTGAACTGTCATGCTAAAGCTTTTTGTGACCTTAGGATTTTCAAGGATTTGTTCTTTTTTAGTCTTGCTGGTAAGATTTCTTTGAGTGTGACATGAATTTGAAAAGAAAAGGTTCTTGTTATACCATAAAGAACTTGTATCTGAGTTAGAAAAATTTCTCTGGTCAGGAGAAACTGATGGTCCTTTGTAAAGCATATTTTTAGGACGGGAGATAAAAATGAATCAAAACAGCTGCTGGTTGAACAAGGGCACGTAGAAAAGGTAGAATAACTGGAAATGTATTTGGTCTGACACAACAGATCTGAAGCTGGACTGACTTTCATATATTTCTTTTCATTTTAGGTGGCCTTTTCCCTAATCAGCCTGCCTGTACCTGCACGTCTGTGTTCTCACATATCTGAAAAGTGTGCATACTCAAGCTCTTTCCACTTGAACTGCAATTTGTTGCATCCCAGCAACAGGAAGCCGACATTAGACCCCTTCAAAACACGGCGGCCGGGAAACACGGCGACAGCGGGTTATCATTACTGATAATAATCTGATGAAGCAGGAGAGAGCAAAGGGCTGCAGGTCGGATGTTGAGTCACACTCGCCGAATGAAGTCTATTACAGGCAGGGTGAAAAGCTCTATTTATATTCTTTCTTTAGTCATGCTGTTACTGAAATACACATACAAGTGTGGATTAAAAAAAACAACCATGGTGATGGTTTTCAAGCAAGCCACTCACTCTTCTTTGAAACTCTGAGTTGTAACATGGCAAAGAATGACTTGTTTTCATCGTGAAACCCACAGTGAAGAAAGAACTGCAGCAAACAGAGCAGCAGACTCTCTGTAACACTTCACTGTCTAGTTAAGGGGTGCCAAATCTAATTACGTGTCAGTGTAGGTGTCTCTGAGGCTCTGTTGCACAATTAAAGCCATATCTGCTATTCTGGGCAAGATGCCCTGTGAAATACAACAAAAAATAAACCAGCCCATTTTGGGAATAGGGCCCATTAAACCAATAATGCCACTGCTTCCATTACCGGATCATATGTTAGTGTGCTTTCACCTCTTCTCCATAAATTCTCTGCAGTCTCACATCCATCCGGCTCATTGGTGATATCTGTTGAAACTGAAAGGCAGCAAAATATCCCACCATAAATGTGTTTATCTATTATTTATTCAGGATCAACTTGAGGCTGCATCTTTTGTAAAATCAAGTATATATGATATGCACGGTCCAAAATCCAGCTTGAAAACAGTTTGAAATATGTAAACCACTTCTGCCACGTGGAGCACACCTGCTGAATAAAGTTCACCCACACAAAGGACAGAATATTGTTTTCTGCTTCCTCATCCTTAACATAGACATAATTTGCCCCATACAACTGCTGCCAGAGGCTTTACGATTTGACACCACTCTGGGTAAAGATCCTTGCCTCTTGTTTTAAGTCGGAAAATACCAGCTGGTAGGTCTGAAACCAAGACTGCACTTTCATTTTAAAGGACATTCTGTTGCACCTGCACCCCTGCAAGCCCTGTTACATGCAACTTTACACTTCAAGTGGTTTATCTGATGCTGTGACTGCTTTCTGTCAGTTTCCCTTCTCTCTTGATTGCCCTCATGAGTACCACCTGTGTCTCAAGTGTCAACTGTGTCTAGTCTCCCCAATTAGTCCCATGAGTCTATATATACTCATGGCTCTGCCTTGGTTCTTTGACAGTTTGTCTGCTCGCTGTCCATGTGTTTCCCTGCCCGATTCCCCTTGTGGTCCTTGTCTGTGTCTAGTCTGGCCATTTAGTTTGTTTTCACCCTTGTGTACTTTGCTCCTGGTGAATAGAATGGGAAGAAGAATGGGGAAAAGGAGGGGACATGAGAGAAAGGGGCTCTTTGTTGCCTTTCTGACGGCGGTCTTGGAACTAGGCTGAGATGCTGATGAACCCAGGACACGGCATGTCATGCTCTCTATCCCTGGTGTAGATTCAGCATTCTACTTTGGTTGTTTGTAGCGTCCAGTGGTCAGATGCACATGGTACATTTTGCCAGATGGCTGTGATTGTACTGGCCTGGTGGTTTGACAGAGTTTGACCATTTTCAACCCTTAGCCCTACCAAATACTCTGCCGGGCTGTACACTCTATCCATCCCAGGCATATTGTGCTCATCCACAGCCTGGTTGACGACAGAAGGAGAAAAAAAATATCATCAGCAGAAACATAAGTACATCATAAACCTGTCCATGAGACTTATCTGTTGTCCAGTGTGGGGCTCATGGCTGGTGTTTCAGAGGGATATGTCAGTCTGAACCAACAATCCTGATCTGAGACCTGTCCAATGAAGCAAGATTTGAGGTTGTCAAGGTGGAAACTTCAGGTTTAACATTGGGTTTATGGTGCTACAACAGTGGTTCACTTCTTACTGCGGTACATTATCAGGGTAACTTATGCTGAACACCTAACCTGGTCAAATTCCAGATAACAGATCAGCACATATGAAGATATGACCAATCAGTTCTCCTGAAACAGAGCATCAGCATTACTTTAAGATCTGACAGAGCTCATGGTGCAGATAGTGAGAAGAGGAGCAATTTCAAAGTCCTTTCAATGTTTTATATGACTTAATAAAGTAATATATTCCTTAAAAAGAGACTGGTTAAAACACTAAAGACTTGTACTTGTTCACAGAGTCTGAAGTTTTTTGTTGTTTTTTGCCAGCTTTTCCTCCTGCTTCAGCTTTTGCAGTGATGTTGCTTTTATTGTTGCATGCTTAAAAAGAAAATCATCGTATTTCTCTAAAATGATAGTTTACTCTTGGATTGTACACTCTGCCACTTTGGTGCCAATAGATCTGTCTGTTGGCAACTTGCCTCTTTCATGTGAACGTGCTCAGGTTTAGAAACCCTGGGTTACTCATCGAGTTGATAACTGGCTTGTAAGACCACTTATTCTGACTGTGGTTGTCTGGTTCAGTGAAGTCAGATACAGAATATACCCTGGTTGTGTTTAACTTGCTCCTTAGTACAGGCCCTTGCTCTCTTTGCAGTCTGCATCAATAACAATAGCACGTTTTGTATAGTCCTACTTCACGCGGTCATATTTGAAAGAAAATGTGTGGTTTAGGGGCTGAAAGTGTTGGACGGACATCATTAAGGACTCAAGTACAAAGTCACCTATGAATTTGAACCCAACTCGTTCAAATCCACATGCCAAGACTTGCTCCAGGCTAGCCCAGATGGTGCTAGGAGATTTAGTATGGGCTTGTATTTAGTAGAAGTATTTCTGTCGATCTGGAGTATGTCTTGTGGTTTAATAAAAGACTATGACACTCCCTTTGATATGACATCCCCTTCAAATTCAGCTTTATATAGTCCACATCAGTCCTTACATTTTCGTCTAACTGATTAGCATGCTGTATACTTGTGGAGGGATGATTAGTGATGTGCTGCTTTTCCAGGTCATCTCCAATTGCAACGTGTGAAGTGTGTCAAATCAGCCCTTCGAGCACAAATCTATGTTTGCTGCATCAACACCTCTTCTTCTTGTTAATGGTGTTTTAGGTCAGATTTAAGTGGGTATAAGGGATAATTTACCTATGTACAGTGTAACTGTCTTGCTTTTCCTTCATATTTTTTTTCTGCTCAGGCCAGTAAAAGAAACTGCCTTTGTTTTTCACAAACCCATTCCTGCTGTTCATTCCTGTAGAACGTGATAAATAACTTGAACTGAGAGAAATAATCCATCTCTATAAACATAAAACCTTCACTGGCTTTGGTCAGGGGTTATTTATGGTAATTTAATCACTGATAGTTGCTATGCTGACTGAATCATACTTGAAACCTGTTCCTAAAGCCTCTCCCAGCTGATCTCACCGAGTGACAACAGCAAGTACACAACGGGGCTAACGCAAAGAGACAGTCAACCATGCACAGTTACACTGCATCCAAGTTGGACTCACTGATTAATTTCCAGTCACGTCTTTGGGAGGAAGCCGCATTATTCAGAGAAAACCCACACAGTAAGAACATGCAAACTGCTCACAGAAAAACCTCAGCCAACTAGCAGGTTCTAACCAGAACCTTCTGACACTGAGGCAACAGTGCTATCAGTGCAAGTCCAGAGTTTTCCAAGGTTTCCATCAGCCACCCTAGTCTATCCAATTAAACCCAGACCTTTCTGCAGACCTCTGCATGCAGCCCAAAATCTGAGAGTACACAATGAAAGCATGTTGACTGCACATCACCGCGAAAACAAATGTTGGTCCAGACAAATGCTAGTTGAGAAACTATGCGAAGAGATTCTCAGTCATCCAAACCTTTTTATAATCCAACTAGGGAGGTGCTTTGATTTGTACATGCCTTCTAAAGTTGTGGAAATAGTGGCAAGTTTTAAATCTCCAGAAATCCTGTGCTGTGTCTGCCCACTCTACTCCAGGAATTACCACTGACTTGGTGCTACAGATGAGCCTTTAAGGAGCTACTTTATCCTTTAAAATGTGCAAAGTCACAGCCAACCTTCCCGAAAGATCCATGAGAGCTCTGCATCTTTTGCTGTTTGGCATGTGACTGTGTGAATTGCTGGCTGACGCATAATTTTAAGAATACAAACACGTGCATATAAACTACCGGATTTAAGTCCACATCAGTCACATGTGGAAACCATGACTTGTACTTTTGTTTGTTGTTTTTTTTACTAAATTGTAAAGTTGGTCCACGTGTGCTAGATGTTGATAGGCATGTCTCTGGAAGTCAAATATTTGCTGTCCTTTTATGTGCACTGTGCTCCATTTAATGAAGTAAAACAGCTAAATTTGCTTTGAGGTGAAAACTAAATGAGGATAAAGGCACAAACATTCAGAGCTGAGGGGAACTGGGTGACCATTTTCTGTATGTCTGTATGTATCAAGAGTAACCTCTGTAATACACATTTAGACAACTGCTAACATAAAAATATTGATTAGCTGCCTTAACACATAGCTAAGGGTGGACTGTATATACAGTCTCACCCCTTTGGAACTTGAACTTGCCCAGTTACAGAACTCCAATCCGAAACACTGAATCCAGGAATATAAGACTTTTTTTTTAATGTTCTCTATATTATGGGGTAACTAAAAGCCCAGCATTTGGGTCTTTTTAACCACTCAATGATGATTCTGTTAGTGAAGCAGCAGCAACATTCAGTAAACCTGTCACGAGTCGCCTGCCAATCATTCTAATATACCAGGGTTGTGGAGGTCAGCTGGATTTATTTAGCTCCACGGTGAAGGAGCTGAAAAACCAAACTGATTGCTTCAGTTGCTCACAAAATGCCATAGGGTTTTTTTTTTCTCAAAAGAAAAAAACAAACTCAGAATCCTGATTCAAACTCTGGTCAAAAGGATAACCATTTTGCCTGTAGTAAGCCTTTGTGAGCTAAAAGTGTGGATAAGAAGGAAGTTGCATATCCCAACCTGAGCCAGAGTGCAGGGTCAGCCATGGTACAGCACCCCAAGGGCCCAGCAATGGCAGCACTGGAGTTTGATCTTGTGACCTTTGGATCAGTAGCCCAGAGACTAGTGTATGTTGGAACAGAAGTCAAAGTGCAAAACTGTGTAGATCTGCATACACGTACAGTTCAATAGAATGTATATTGGCAGTGGAGAATGGACGTCGTATTGGATGTGCATTGTGATTCTAACTTTAAAGAGCCCCCAGCATTTAAGCACATGGCTGGCTCCTCAACACATGCAAGAAAAAAAAAAGACTGGCAGTTTGCCAACACAGCTCCACTGTAACCAGCTCTTACACAGGGTGCACTCAATCTGCCAGAAAAAGGAAAAAAAAGAAGACTTGCATTTCAGTTCAAAAATTGAGGCAATGAAGTGCACCAAACTTGTCACGCATATTGCATGTGTCATGTTGAATACACACCCAACAGACTTCAGATTAGACATCTGTTGATTACAGATGTTCTTTCAAGAAATAAAGTGTCTTCCAACTTAAGGGGAAATAAATTGATACATGGGGCTTAACAGATTGAGTACTGAGTTAATCTGAACTAATGACAGATGGAATACATTCATGTTCTCTCTGGGTGTGTTGCTGTGGTGACCTAATTGTAGGAATGAGGGCAGCTGTGCAGGAGGTTGGATAACCTGATGCCAGTTGCCACCTCGTGCATTAGAAGAACCAGTTCAAGCCCACAGTCTCAGCCAGAACACACACACTTGGCTGGTGTTGCTCAGGCTCCTCTGAATGTTCTGCCAGTTTCTCTTTCAACTACTTCTGCTGTTTGTTGTGCTGCCAGTTCTGGACCTGCCCCTACCTTGTTTACGTCCTGCCCCCCTTCAAACCAATGCACTCTTGCTCAACCAGCCACACTTAGATCCATTCATAAACCATCCATTACTAGATTCTTACCTTCCCAGCTAAACTCACTCCTTGCTGCCTTGAGCTACTTTCTTTATCTGATGATCCTCTGCCCGAGCTTCCAGACTCCACAGTCAGATAATGTTGTGAACAGTCCCTAATTTTCGTACCTTGTGAAAGCTCAGCTAATGTCCTGAATCAGCCTTGTAGCTTAGGCTGCTAACATGCTAGTCTTGCCCACTCCTGGACTCCAGATCACTCTGCCCATGTCTTCAGGTCTGGTTAATTTTGAGTTATTTTTTTTTAATTGTATCCAGCCTGCAGCCTAGTTGGATTAGTCACCCTCCAGCAGTTGTAGTTAAGCACTTTACTCTTTCTAGTTCATCACCTGCCCTGTACTCAAGTCATCCAGTGCTTAGATTTGCTTAGCCCTTCTTCTTGTATTAGAAGATGACTTTGTCACAAATATATTTTACAGCATTGTCAAATATTTTTGTATATCCTATTGGGGTCAGTGCAGGGTCATGGTACAGTGCCACTGGAGCAGGAAGGGTTAAAGGGCCCAACAATGGCAGCAGTGGGGACCTTCTGATCAGTAGCCCAGAGACTTAACCATTGCACCACCATTGCTTTGTATTAATTGAATTGTAAAGCTTTTCACATAGGATAGTTTGAGTCTCCCATTGGGTTGTCAAACCAGCCATGACAGCATTATCAGCAGGATCAGTTGATTCCTTGCTGCTTCAGCCCTGTTGAGTAGAGATCTCAGGAATTATTAGATACAGTATAACTCCTCGCTCAATTTGTAGACACTACCTGCTCACATCCTTACATTTTCTCATTGTGATCTCCAAACTGTTCCACATAGAGGGAATTGTGAATAGATTCCTTAGACAATGCAGCAACTGATGCATAATTAACAATAAAAGCAGCATGAGTTATGCCTAATCAAATGTTGCCAAGGTCCCTTGCAGTTGGTGTCCAATGGCTTCAATCACAAACCGCTCCCACCGTGACATAATCCAAGGGGTTGACATGCAATTATGCTATATAGAATGACATTGAAAAACTCTTAACTGTCCACACAGTGTGAGAACATTCACGTCACCTACCTTACTCGGGAAGATAAGTGACATTTCCACTGACACTGACATTTCCACACCAAATGGTGGTCATGCGATGAGTCTGTGGAATATCCTCTTTATCCTGCTCTGAAGGGTCTGAGAGCAGTGGTGAGGCATGCATTCAGAATCTCCAATAAAATGAACTGCTGTCACAGAAAATGCCAATTTTAAAAGCTTTCCACAAACTCCCCTGGACCAAGTTGTTCCAGCAGGTTGCGTGAAAATTATATGAGCCTTCATTCTCAAAGCCCTCTCTCCTCTCTAACTCAGATTTTTAGGCACTCTCTGGGCAGACTATTGGCAAATAGATTAGTGGTAGACATCAAGTCCATAACTACTGTTTCCAAAGTGTTAAATTGTACAGTAGTGCCCTCTAGTGTAGCTTGTAGCGCAACATGCCAGAAGTTCTGGAGGATGGGGAAAATTGAGCTGCAGGGGTAGACGGAGGAGGATCAGGAGGTGATGGAGCTGGAGATGACTTCTCTTCTTACAGTGAAATGGGGAATGCGAGTCAGTTGACAAAACTGTAAATTATTAGCAGTGAAGCTAGCTACGATCTAATTTTTTTATCATACAGTGGCATTTAGCTGTAGACCCCATAGGATAGATGTTATTCCTCGGGAAGTTTTCCTTCACTATTTCAGGGTTCAAAACAACTGTCCTTGAATATTGTCTCAAAATCACACATGGTGAATGGATGTGCCCTTAACTTGTGTTGATTAATTAGGAATTGACAACAAGCTGTCCATACATAGATATAGTGCCTATCATTTTTAGTATTTACTCCATCTTTGGAGATTTTTTCCTTGCTTTTAAACATTGAATCATCGTCAATTTTTAATCTGACATTAAAGTATTTTGGGGAAATTTTTGCCCCAAAAGCCAAAGTGAAAACAGATTTCTACAAAGTGATGTGAAATACTTAAAAATAAATAAAAACACAAATAGCCAATCTCTATTTAAAGTGATAGACATAATTCAGCACAGGTGCAGCTAGTTGGTGCTAGACTTCACACAGTTGGTGAAGTGGACGTCATGTGTTTTTGAGTGGTTGTAGTAAAAATACACCTGTATCTGGATACACAGAATACCTTTCGTGCCTTGATAATGGTCCGTTGTTCTCTTGGGTCTCCCAAGGTGTGCTCATCTATGGCTGCTGACCTCTCCAGTGGAGGATGTGATGCCAGACAGTATGGTTGGAAAAACCCCCCACAACCTTGTGTCCTCTATCACCATCTCAACCTAAGCGACATGCCGTTCCATCCGTTCAATCCGTTATCTATGCGCTGTTTTATCCTCTGTCGGGTCGCGGGGCTGGTCACCAGTCTATCACAGGGTGACATAGAGACAACCAAACACACTCACAATCATACCTATGGACATTATAGAATCTAAGTGACATACCCACGTAAGTAATGTACTCACAGCACATTGCTCCAAGCACATATGTACATGACATTCTGATGTGCAACATTTGGAGTGGGTTGTCGTGGAACTACAGATTGAGCTGTTTCAGAAAGCAAATAATGTTTTATTGTACGTCATTTGTCATGTTGGCTTTTAATTACGACAAACTTTCTGTTATAGGTTTAATTTTTCAGTGTGAGAGCAGAATTTTATTTCACTGGCAGCGTGTGACACATTGGTTATTTCTTGAAGCCTCTCCGTAACACCCATTTTTCAAAGTATGCAGAGATGAGACATGCTGAATGATGGTTTGGAGAATATAGAAAGAAACCGGCTTTTCACTAAAAAGGCCTGTAATCCTTTATCATAGCAGATATTTGGCTTGTCATAGCTGGGAAAGCATAGGTTTATTCTTCAGCCTATGTTGTGAACATGATGCATTGATCTTCAAGGTTTTTCATGGCTCAGAACGGGCCTTCGGGCAGTGATGATGCAGGAAAGTAAGCTTAAACTGTCTGCATACAGTAAAGGCAATGAGTGTTATCTTATTTGACAGAAACTGCCAGTAAAACTGAGATCCTGTTAGCTCTGTCTTCACTGCGGAGCATTTAGGCTCAGTCAAAACAAGGCTGCATAGCTGGTGTTTCAGCCACATGTATAAACTATGAAAGGGAAATTGACTCAAAGGTATTATATTTATTTGTTCAGCAATTGTTTGTCTGAGAACATTATTTTATCAATTTGACACTGGGGATTATCATTGACACTTCAAAGGTGTTTTTCACTTTAACTCCTACACAGTAGCTGTGATACACAATATAGTCACTAGATGTCACCAGTGTTTAATATATAACTTTTAGGGCTGGTGAGTAGAGTGCCCAAGAACGTACCTTGTTTACAGTTTTTCTCAGTCGCTTTGGTACATTTCTCGAATCATCCTCGACTTTTGCAAAGCAGTAAGTGCATTTCTCAAAACCATTTGTACAAATAGCAAAACACCATGGATTACCTGCAAAAGCCAGTCTTTTGCTCAAAATCTTTAGTTCATCTCTCAAAAGTAAATATCTGTGTCAATGAACATGTCAGTGCCATAAGAATGACGAGTTCTTGTGTCATTGTGTGTGGATAAGAGTCAAACTGCTTAGTCATGTTGTTATTATAACAGCGTATTCTGGAGGGATGTTCTGATGTAAACTATGTCTAAAGTTTTGATGACAGTTATTGTAAATTGTAAGTTACACCTTAGTGTATGTGGGAGGTTGATTGCAAGAGGCTGGACAAGATCCACATTTACGCTCTTACTGTTTGTATTGTAATTTATTGACAGACCACGTCATTGCGATACAGAAAGGAAAACCACGCTGCAAAGCACAAAGAAAAAACAAAAAAACAAAAATAAAGATGTGAACATAGGACAATCTCCTTAAGGAAAACTGTACATACAGTGCTGTAGGAATTCCAGTGCAGTCTTCCTATACCTCCTGATGTTCCTGTCTGCTGGACCACAAATTCTCATCCATATCATGAATATCTTCTCTTGCATCTTTGAGCGATTTCAGAAAACCCTAATCCCTTCATACATTTCCATCGTTAGACAAAGTCAAGATTCACCTGGGAGCAATTTACCAATTCAGGATAGATTTAGAAAATAAGTCTGATGGAAATGTATAGAAATATCCTTGACATATTATGACAACTTGTTCAACCATTTTGCATGTAAAGACTTATGCGATGAACTAATGCCTAAATATTGTGGAGGGTGAGATTATTCAACAGAGACCCATTATAATACATTTTGACCAACATGACGTAAGCAATTAATAATGTAGGAAACTGCACAGAATTGTACAAAATCATTTGCATAGATGTACCAAAGCATTTGCAACTTGTTCAAAGAAATGAGAAACTGCTTTTTTGATGTGCACAAGTGACACAATGATGTGAAGATTGAACAAGTAGTTTTGAGAATTTCAATTCTGATCTTAGAAATGTAACAAAGCGACTGAGAAAAATTGTAATTGGCTTTTCGATCAAATCAACAGATTTTGGACTCATGATACTTCTGCCATGCAGTAAAAACTCTGACGAGCTGTAAAAAACTATTTCTTTGTTCTAGAAATGATTAAATTCAATAGAATGAAATGGGTTAAATGATGCAGTGTATGTGTTGTTAAAATCAACTAGTGGGTAACGGATGAATACCAACCAACAACTACTGTTGGATTTCAATGAGCAACTTGTGACAGAAATGCTTTTATTATTAATAATGGTTAACAATGTTTTGATGAATTTTCAATACAATACACGATATTCCTGTGCACACATTTTGTGGTGGTTCAACCTTATGATACACAACTTGAAATCTTGAACCAATGTCTTTTATAGTGGATGTTATTTCATTATTCTACAGCAGCCATTATATTGTATTAATCAGGGTCTTACTTGTATTGTTTGGCTCTAATCATGACCTTCAGTATGCTGTATATAACAGCGGGTGGCAGTAGCGCTCCACTGACAGAAAGCTGTTCATCATCACTGTTGGCTACTGAGCCCTCAGATGGCTTATCTTCGGGTTGGCAACAAGCCACAAAACACAAACATAGCTGCTTAATGTGCTGCAAAGGCACAGGATCAGACTATAGCAGTTCCTCTCCCACCTCCTCATTCTTTTGATGGAAACTCCTGACTTATTAAACAAAAAAAGTTCGATTTTTTAAAAAATCTCTCTTTATTCTACTTTCCATCCCATCATTATTGAAGATTTGAGAGCTAACGATCCATTTTCTCTCTGCTGAGGCACGGCTGTTGATGAAATGTAGTTTTTCATCATCTGTCACTATTGATGGCTAAATTAACCACAAAGTAACTGCCCTCAGCATAAATCTCATAGGTGTTTATTTAAACATCCACAATCCCTTCACACTGAACATGTTGCTGCTGGCACAATAAACTGTTGAAGCTGAGAGTTGAGCGGCTGACCATGGGCTTATGTCTGTTTTTTAGCTGTTCTTACATAACAGAGAGTGAGATCTCTTTACTGAGTTATTGTTAACATTGTACATCTATCTTGTTTTGTTGAGCAAACTGTCAGCCCAGTCTGGAAAGTTCAGAGGAAAGCTGCAGTTCTTCCCTCCTGGCGCTTTAAAGTTAAAGCTACCTGGTCAAGTGAAGACAAAAAAGATCTGTTCTTCACCAAAATGCATTGTGAGTATACATCCATGTTTTCTTGCAATCTTTCTGCCTTTGTTGGCACATAGCTGTTTCCTGGTGGGTTGCGACCGCCTGCTGATTGTGAGGAACTATTGGTAGGCCTGCATCACTTTGTTAGTATACACATCGATGTAAACAATGTAAGGTTTCAAAATTAGCATTTTTACAAAGTTTGCTAGACCCAGAAGATGCACGCAATGTGTTTTGGTCAGTAACTCTGAGCAACCTTGGCTACAACGCTAATGGTGGTAGCAATAGATCACTCCGTTTTGGAGACTTCAACAGTGATTTTGTTCCTTGCAGTAGCTCCTACTGCATGTGGACATTTTGCTCAGCAAATATCTTTTGGTCTCAACGTGGTCATTTTTTGTTAATGTGTAACACAACATCTTTCATTTCAAGCAGTTGTCAGTAGCAATTTGCTGCATCTACAAGGTCAACACATCAGGTTAAAGTTGACTAAATGTTCAGTTTTCTTTTCCGTGACATAGTGTAACTGTTGCTAACATTGTACACGCAGTTGCAAAGAACGGTGCACAGGTGTGCGTATGGACCATGCTGAGAGCCTACAGTAACAGTAGTCTTCCTTGTAGCAAATGCACAACTATAGTGAGACTTTTAGCAGCTCAGTGCTTTACTCAAGGGCCTAGCAGTAGTCCTTGAAAAGGGTCGGCCTGCGTTTACTCAAACAGTGCAGCAAGAAGAAAACAAGGTTGTAAAGTTGAACCAGACTCAAAATTGTTGCCGCGCAGAACTGCACCATCCAGCAAAGCAAGAACAACAACAAACAAAAAAAAGCAAGGATGTGTGTAGATGCTTTTGTAGCACTGTATTTCTGTGTATGCTGCAAACATTGCAACAAAACAAGAAAAAAAAAGCTGCCCTAACTTTCCAAAGTTGTAAAATCCTGTCTCAGGAGCATTACAAGCCACTTTGCTATATTTAAACATCTAAATAAAATTTAGAATATATAATTTGAATTTTTTTTTTTTACCTCTAACATGTCCATGTGGCGTTTATTTATTTATTTATTTTTTTCTTTTTTTTGCTTATTTTGTGCATGCTATGGGGGGAAAAATAAGCAAGGCCAATTATTTCCACTGTGAAACTGCATTGTCCTGAAGACTATATTTAAGAACACAGACTTAAATTTCCAGGTTTCCATATGTAACAAACTTAAGGAACCAATCCTGTCAACTTACATGGCAGATCTCTCCAGTTCAAACATCCATCCATCCATTATCTATACACAATCCATACTCAATCCTCATTAGGATCGTGGGGGGGTGGAATCTATCCCAGCTGACCAGAGGTGGCTAGTAACGACTTACATTTACTGCGTTACATTTACAGTCCACAGTATATTTTGTCACTGGAGGTAGTTTGCACTGTTCATACATACAAATGTTACCTTACTACAGGTATTTGTTTCTAAAGCTTTATGTTGTGAAAAACTGAGATTTGGACATTTGTGTTTCTTGTGCCTTAACTTCTCATTTGGTAAAGATGCTATTTATTTTTGCTATTTTTTATTTTATTATTTGAAAATACCAGAATTTGCACATTATTTTACATTTTTGTCTGTCTGATCACATCATTTCTAAAAAATAAATCGAGCATTACAATCAAGCAGTTACTCAGTACTTGAGTAGTCTTTTAACCAAATACTTTTTTACTCTTACTTGAGTAATTTTTTGGATGACTACTTTTTACTTCTACTTGAGTAATATTATTTTGAAATAACGTTACTCTTACTTGAGTACAATTTTTGGCTACTCTACCCACCTCTGACTTAGAGTGAAGGCAGGGGACACCCTGGACAGGTCACCAGTCTATCAAAGGGCCACATATAGAGACAATCCCACTCACATGCACACCTACAGACAATTTAGAGTTACCCATTAGCCTCAGCATGTTTTTTAACTGTGGAAGGAAACCAGAGAAAACCCACTAATACACAGGGAGGGCATGTAAACTCCATGCAGAAAGATCCCGGGAAGGTGGGGATGCACACCGGGGATCTTCTAGTTGCAAGGCGAAAGTACTACCCACCAAGCCACTGTGCAGCCCCAGTTCAAACATGTATGGCTGAAATATTCCAGAATTAAAACTTGCTATTGTGTAGCACAGTAGTTTTACTGTGTTTGAGCATAGGTGAGCTGGTGTTCTTGAGCTGCAGTGACAAATTCCATAGATCTGCACTCAATATGTAACTTAGATACACAGATGAGTTTGGGGGTTTAATAAATGACCAGTGAGGGACTTTTAGAGTTAACTCTCTACAAGCTTGTAGTCTCAGAGTGGTACGTTTAAATGTAGCCACTGCTACACATTTCCCTAAGAAATGTACATCAAAGTTTAGAATTTAGAAAAGCTGCCAAAATTTTAGATGCTCACGAATGCCATTTTGGTGTGAAAATCTGCGAAAATGGAAACCACAACACTAGGATTGAGGAGTTTTGGTTTCCTCTTTTACTTTTCCTGCTGCTTATGTTTATTTACTCCTTTTCTGTTTATTTAGTGTCTCTCCCTGTTCTTTTTATATCTAATCTCCAGTCTTCTCTGCTCTGCTCTCCTCTCCTGGGGGTATATCGTCCTCTTTCTATCCATCCGGAACATTCCCTGGCCTTTGCCCAGTACCCTACAGCTGGTCCCCATTGAGGCTCCCTGGGACTTTAACCCCCTCATCTCCTCTTCATCCCCCTTGTTCTGCTCCGCACTGATGGCTTACACTCTAAAAAGTAGAAAAAGAGCTGGGGATCCATTAGACTCTTTGAAATTTAACAAAATCAGTTGTTTCATGGACTGCTTTTGCAGGTTAATTAACCTTTTCTGTCGGATTCCACTTCAACAGGAAACACCCTATTAAGAATTTCAACACTTTAAAAGCTTTTCAGGGTCTTTTTTGGGTGAGAGCCCATTTTTCAGCAGGGGAAACAATCCCAACTATTTTTATTTTACTGAAACCTGCCTCTAACATTCCTTTTTAAGGGTAAAACCCCATGGACTCTGTGTTTTTTAGAGTGTGGAATGAAAAAGAAGCTTTAGAGTCAGAGAGGGGGGGGGGGGAGGTGGAAAGATGTTTCCGATTGAAGAATGTAAGCAATTAACCCCTCTTCCTCCCAAAACAAAAACACTCTCCTGCAGCATGTGTGGGGTGATTGATCTGTGTGTGTGAATGCTAACATGCGTGGGCAGACCCATACATACATGCATTCACTGCCATACATTCACATGAGGCCTGAATTGAATCCATTTTGTACACATATTAATACAGTTGTTTGTCATATGTGAAGCCCCCAGTTTAAAAGAGACACACCCGCCCACACACACCCTCATTTTCCACCACCTCCCCACATCACAACACAATGTGACACCTCCTAATTGGGATGGGTGGATTTCATTATGCAGCATCAAGAGAGAGCGAGACCAGAGATTGGAAGGAGGGGAGAGGAAAAAAGTGCAATGTGTTAAAATAACAAGCACTGCACAGTGCTACAGCCTTTACTGCACACACACAATCAGACATTACACCCGTTCTAGTTTGATGCACATGTGTTTACAAGGTGGGCTTCAGTGGCCGAACTCGGTCTGATGTTTTATCTCACCACGGGCCCCCCGGGGTCGACTCATTTCTTAGCAGCAACCGACTCCCTCTTTCAAAGCCTCCTCTCCTACGCCTTTTCTCCTCCCATGTCACTTCGCAAACGGCGCCTCCCACCCCTTGCCACAAATCCTCGTCGCCGATACTGCCTTTATGCTGACTCAGTGTGCTAATGATCCCGACGAAGCTGTGAGAACAGTCATCAAAGGCCCAGAGGACAGCACGCCGATGTGTTGCCATTTGGTCACCATTAAAATGTTGATTCCTCTCTTCTTAAAACAATATCTGTCACCGGCTTTGCATCAGGGCATTTGCGTCTATGCAATATTGCATATACAAAGCCAAACCACAAGCACAAAAAGGAAAGTTATAGACAAACACCAGGCCGATTTCACATTTGTGCTTGTTTAGTGTAAATTAGAAATGTATGGACTTCTATGTTTATTCAGTTTTTGCATAGAATTAAATGGGTCTGGGTGATCCCTTTGGCAAATTCCTCTCGCACAGCAAACTGTAACATACTGAGGTCACAAGTCCCTCAAATAAACCCCACACTCTCAAGTACAACTATTCTTTATGTATTTTCTTCATTTATTCCGCTAACTGTTCATGTATACCGTGTACACATTCTAATTCTCATCATTTCCGAATCTTCTTCACACTGCCACAAGGAGTTCCCTGGTAGGGAAACCTTTTTCTATGTGCTATTATTCTGGTCTAAGAGTAGTTATAGTCAGTGATTACTGCGTATAAATTCAAGTTTTGAAAGCATAGGAAAGTACAAGTTTTTAAATGTAGGTTGACTTTGATTCATTCTTGATTGCTGCAAGGCCAAAGCACATAAGAAACAAAACATCACTTTATGTAAGAATTTTAGGTAAAATGTGTGACAAGCCAGAAGTTAAAATGAAGCTACCATTTTTGGACCCCAAAATCCATTGGGTTTGAAAGACATGTTGATTTAAAATATCACTGTAATTAAAAAGATTTATTTAAAAAAAAAAAAAAAAAAAAAAAAAAAAAAACTTCTGATTTTCATCTTTTCCTGAACTACTCATATGTGATATGTTTTCCAGTTGTGAAGCTAAACAAAATCCCTAAACCTTCAAATTGTGATATTTTAGTCTTACTATTTTATTCTACATGTTGCATTTAAAATTTTGCCAAATATAAATCATTAGCTCTAACCAGATTATTCAAAAAACTAAAATCTCTCCTTCCTGGTATAAACAGAAAGTCATTAACTCAGCTGTGACCAACAGTCACAGAGACACCATAAATCACAGAAAAGAGAAAAAAACGGACATTTTTAAAAAATTATCTGTACTCTTCGCAATGCTTGAGATGTTTCCATAGAGGTGCAGGATGTCTTGTATAGAAAAATGACCATTCTGAGTAAAAATGTGGTGGGAAGAAAAAAAACAAGAAAAACACTCAGAGCGCAGTACTCCGCCAAAGTTGCTCAGTCGTGTATAATTTCCAACGTATGAAATCTTTAATAAAAAATGACCTTGCAGTGAGCACAGCTGTGTGTTATGTGTACGTTGTGTACAGATCCTGAATCACGTGACCTAAATATGTAGAAGGTGGCAGGAATTGATGGGATTCAGAAACACCCCCACAATTTAATCAATTGTTCCTTGTATCCTTTCCGACGGATAAGTTGGACAGCAGTTGATGTGTAGCAGGATCGCAAACGTGATCGTCAGCAGGCAGCAGCCGTAGCGTTAACTTGTAGTCATAGATAGTCACGGTGACGCCGTGCTGCTTTCTCGCAATGATACAGAAATCTTTAACAAATTCATGGATCCAGACTATAAGCCACATCCCTGCCAAAATCTAATCACTTGGTTCTTGTGTCATTTCTGGTCTTCCCTGAAAATTTCATTGAAATCTGTTAGTCTGTTTTTATATAATGTTGCCAGCAGACAGATGGACAAACGAACGTTGATCATCACATCACTCCACTGCGTTCCTTGGCAGAGTAATAAAAGAATTTACACAATGATCACAGCTCACAGTATCTCACACAATCACTACAGTGGTTGCATTTGAATCAAACTAAGTTATGTCTCAGTTTGTTTTCCTTTCCTTTGAGCATTGACAGAAAAATGAGTTTTTCACATCAGCTTTTTAAGATGATAAATTATCAGTGTTGTGCTCGACAACTAGAAGCCAAATAATCAGTAAACGCAACCTAAAAGTACCTCTGTGTTGGCAGCCTGGTTTGTTTATTTTAAATCTGCCCAGTATTTTCTAGTTTATTACAAAGTGTTAGTATCGAGCTAATGATCTACAGGGGACACATGATGTGGAGTTTCATGTGCAGAGTGTGATTTATATAGTTTTATTACAGCTGATTGTTAATATAAATTACCATATTTTCTCTATTTTATGGCACTGAAGAAATGGGAGGCTGATCATTAGTACAGAAGGAAAGAAATAGTTTATGTTCCTAATAATAGTTGCTAATAATGGTTAATGTCAAAAAGTCTCCCCACCCCAAATACACTCATCCGTCCGTCTCAGTGGATTCCTGACAGGAATTTTGGGTTGTTTTAGCAACTTTACAATGTGTTGCTGTGCTCTTCTGTTCCACAGCCAAGTCAAACACACACAGGGCATATTTAGTTGTATCTGAATGTGTGTGCAGTACTTGTGTAGCAGTGTGTAGTAAATGTACCTTGTAGGTGTGTGCAGGACTGGTGTCGTCGCGTGTGGTGAGTAAAGAACACACAGCATAGTTTGGTCATAAGAGATTTAAGACTCTGAAATCCCTTCCAACACACACACACACACACACACACACACACACACACACACACAGTAGGATTAGAGTCCATGGCATAGGTGGCTAATGCAACAGAGGCAGCTGGATCCGGCTTGGGCTTGTTTCCTGCATTGTTAGCCGTTGGAGTGCGATAAGTCAGAGTTTGGGCTACTTAAAATGAGACGGTCCTCTGCTGCCTCATACCTTCACGTGTAGGTTAACTCTCTCCTGCCACCTGAGCACTACAACCTGCTGCACTGCTTTGGTTTCATGGGAAAGAAGGGAGAATTGTGTTGAACAAGTTTTCCAATTCAACCCTTTAACATGCAAATTTGCAGTTTCATTTTTACTTAAGGAGATTTAAGATCTCTAAAATCATCGTATTCCCCTTGGTCTGACAGTATCATTGTCGTCCAACCCTTCATTTAATCTAGAGAGAACCCAGGGGGAAAAAAATCCTTTCTGAGTTGTTAGGAGACAGATGATGCACAGTTCTTCATGCCTGTGGGGTCAAGTGAAACAAAATGCGGGATCAGTATTTCATGTATCACTGACAGCTATGTCTCGGCGACATGTTGACCTTTTTTTTTGTCTACAGATCAGATCATTTACACTACCGTTCAAAAGTTTGGGGTCATTTAGAAATGTCCTTATTTTTTGAAAGAAAAGCATTTTTTTTTCAATGAAGATAAAATTAATCAGAAATACAGTCTAGACATTACTAATGGAATATGGAATATCTGCATAGGGGTACAGAGGCCCATTTCCAGCAACCATCACTCCTGTGTTTTAATAGTACATTGTGTTAGTTAATCATGTTGAAAGGCTAATTGATGATCAGAAAACCCTTGTGCAATTATGTTAGCACATGAGTAAAAGTGAATTTCATGGAAAACATGAAATTGTCTGTGCAACCCCAAACTTTTGAATGACAGTTCAACACCAACACACACATATGATGCAGTCCCTCCTCTGTGCAAATATAATAGATTTGACCTACGAGTTCATGGCATGTGTGTGTGAAAGAGAGTGACAGCCAGAGAGACGGAATTGTAAATTGAGATGTTTCTTTCCAGGAGGAAACACAAGAAGCTGCCAAAGTAACTTAGACATGTATGTCAGGTGTACAGAATGAGGCAACATGGCTAACTTTACAGAAACAAACAGCTCTGAATTGTTAAAATGTCAAAATGTTCTAAAATATTGCGGAAAAAATAAGTCAGCCGTGCCTGTGTTATTAAATTTGTAGCTGGACATTGGACATGCTTCACCTTGAGTCTTCAATGTATGTTCAGTGCTTTCCAGTGCAGGAGACCTGAGGTGGGCTGGGAGCAAAGAAGGGATGCTGCAGAACCTCCAAGGGTTTGATCTCTAACAGATGCTGCTTATTGTAGTCCGTCTTCATCTTTATCAGCTGCTCAAAGCCATCAAGACTCTTGAGCCTGATGTACCTGGATTCTCTAGGTGGGAATCCACCCTCATACTTAAACTCTTCTGGGGAAATAAATCTCCAGTGCTGTTGGCTGCTATTTTGGGACCACAAATTACAAATCCCCTGTACACGGTCCAGGATGTAGTCAGCAGTTTGGTCTTAGCTGTATAGTTGTACATGATGACACTGAGGACATCGTAGGTCATCTTCCCAGGGTGGAGTGGTTTCCGTGGAGCTAGTGTTGTCTTTGGGGCAGCTACTGATGTGAAACTGACCTTAGCTCTCTAATAAAATGATCCTCGTTGTTTCCATCCTGCATGTGTTTGTGGAGGCTTTGATGAAGGAGTTCGAAGTTTAAACAGACATGCTCCTCGTCAAAGAAAATGTTGTTTGACATCAGTGTTGCAGGTGTCTGGAGAGACGCAACAGCCACTTCAGGATTGAACTTTCCAGAACTGTCTGTTGCAGTTTCAGGATGGTTTTTGATGACCTTAATGGTCACTGTCCTGTTGGTTTTTGTAGCGCAGCATTTGGTTACAAAACCAAAGCAGCCCTCACAGAGGAAATGTTCTACTTTTTGGCAACAGCCCAGTGTGCTTCCTTTTGATAATCAAGAGGTTGTCTGTGTGGAACAAGAGCAGAAAGAACTTCAACATGAAGTCACATATGCTTTTATTAGACAGAACAATTAAAACTGTTCTGTCTTCACCAAAACCATTGCAATTAAACAATATATGCTACTGTTGTGACAGCATAACAGAAAACAACTTTAAACCAAAATATGAGGACTGCTCATCCAAATTACTATAAACTTGACACTGCACTTCCTCTGGTCCTCGGCAAGTTTGAAGCACATGTACAGTTTTCAAGAAATGCAAAGAAAAGACACATCTAGATTTTTTTTATGTATTGGTGAGGGAACTCATATTGGCAAAATCAAATCTCAAAAGCCTCTATTTTCTATATTTTTATATTAACCCTCTGTACCCTAAATTAAACCACTCAGTAAGTTTCCCTCAGCTCTGTGAGATTTTTCACTCATTGTTTTGAGTTTATGGCCCTCGACTTTTCTCTGGGTTACTTCTGGCCAATGGATTTGCATGACTTGTCCTCTGTGACTTAAAAACAACTTTAATGCCTGTGACTTTCAATTTTGTGCATAATTGAAAATAATGAAGGCAATGGCATCTGGTTTCAAAATTACCAACAGTGAGTTCAATGAACATTTGTATTGTGTGGCTGGGCTGAGGAATAACTGCATCATTTTAGTGGAACCCTGTTGTGCCACAGTGATTGTATAATAACACATGTAATTCTCAGAGTATATATTTTAGTGTAGTAATAATTGCGCTCATGTTGTGCTGCTCTATGCAACCTGAAATTGCTGTTTTATTGCATATATTCATGTTGGCAGATTTTTAAGAAGTCCAGTTTATCTTGATTAAAGAGTAATTCCAACGGAATTTAAATAACTGGGCAATGAACACAGATGAGCATCACAGAAATTGTATTTATACGCCAAAGAAGTCTTTAAAAATAAAATAAAATGCAGTTTTTATCTTACCCGTTACAAAGGAAACCATCTGCTACAGTGTCATTTCGATTTAGCAGGAAGCAACATTAGTCGGTGAGTAGGTTCAGGTCAGATCCCACCATGGAGTCCCTTTCTCTTTCCTCTGACCTGAGACTCATCTCTCTCTAGATTTCCATATACTTTGGCAAGACCCTCAAAGCTTCCTTTGGCGCATAGTGACTATCTCATCTATTCATGGGATAAAAAGGAAAAACCTCTCACCCAGTGAGCATCCTGGAAAGCTCCTCCTTTGAAGTGCTCATTTCCTGTCTACAGTGTACAGCAGGTTAAAGAGGCACAGAAATTATCTTCATTGTAAAAATGCTGATCAATGAGCTCTTTCATCTGTATATATATATATATATATATATATATATATATATATATATATATATATATATATGTACCTCAGGTTTTTATACAGTATATTTGTGGCAGTGAGTTGTGTCTAGGGACTTCCTTCCTCAGTGGTAATGTCTTTCTGCTGTGCTGATGAGATAATTGAAGAGAAACAAAGGCCTTTACAGTAACATTAATTGATAATTCTCACACAAACAATGGCTAAATTGACTGTGTATATTGTTAGAAGGGTTATTTATACTGACAAAGTCAATGAAACAGATTACTTGCATTCAAAAGCTGAAGACAAACATTTTATTCTTTCTCTGAAATTGGTGAACAAAAGACAGAAACTGGACTACTGTTCATCGAAATTTGGATTTTCATAATCCGTAAACACATCACATAAGACTGCCTGAAATGCAGTCAATAGGGAATGTCACTTTTTTAACAAGTGCCATACATTCACACTCAACATGCTAACATTTGGCCAATCTGACGAAGCCTTTGCTAGCCATTAGCTAGCATTACCCTCATATCAACTGATGACTAGGAGGTTAGCCAGCACAAAGACGGAGGAAGGAGAGAAATTGTCAAAATATTTTTATTGAGTTTTGTTGAGCTCTTAACCGATCGCATGGGATGGAAGGCATGCTAGCTTTGAAAACATTGGATAAACAAAACAAGAACTCCGGGAGTGCAGCACAAGGCTGCTCATTCCTTGTATCATTTCCGACGGATAAATCCTCAGCAGTCGATTTGTAGTAGGATCACAATCATGTGATCATCAGCAGTTCGCTGATGTCGTATTTGTTGTCATAGTTACAGTGACACCGTGTTGCTATCTTGCAATGATACAGAAATCTTAAACAAATCCATGGATCCAGGCTATAAGCCGCATTACTGCCAAAATCTAATCACAAAATCCAACTTTTATTTCAGTTTTTTTTTTTTAAATTTATGGCCTAAACATTTGGCATTTTCTTCTAGTCTTCTTTTCTTCTTGCCATGTTTGTGCTGTTTCCATGGAGGTGAAGGACTTTACATTCAAATCTAAAAATGTGCCAACAGTGCTGAATGGCAACAGGGTGGATAATGCCTTTACTTGTGCAAAGAAGCAGCAGAATTGACACAAACCTCAAATGGATTTTACCTTTTAAAAACTGCTTCTTTAAAGAGCACATCTTCATTGGCATTCAGTACAGTATTTCTGAACTGTATGTGACTTAGAGACTGCTCAGCTTTTTAAGCTGACATAACTGTATTTCAGAAGTACAAACAGGCGTAATGTACTTCTGAGCTCAGGAAATGGCGTCTTTGAGTATATAGAGAGGTAAAACTTAAGTAAAATGAAAACAAGGGTGGGTTTTTTTTTATTGTGTAATAGAGTGACAGCGGCCAAAGCAGTGCAAAAATAGAAACATAATGTGATCCACCGGTGTTACACAACTGGTTATGGGTAGGGGACTCTTGACATGTGTTATTAAGTTTTGTGAGGCTGCCATATCCAGGCAGCACGTTATGCTGCTGTACAGTTTGACGTCAGAGGGAGGAGGGGAAGAGGTGGAGAGTTAGCACAGAGCAGAGGAAGAAAGAGACCTTAAATTTCACTGAGATCCAGTTCCAGAAGAGAAAACGATGACGATTATCCTCTCTTTTCTGTCCCAGTGTCTCTCTTTGTCACATACCCACTCATTTCGATACTGTATGGTATCATAATGGTTGTAAGTCCGGTGTTTGATTCTTGTGTTTTCTCCCCTTTCGGCTAATACAAGAAAAAAAGTATCTGCATTTTCAAGCAGCTGACTCGTATGACCCTTCATTGTCTCATGTATTTGTGCAACATTAGATCCAAGTTGCACTAAATCGGGGTTCTTGATTACGTGTAATGTGAAACAACTACTTTGTAGCAACAAAACCACAAGAATTACCACCCGACTCTGCAGCATCCTTCAACTCTACATGGAGTTTTAACATTTTGCAGACCATTGTTTTGGTTTTATGGTCTGCAACTTTACTGTATTGGTTCTTTCTCACTGCTTTCATCAACAGGCAGCAGTTTTCAGAAAAAAAAGCCATGATAAACAAATGTAGTCTAAGCTAGCTGCCCAGCACAACAGCTTCACAAAGTTAGTGACTAGCTGCTGAACTTGGCAGTGCACTACCTGACAAAAATGGGAAAACAAGGCTCATAATTTGTGGTTTGGTGATAATATTGTGGAGCGAGCAATGACAGGGGATTTTTTTTTGACCAAAGCAATCTGTTGCAAATTGAATGCGGTTCCAGTGTTTTTCTAAATCAACTCCTTTTTAGTAATGTTGTAGTCATTTCAGATTTTTCCCAATAAAATATCCTTGTAGCTGTTGAATTTTCCAAGGAGGCATGAGTGTTCTGTTGGAGTCAGGAGTTTGAAGTAGTCAGTTTTTCATGTTTTTTAGTTTGAAAGTGGTCTAAATTTACCCAGAATTCATGCAGAATTAGTCTTAGATGAATTTGGATCTAACTTAAATCTGACTATTAATTAGAGCGCCATTTTGTTAAAAGTTGGATTTAGTTAAACTGTGAGAAGTTGGCTGTGACCATATCAGAGCCTAAACAAGAGTGATTATTGGACTTATAGTTGCCTGCTGTCCAGAAACATGACTCCACATTAACCATCTGAACTCTAAGCGACTTTGAAAGGCATGTCATCTTCAATAAAGTTTGTAATTTGGTGGATTTTCGAGTCAGAGAAACACAATCCTATTTGTACAGATTTTCAATTTCTCCAGTCCACAAATTATCTGTGACATACCATTATGTTGGAAAACTTAACCAAATCAAGGCCTATCATGGCATTTCATCAAAATCATTTTATTCTATGTGTCAATAATTCAATAATTCCCCAAAATAAACCGTTTGCTTTAACCATATTCTGTCAGAAACTAAAAATTCTGCGCAATTATGACACCATTAATGACTCAGCCTCAACCAATAGTTGCAGGGACTTTTCAGTTGAACTGCAGGAAGTGTTTACAAAAAGCAGAATGGAAACAAATTCAATCTAAATAGATATGGTACATACAGATTATATTTTTCCCCCTAATGTTAATTACAAAATACATCATAGATATTCAACTTCTAACTTCTTTTTAACTTTCTTATACTCAATAAAAAGGAAGTTCTCTCTAATGCTAACCAAAAAATGCTATTTCCATAGAGGTACAGGACTATATATTGCACTGCAAACGAGTCCACAGTGACTAAAAATGTGACCGGAGAAAAAAATGCCCAGAAACTGCTTGGGGTTCAGATGGTTCGTGCCAAGATTGCTCCATGTCTGCTGGGCATGTAAATAAGCAACTGTTTGCTAACACGTGTCATAAAAATTCTAATGTGATATATGGTATGTTGTGTTCACACCTTGCTATGCTACACCCGAGTGGCTCAAAAAAATCTGTAAATATAGGTTAAGTTGGCAGTGAACTGTGTTACATTGGTTTCTGGAATCGACCAGCAACAACATTTCGGGGAAACCCATTCAGTATGGAATGTAAAAGCTTCAATGCTTAGTAGCAGATTTTCTGGGTGAAATTTACAGCTCAGACTGTGTGGTGTGTGTGATGAATAGCTGTCTGGGCTCGACTTCTGTCCTTGACAACTATCTGTGGGAGGGAGTCTACGTAACTGAGCTGATACAGTATCCTTTTATGCTACAGACACCAGCCAGATGGTTCTATTATCTGCAGCATCTGCATATTGTAACAATAGTAATAAGTTCTATTTTGGTAATATTTTCTTCTGCACACTTAAAGTGTACTTTAAAGTTAAATGTATTATTTTTTTATTTATTACAATCCAAACCCTAGCCCTAACCATTTTGCAAGGGAGTCCTGGCCAAGATAGGCAGCAGCAAATACAAAACACAGTTACAAAATTACACAGTTAAAACATAATTAAAACACGAGCAAAAAACAAATAAAAATATTAATTTACAAAGAGGTTGTGAATAACAAATGTATGTTGTTGAGTCAAGAACTGACAGTTTGGATTTGAAAGCGCTCAATGAGACTAACTTGGTTAATTTCCAATTTTTCTGCAACATATTCCATGCAAAAGGTTCAGAGTAAACAAAAGCCTTTTTTACCCGATTCAGTATGGGCATATAGAAAGGAAAGCAGCAAATAATCTTGTGAACGGAGAGTAAAGGTCAGGCATATGGGTTCTGTAAAGCATCTCGAGACAATCTGACTGTAATTGGCGCTATATAAATAAAATTGAATTGAACTGAGTTGAATAGCACTTTTCAGTGCAGTTAGAATGAAACACAAAAACCTGCTTAAAAAATGAGATTGCAACGCAGGAAAATATTAATGTCATGGCAACTGACAGGTGTAAAAATGACGGAAACTCAATGGACCTTAATCCTTTTACCTCCTGTGAAGACACACCATGTACTTTTTGTGTCTACAATCCTTCTTTTGGACTCTCTTGACCTCTCTGGAGATAACAGGCTGTGTGTCCATGTGTACATACACTAAACATCAAATTCATGGACACAGAAGCCCATAAACACATTGGCACCCC
This sequence comes from Amphiprion ocellaris, assembly GCF_022539595.1. NCBI lineage: Eukaryota > Metazoa > Chordata > Actinopteri > Pomacentridae > Amphiprion > Amphiprion ocellaris. Next base: position 17,707,232 of record NC_072783.1, on the reverse strand, counting down.
TCTTATCCTCTCATTGTTTACATAGGCCCTGTGAAGACTGCATGAGCGCCGAGTTCCTAGCCTGTGAAGTCATATGGACACTGAGATTACAGGCCCCCATAGGCTAATAGCTAATATCACACACAGTTTGAGTTGAGGATTTCATGATTGTGTGCTTTTTGTGTGTATAATGAAGCCATTTTAAGGAAAGAATAAGATGAACCGCACATAAAAAGTCACCCTTGACCAATGTTCCCTCTGATTTTACATGAGTCTGAGCAAACACACAAACTCCCTGAGCGTCCCTTGGACCACTGTGAGCAACATCAGACGTGTGCACTGTGGTCACACCAGCATCACATCCATTCAAGTTACATGGTTCATTAAAAGAATCAAATTACAGCATTTACATTTCTGTTAAAACACTTTGTCAACAGGAGCCAGTTGAAGGCTGCAGTGATTTTAGTGACACTACAATGTATGAGTGAAGTTATTGAATATTTGTCTCTTTACTGTTGCAGCGGTTTTGCAAATTGCAGACGGACCCTGTTGCATTTAAAAAAAAAAACAAACAACTTAGGCATTTATTGAGTCACTAAAATACTGTAGAGTACAGACCACATCAGCATGATTAGAAGCATCCTCTGGTAAATTAACAACCAGATACTGATGTCTCTCACCATATGGACTTCAGGAGATGACTGGGGGATGATAAACTGTGATCTACTGGTTGGGTTCTCTCTGTTCTCATGTTTCTTACATGTTTGTCCCTGACAGCCGGGTCCTAATGTTTTTTGAGCAACACACCATACTATGACGTTTTTACAATGATGGTTCTACTATGAAGCCAGTTTGACATGTTCAGGTGTTCTTTGTGTGAAAACTCAGAGATTTCAGGTATCAGAAGATGGTTTTCAACTTTCTTTGTTAACTTTCTGCTTCAACTTTAAATTAAATTTCCTTCACTAACCCAGCCCTCTGGACTTCCAGGAAGCTGTGTTCCTATTGGCTGTCCAGGTGGCTGCTTGGTGTTATCAGGAACACCTGAGCAGCTCAGTGTCTTCCTGCTTTATTTAGCTGCAGACAAACATTTCCTCTGCTTCGCTTCACCACTGAACTGGGTTTGGCTTCGTTGCTTTAGTTTGTTCTTTAGGTGTTGACTTGCAGCTTCCAGCAGTAAAATCATCTTTAATGTGTTTCTTGGTGTGTTTTAGGGCTTTGTACTGGATAGTTGTCTTGGTAAATGTGGTTCTTTACCCACAGTTAGCACATGGTCCTAATATGTGCAGTGATTAGTGGATTTGATGCAGCTGAGTTGTGTCTTTACCTTGGCTGTAGTGAGTCTTCAGAGGTTTTTGGTCAGACACATTCTGTATTCCTGTTTGAGAACCAGCGTTGGTTGTCCAGAAGGTAAGAGTTCCTGTCCTGATTCTCTGTTCTCAGAGGTTCTCTGGTAGGCTGCAGGAGACTTTAGCGTTTGGGTTGTGCTAGTTTGGTTTTTGTATGGTTTCATTTGTACGACTATCTTGAGGCCCCTCCATGTGGTTTAGTGAGGTTTTCTGGAACAGTTCTACAAAGCAACCTGCAGCAGAAGAGACTTTGAGAGTTTTTAGGAAGTTCTGGAGACCAGACTTTAGAGCAGCAGAAACATTTGTCAGCAGTTTGAGCAGGAGAAGGTGAGCTTCAGAGTAGAAATGAGACGGAAACCTTCTTGACCCGTGTGGTGAGGTCCTGTACCAAGAGTTTGAGCAGGTTGTGAAGAGTCTGTAGTTCTTTGGTCTGAGAGGACAAGAAGAGTCGACTCATTAAAGGAGAAAACAGGAGATATTGTTGGTTCTTCTGTTGCTCTGCAGTTTCCTTAGACTGAATATCAAGTTTATATTTTAAATGATTTACCATGTGAGCCCAAGAAGACTTCAATAAACTCCCTCCATCCCCTGGACACAACATATTTTATTACCATGTTAAATTTTTTTTTTAATGTTTTTGAGTTTTAATCATACTTTTAACATAGTTTTTTTGTCTTTGCTTGTTTAGTTTTGTCATCTGTGTAAAAGGTGCTAAACAAATAAAGTTGAATTGATGAACTGAATAACTGACTAACTCATGATTGTGACAACAGAAGTATTTTCATTGTGATTTAAGGGTTTATTTCATTTTTAAGGTTGGGGTTAAAATCTTGACAGAAAAAGAAGATTAAAGAAATAAACTACATAACAAAAAGCAATTAAATCAAAGGAAAAAAATTCAATACAAAATTATTTTTTAAATGTTTTATTATTAAAAAGATTTAAGAAATTTAAGATGTAATTTTCTAATTAAACATTACATTTTTTAATTAAATGTTTTGTCTTTTTAAAGGTTTAATAATCTAATTAAATGTTTTGCATTTTTTAAAATGTTTAATATTCTTCTTGTTTAATTGTATTTTTTAAATGTTTAATTATGGAAAATATTTTATCTGTAATTTTTAATATTTGTATTTTAAAAATTTTGTTTAATTTCATGACATGTATCTTGTTGAATTATCTCATTCAATATTTTGTCTGTTTAATAGAGTTAAACATAAAATACAATTAAATGATATTAAAAATATATATATATTAATTAAAAAATTTAATGTTTAGAAAATTACATCTTAAAGACAATAAAACTTCAAATAGGAATGAAACAGAAAATACAATGAAGCATTTAAAAAGAAAATTAAACATTAAAAGGTGGTAAACCATTTAAAAAGAAAAACCTTAAAGATTTAATCAAAACATTAAATATTGGGAAAGGAAAAAAAACTCAAACAAGCCGATAAAACATTTGAAAAAACAATTAAACATTAAACAGACAAAACTTTTGGAAATCAAATCAGACATTAGAAAAGAATAAAAGGTGAGAAAAGAGCAAAACTAAATGTTTAAGAAGAATCAAACTAAAGACAAAACATTTGAAAAGACACCAGTTAGACTTTAGAAGATCAAATTAAACAGAAGAGACAATAAAACGATCAAAAAGTACAAAAACAGATAAAGGTCTGAAAGCGTTTTCTAGTCTGAAATGAAAACATCAAGTTGTTTCTTCAAACATTTCCTCTTTCTATGTTCTTGGTTTGATTGTGGACAGATTTAGAGAACTCATTTCAGAAAACTGCTTTCCAGATAAAGTCTACTAGTAGTTGAAGGCATTTATCAAACTAATGTTACCTTCTGATCTCCACAAACTTTACTGTTCAGTGAAGAGAATCAAAGTTTGTTGAGGATTTCTAAAAAACCCACAGGTGAAGGTCTGAGAAGAACTCAGATGCATGGTCTAAATGTGAAATCAAGACTCATGGTCACAAGTTTTAAGGCTTCTGTTAACCAGAAAGTTCAAACTAACAGAGAAGTACTGAGAAACTTTTAAGATTTCAGTCCTCAGACTGTGGAAAGGTTCAAACTAACAGAGAACTACTCAGGAACTTAGAGGATATCAGTCCTTGGGCTGTCTGAAAGTTAAATCTAACAGAGAACTACTGTGGGACTTAGAAAATTTCAGCCCTCAGACTGTCTGAAGGTTCAAACTAACAGAGAAGTACTCAGGAACTTAGAAGATATCAGTCCTCAGACTGTCTGAAGGTTCAAACTAACAGAGAACTACTCAGGAACTTAGAGGATATCAGTCCTTGGGCTGTCTGAAAGTTAAATCTAACAGAGAACTACTGTGGGACTTAGAAAATTTCAGCCCTCAGACTGTGTGAAAGCTCAGGTCCTGAGGACTCGGGAGGTGTGGAGGCTTTGGAAAGTCTTGGAACTGAGGGTTCAACCCTCCAGCACAAAGGCTGAAGTCCAACCTCCTGAGAAAAACGGTCGAGTCGAGACTCGAAGTAAAAAAAAACTCGAAAACGACAAAAAATAGATGATAAATGCGCAAAAAAAAGAAGAATTAGTATCTGAGCGAGTAGCTCAGGGGGTTAAGAGGAGAGCCTACAGAGCGGAGGGTCGCAGGTTCAAGACCCACCACCGGCATTTTTCTTTGTTTGTCTTTGTCAAGATTTTGAGAAAATTTAAGAAGTGTCTGGTCTTGAACCAGCGACCTGCAGCTCCATAGGCAAATCCTTAACTCACTGAGCTACAGATCAGATAAAAAGAAATAAATTCGTCGTCCCTTTGACATCGTAGTTCGTGACGTGACCACATGGGCGGAGCCAAGGCGGAGTCTGGGTGGAGTCAAGGCGGAGACTAGGCGGGGAAGTGGGTGGCGGCCTCCCCCCTCTACTCCCCCACCTCCCCCCACCGCCCACCACACCTTCCCCCGCCCGACGAGTTCTTCGAGTCTCCACGAGTTCTTTGAGTCTCGACAGGTTTTCCCGAGTTTCTGGACTTTCCACGAGGTCGGAGGCAGAACAAGTTGTCATGAAGAGGTGTTGAAGTCGGCCAGGATGGACTGACTTTTTACAGCGACTAGAAGGAAGACGACTAGAAGAGCAGGTCTTTAACCACCATCCATAAAATCCATGGAGTCGGCTCCAGAGAAATGAAAGAAGGTCAACTTTTATCAACCTCCATCCAGATGTTCAACTTGATATCTTTACTTTGACATTTTTAGCACCACAAACCTTTAGTATCACACTTTATTATCATTTATTAGGACTTTAATGGAATCCACCAGCAGATTTAGTTTTTGTTGACAAACTTTATTATTGTCATCATGGGACTGCAGTATTCAAAACTGTTCCTTCTATTTGACCTCATGTTTATTAGTTTTAGTGGAGAAAAGTTATTTTAGTTGTCGATTAGTCTCTTAAAAACCAAGTAATAAATTGGATTAGTCAAGAGGTTTAAATTTCTTACTTTGCCATATTTTAAATATGACAAAAAATATAAAGTGTCTTGAGACAATTTGACCTGTATTCGGCGTCATATAAATAAAATTGAATTCAAATTGTATGTATCTTGTAATGTTGGAGTAATTCAGCCATATATGTTGGAAAACACATTTTCTTTGTCCATTAATCTGTTGATTGTTCTCTCCAGTAATTCATTTCTTGTTTTGGTTTATAAAATGTCAAACCCAAATACATTCAGTTTATTGTCATAAAAACCAAAAAGATTCACATTCATGATGCAGGAATCAGGCAGTTTTTCACTTTTTATCTTAGTTTAGTCAGAAAGATAGTTGATAATGTGTGAATTGTTGCAGCTTGTGAACCGTAGAAGGTTTTAATCTTTGGGGCCGAGTGTCAGAAAACATTTAGAAACCAACATCAACAAAACACTCAACAAAGATTTGAACATCATTAAAGGGAAATCCAACTTTTGCATGACAATGTCTAATTAAAGGACATTTATTTCCAACGTAAATGTGTGATATTCATCCTCTGGAGCTTTCTCTTCACATCGTCTTCCACCTGGACTGGTTTGGTTGGGAGCATGTGCAACAAACATTTGAAAAACTGCACTTTAACATCAATGAATGACACTGAAGTTTAATCGCTACATAAATGACACTGATTCTGAATGTGCTGCTCTGTCATTAACTCCTAAGTTTAGGGAAAGTTCAAACAAAAGAGGACAGTTTAGATAAGAGTTGAGAATGAGCTTATTTTGAACCAACATCTCAGACTTTCTCAGCTTCAGCACCTCTAGCAAGATATTTTAACAACAAGCAACTCAAGAGATCCACAAGTTGGAGAGAGTTAGCTTTAGCTGAGCCAAAGTACATGTGGGACACTAACCTAGCAAACATTTCAGACTTTTCTCTGTGAATTCTGAGAAATAATTTCCTATTTAGTGACAGCTACACATCTTAACTCAGTCTCATAAAAACAGACTCTAATTCAGTGTCATTCATCCATATTAAAGTGCAGTTACCCAAAATGTTTGCTGCATGAGCTCCAACAAAACCTGTCCAGGTAGAAGGCCACTTTGACAAACAGGAAGTGGACGATTCCAAGCAGATTTATAGAAGGGGGAACCGGACTGTACTAAGTGTGGTCGAGTATAGAGGGGTGTTTTGTGGGTTTTTAAGGCTGATAATGATTATTAGTGAGACATTTGGAGTAGATATTCATTTGCAGTAAATTAAAGTATTTAAAATCTTGGAGTTAAACTTTGAAGAACACAAACTAACAGAAAACTTTGATACGTTTTTGTTTTGTTTACAGATGTTAAGTTAAAGGAGTTTTATTCGTGACGTATAACCAATCAAATCACTCCAGAAGACAGAGCGACCACAGGTAGATAAAGGTTCAGAGCCAAAGTAGCACCATTTTTAAATGTATTTATTACTGTAAATCAGTAAAAAATAAAATACTGATAATCAGTACATCAGTCAGCCCACAATTACTACAATTCTATAATGTATGTCTCTTTCCTTTGACTTGTTATTTGTGCAATATACGATGTATATGATGGCGTTTTTTTCATCCCAAAGGCTATACTATGATGTTTTCTAAGAGACATACCATGCTACTCTGTTTGTTCTGGCCCTGAGCCGCTGCACTCCTCCTCTGTTGTTTTCTGGATTGTACTGAGCTGCATGCCTTCGTCCATCCGGCCTCCGTTGACTCGTCCCGCCTGCCGCCTCTGGAGCTGAAGCTGGATTGGAATAGACCAAAGTACAGTCCAATCACGATGCCAGCTGCCTCTCAAAAGGCTCCTTCATCTGGCAGGTGGCGGCACTTCTTCTGAGGGGAAGCTGAGCTGGCCCAGCAGAACTTTGGAGATGTGTTCCAGTGGTTGGTGGATGTGTGGGGAGATAGAGAGGGACCTTTGAATTGTTCAGAAAGGAAAACAGGGAACCCATTGGTAGTTTTAGTTTAAGGTGCTACTGCGGTGTGTTTTTGGGCTTGAAGAGGTGAACAGGAAGAGTTTTTTTTCGTATTGATTATCTTTTACTTTGTTCCTGGTTGGAATGCCCATCAATGTCAACATGAAGTTCACTTTTAGTTCTGTTTATTTATTTTTATTTTACTAACACCCATTTGTTTTTAACCCCCTCACATGTTGTGTTGTTGTAAACTTACTCTTTCAAATAAATACTCATCTAACCCTCTGGAAACCAGCGTTTGGACTGTTTTTGTGTTGCTCCTCACCTACTGACAGCTGTGGACTAAAGGCTATACTGTGACGTTTTTAGAGCGACATGCTATACTATGATGTTTGTTGGGCGACACGCTATACTATAGACTTTTTTAATTGACATATTACTGACGTTTTTGTTTTAGTTATTTTTGTTTTGTTTTTTTAGCAACATATAAGAATTCCAACAGTTTTAAAAGTTACTACACTTTTACTTGTGCAATGAAATTATTATTCTATGGCATTTTTTAGATGACATATTATACTCTGATGTTTTCTTGAATTACCTACTATTTTGACAATATACTGCACTATTACATTTTTTGAACCACATATCATACATGACAATTTTAGGCAACATCCTATCATTTTGCACTTTTTGAACCACATAATAATCTATGTTTTGTTTTTTTTTTCTTGCCAACATGCTGTACTATGAACTACAGGCCATACTATGTTATTCTTGAGTAAAGCATACTATACTTTGACATTTTCTGAACTACATCCTATACTATGGCGTTATACACAGAGTGCTTTGGTTACATGTTGATTTATAATATAGATTTTGTTCTGTTTTGTTTTTTGACGGGATTACCACAGACCTGACCGTGAACACCGTCGACACCCACCTCAGGGAGACGCTGCCTAAGATCTCAAGGCTGCTTGGTCGTGGTCTTTCTGGCACGTACTCTTCCAAGATGAGCTGGGAAGTTTAACACTGATGGAATGACACCAGGTCTAAGCCGACAAACTTCCAATTCCTCCTCAACCCATAGTCTCTGGGAAACCTACATGGAGTAAGAATAGTAGACAGACAAGTAATTAAGTCTGTACACAATATATTAAAAAGAAATCATGCTAATAAATTAAGTACAAAGAACCAAATTCGCCAATATACTGGAGACCAGAGCTATTTAATTTGATAAGTATAACCTTATTTAGTAACATTTCAATTATTTGAGAGCAGTCCTAAAGAACTGCCTGTAATCCCAATCATAAAATGGGTTTGGAGGAAGAACATAGATGGTAATCTGGATATACATGAGTTAGGCTTTATAACTACTATTGGTAGTATTGGTGGTAGTAATAGCAATGTGACTACTACTAGTAGTAGTGGTAGTACATTAACTGCTGCTGCTGATACTGGCACTGCTACTACAACTTGTAATACTATTACAAATGCTGATACTACTTCTACAACTCTAACAGCTGTTTATACTACTACTGCTGTTTGTACTTTTAGTATTACTACTACTGCTTGTACAACTATACTACAGCTACTATTAATCGTCTGGTATTTGGTTGTCAAGCTGCTAGCTCGCCTTAGCGTTTTGCTAGTGGCTAACTAGTTAGCTCTCATAGACTGGAAGCTCTCAACAAGATTTCATAATGAAAAAAGCGCCAAAAACTATTCTTACCTATGAAAAGTCATTCCAAGTTTCCTTGTCTCAATCGTACGACGCAGTGTGTAATTGTATGCAGCACAGTGAGCCGGCATACTTGGTTCCGTTTTCACGCCGTCTACATCAACGGAATGCACTGAAACTTTGCCCCCACTAGCTTAGCCTCGCCGTAGCACGCAGCTCAAAGGGGCGTGTCCTATCCACTCATTCATATCTATGAGAACAATGGTGGCTGCACATAAGGACGCCTGACGTTGATTAGCTGCGTAAATACCATTATATACAGTCTATGGTAAATACGTATGTGAATCGCATCATTGGCTGCAGCAGCCAGTCACCGGCCACTCACTGACTCACATTGAAAAATAGCACAGAATGAATTGTTACGTGTTTATTTTATTTACAATTTAGGTTGGATTTTTTTTTTTGTGTGTGTGCAGCGCAGATTTTCTGTGCGCGGAGACCATGTCAGCAGTGTACAATTGCGCACGCGCACAGCTTAGAGGGAACAGTGCCCTCGACATCTTCACACTGGCCGAAGCAATCTAATGCATCTCCATCACTGTGTGTATTTTGCCTCAAGATAAACATGCAACAACCAGTTTTTAGTCATTCTCCAAGACCTGGAACAGAGATGGAGGGTGCTCTGCCTGTTGCCTTCCCTCTCTTCTGTCTCACTCAGCCCAAAGCCATTATGGTTAGATAAAAATGTGCTTATTACACAACCCATCCCAGCCCCCCAACACCCCCACCCTGCAACAAGACATATTTGTCCATCATAAAATGCCGCATTAATAACCCATCACACGTAGCTTTCCCAATGCTGTATATTTATCTTAGCCTTTGCTTAGCGTTCAAGCAAAACAAACACGCCACTGCGGTCAATCAGGCGGCGCGAGAGAATGGAGAATGCGGCCTCGGGTATGTTCGATATGCTATGAGCGGTTTGTTTTGAGTTGCAAGCTCGGGGTGGTGAAGTGAAGCGCTGGAATAAGTCTGCCAGCGGGATTTAACATATCCCTTTCCAGCAGGTCAAACACAATTGGGTTTGTTCCCTCAAATATTATTAATAAAATGTGGGGAACAAATTTTCACATTTGATTCAGTGTGATATTTAAGATGCAACTATCTGAAACTTAATCAGTACATTGACGATCAGGAAAAAGTACTGTGGTAGAGTTTTAGAAGGCTGATATTAGTGTAGCTAATAGGACAAGGCCCCGGGCTTCAGAAAAAGAGGTTAGGCTAGATGAGGTTGGGGCAAATTGTTGAGGCATCAAATTCAAGTAATTTTTGAGCACTTCTGTCACATATATTGATAAAATTCAAACACTCATGATTTGTACTTATGCAAGCGATGTCATCACTCTTGTCATGTCAAATGGTTGGAATGACTGCGGTGCTTTGGTCATCTACAGTGACCAATAAACCAGAGCTGTTTTGGTTCCAATAATTGTCAAAACATTTGGAAAATGGAGGACAAAATACACTTTTCTGTCATGACTTGAATAATTACATGTACACAATGATACTATAAGAAATGCAGTTGGACTGGGCGATAAAGCATTTTTGTCTGAATAAAGTGTTTAATTTTTGTGAACTCAATAATCATTGACCATTTTGAATTATCTAATTTTAATAAACCCACTCAAGGCTATATCAAGGTACACAATGAATGTTAACACAGCAATAGATACATTCACACGAATGGATAAAAATAAATGCATATCAGATAAGAAAAGCAAGTAAAATGTGGAGGCATGTGGGTGAAGCCACATGTAGGTTAGCTTACATTAGCTGAGGTTAAGGTTCCAAGTGACTGACCTGGACAGGGAACCTACATCCACCTCTGCGTGCAACCAGACACCAGCTCCATCAGGCTTTGAAGCAGACTGATTTTATATTGCATGTCCAGTCTAGCAACCACTGGTAAACCACTGCTGAAGGTCTGCAGTCACAGACGAGTGCACCTGAAGTGATGGAGAATGTAGACCTCCATTACCATGGGAAGTGATACGCTGTTACGAGCCAGTAAGAGAGTATGCTTAGGATTTGTTTATACAACTGAAATTAACATTTTTGTCATATGCTTGAACGGCAAATTGTGTCAAATTTATCTAACAATTGAACATTCTATCGAATACTTTTCTCTTTACTCTCAATGAAGTATCCATCCCCAGTACATATCACATCACTTTATCACCCTGGCCTGACAACTGGTGTACATTTGTCTGTCTGTTTGGTAGTCTGTTTTTGAGTAAAGTTGCTAAAAAACAGACGGACAAACGGATTTGGATGACATTTTCAGGGAAGGTCAGAAATGACACAAGGACCAAGTGATTAAATTTTGGCTTATAGTCTGGATTCATGGTTTGTCAAAGATGTCTGTATCATATGCGAGATAACAGCACAGTGTCAGTGTAACTATGACTACAAGTGAACACTACATCAGCTGCCTGCTGATGATCAAATGATTGCGATCCTACTACAAATCAACAATTGCGAACGTATCGGTTCTTATCCGTCGGAAATGATACAGGGAACAATTTGTAACCCCTATCTCACGTAGCTATAAAATAATGTCTTGAATGGTTAGTACAATGGGATGGGGCCTGAGTTCGCTGTCACTTTATGTATATAGTTAACCTACTAAGAACCACAGCAACTCAACATTTAATTTTTACAATAATTTGTCAACTGGTATTTATTAAAAAACAAAATCATACAGAATAAAATAAATGTAATTCAGTGAAATCTCTGAGAAAATTAAATCAAACAATATACCTTTCAAATTAAATAGTTTTAACCACCTTTTACTTAATGTACCTTTTAATACTTTTCAAATCAATTGATTTTAAATCACTGCAATTAAATCAACAGATCGTGTACTTTTAAACACCCTTTAAATCAAATGATGTCTTTTTAAATCAACCAATCATGTACCTGTAAATACCTCTTAAATCAAATGTCCTTTCTAAACAACCAATCATGTATCGGTAAATACCTCTTAAATCAGTTTCATAAAAAAGTCAGAACAAAATTCACACACAGTTTCCTGTAATTGTGGGCCCACACACACACACACACACACATCCACTCCCCAAACATACAGAACACTGAAAAAAACCCGTTGCAGGCCTGGCTCGGAGCTTGGGTGTGGCGGGACCAGAAACTGTGAGGTCGCTTCACTCAAGGTAGAGCATTAAATAAAACTGTGCACATTGTTAGTGTTAGTACTTACAAAATCCGAATGAGCAGTTTGTGTGGTTAGCAGGGGGGACTGGGGCAAAAGCAATCACAAAGGGCAGCTGGTAAAAGACGCGCAGTTCATCACTCGTCCGCAGGAATCACAGGGGGGAAAAGACCTCGACAACAACAAAGAAGAAACAGCAGGGTCTTGTTGACGCTCCGACCGTCCGTCCTCTCCGTCCACAACGTCTGTCTCCTTCATGCAGGTCACATTAACTTGCTTCAGCCAAAAATATCACTCGCTATTTCATGTTGAATTAACGTAAATCCGATTTAACCAAAAACATCACAATGCTTAGCTAAACAGTACAATATCTCGGCACATTAACATGGTGCGCTAAGCTAAATAGCTAGCCGCCATATGGCATAACACATCCATCTCCTTATCACTATAACCTTTAGTCACAGCACAAAAACCAAATTACACAGTCATATTTACCTTCATGCAGATCACACCAAAAGTAAATATCGGGACCACGGTTAGTCGACCTTCAGATATTTCACTTAAAATGTTCTCCACAATACGATGCCTCCTTCTTAGCACGACAGCGAGTGAATATTTTCCTGAACCGTCACAGTATCAGCGCCACTTGTCCTGCCCCTTAGCATAGGGAAAAGCTTGGATTGGCTGTTAATTTTTTAATACACCAATGGTAATACAGAAACACAATCATTGACATTTCGGCTTGAAAATAGGTTAGGGTGCACAGCAGTCTACATGTCCTGACTTCGAACCAACCAAACTTACGTTTCCCATGAATATTAGGGGTTTTAAAGGAACATAACTCTTCTGAATACATAGTAAAAATACATAAATAACCCTTTAAACTCTATTTATGAATTTTATACATTTCATCCCCTGAATGTATTTTAAACCAGTTTTGACCTTGTATTTTAACCGATTTTAGACTGTTTTAAATCAATTTTGACAAATTTTAATGAGCATAAAGTCCTATTTAAACCCATTTTTAAATAAATTTAACGAAATGAATTTACTGCCTTTTTTATACAACTGTTTATACATTTTTAACAGATTTTTATGCCCTGTATTCTGTGTCTTTTAGACAGGGCTACATCCTCCCCTTTCTAAACGTGTAGATGTCCTCATCACACCTTTTGCCTCTCTTTGACTTTGAACCTTGTTTCCTTGTCTCATCCCCTGAACACCTTCTGGACACTTTATGTTTTTGTCTAGGTGTACTGCTGATTTTGTCTGGAGGGTTTAGTTTGAGTTGAATGACCATACCATGATGCATGATAGTAACTGGTTCACTGGATGGAAAACCAGGTTTGTCATTGGCAAATCGCATAGGTGGTTTTGGTTCTCTCTGAGACTTTCTAGCAGGGGGAGGCTTTTTACTTCTGTATCTGGCACTTTTATAGGAGCCTTCACTTCTGGCTCTACTGGAATAGGGTGAGCTTGCTCCTCTTTCTAAATCTTGTTCTTCTGCAGTGTCATTATTTGTCTCTTGTACATCAGAGTCTGCTCTAGAAGGTGCAAAGCTTTCAGAAGATCCTTCACTCTCAGTTTCTATAACTGGTTGATTTTCTCGGACTTCAGAGCTCTCTTCCTGCGAACTTTCATCCTCTGCTGAACTGTCCCTGCTCTCATCCTCTCCAGGATTCTGATTGCGCATTTCCAGTTGCCTCCTGACCTCAGCCACATCAAAATTCCAAGGAATAGGGGCAGTTTCAAACTCTGAGTCTGATGATGCTGTGACCTTTTCTGCTTGATGACTAGGCTGAGTAATCTTTGGACTTTGCCGAGTGCATTTTGATCTGGTAACAGGGCTCCAAATGGGTCCTGCTTCATCAGGAGAATCTGACATCCTGACCAGGTAACCGATGGGCAGCAGATGGTCTCGATGCAAGGTTTTGATCGAACCTGGACCACATTCTGGTTTCACCTTGTATACTGGCAGGTTTGGTAACTTCTCCACAACAACATATGGGGTTGACTTCCACCTATCTTGTAGTTTATGCTTGCCTTTCAACCCAACATTTTGAATGAGGATCCTGTCTCCTACTTCCAAGGGCTGATCTCTCACATGTTGATCATAGCGCGCTTTGTTTTGTAAGTGACTTTTTGTAGCGGCTTCAGATGCCAGCTTGTATGCTTTCTGTAGATCCGTCCTCATCCTAACAACGTACTGCTGGTAAGAGGACTCACTCTCACCATCCGGTGAGCTTCCAAAACAGATGTCAATAGGCAGCCTTGCTTCTCTTCCGAACATGAGTCGATACGGTGAGTATCCAGTGGCATCATTTTTTGTACTGTTGTACGCATGTACAAGTTGACTGATATGCTGGCTCCAGCACTGCTTTTTTACATTATCCATGGTGCCAATCATTGCGAGAAGAGTGCGATTGAATCTTTCTGGTTGTGCATCACCTTGCGAATGCTAGGGAGATGTTCGCGATTTACGGATCCCCAGCATGGACAAGAACTCCTTGATCAGTCGACTCTCAAAATCTCTGCCCTGATCAGAGTGTATCCGTGCAGGCAGGCCGTAGTGCACAAAATACTTCTCCCACAATACTTTTGCAACAGTGACAGCTTTTTGGTCTCTGGTAGGAAACGCTTGCGCATAACGTGTATAGTGATCCGTCACTACTAAAACGTTAGCAACACCTTTGGAATCAGGCTCTATCTGTAAGAAGTCAATACAGACTAGATCCAAGGGGCCATTACTTGTTATCTGATTCAGCGGTGAGGCACGTTGAAGCAGTATCTTCCTGGTTATACACCTCCCACAGGTTTGAATGTACTCCCCGATCTCCAGTGCCATGCGTGGCCAATAGAATCGGTCTGCAATCAGTTCTCTGGTTCGTTCTACACCCATGTGTCCGCATTCATCATGCAGAGATCTTAATACCATAGGCCACTGATCGAGTGTGTTCATGCTGAGATTTACTGGGAACACAAAGGCATCAGGTACCGCTGTGGCAGGAGCTCAAAGCTGATCCACCAATCGATCAGGTACCACTGCTTCTTCTGTGACACAGGCCTGCTTGCAAAGTGCTTTAACACCAGCAGGTTGGATGCTAACCCACTCTTTCGTCTCTCCTGGGGCATACTGACGGGACAACAAATCAGCATCAATATTGTGTCGCCCAGGATGATATTGAATGGTGAAATCGTACGTCGCGAGAGCAGCGAGCCAGCGATGTCCTACTGCACTAAGCTTGACTGAGGTCAACACATAGGTTAGTGGGTTATTATCAGTCCTTACAATGAGTTTTGCGCCATACAAGTAGTCATGAAATTTATCCACGACGGCCCACTTCAGCGCCAGAAACTCTAACTGGTGGACTGGATAGTTATGCTCTGGGTCCTTCAACTTTCGACTTGCGAATGCTATAGGTCTGAGGCCTTCGGGGTATTCTTGGTTCAAGACAGCACCTAACCATTCATATTGGCATCCACATGCAAGATGTTGGTTTTTGTGGGGTCAGGTGCTCCTCGCACTACACGAATGAGTTTTCTTATGACTTTCTGTGGGTTCTCTGCTGATGTGCATCTGTTGGCTATATGACCATTTTCTCCACACTTGTAACAGAAGTAACCATCAAAATCTTTGGAAGGTGACATTTTGAAAGGAATAGGCTTGTGGGTTTGGGCTGCTTTGTGTCTACTGGGCTGTGTCATGTTCTTGGGCTTGGGGGCTGATGTGTAGTTCACTGCCATTACACTCATCTTATTTTCTAGAGCTTCCACTTGCTTTCTAAGTGACTTCAGTTCACTCTGTGACTCAATTTTTTGTTTTTTCTTTTCCTTTTCTTTTGAACCCCCGATAGGATCATCCGGCGGCAACTGGGACCATGAATTGTTTCTTTTCTCCAACCGGGCTTTCAATTCTTGAATTTGAGCCTCCAGTTCACGCTGAGTGGTTGAATCAGGCTCTTTCTCCTTTTCAGCCTGTATGGTGCGTACATGCTGACGACGTACAGGTGCTGTCTGGCTTTGTCTAGCAGACTGTCGGCTTTCCTCTTCAATCATTTCTCGTAGCAAGTTCAGAAAAGTTGGGGGATCGTCTTTCCGCTCCCTAATTTTCAACTGAAGCAACATGAGATCAGAAGTTGAACCTCTAATAAGTTGCTCGACTCAGGCTTTGTTAGCGGAACTAACAGGTAAACCACCTGCCTGTACTACTTTAACAAGAGACCTCTCTAATCTTCGCAGGAAGTCAGACAGACGTTCACCGGATTGCTGATGCAGGGCTCTAAATGACAAATAGAGTTCCTCTCCAGATTCTACTGTGCCAAAAATGCTCTCTATGGCCTCTATGAAATCATGGGGGCTAGCATCGGGTTCAGTCATACGAACAGCCTGAATGATCTCCAAGGCGGGGCCTTTGAGACTCTCCAGTATCCGTTGTCGTTTCTCTTTGTCGGAGCACTCACCTTCATCTACTAAGAGTGTTGCTTGCTCCAGCCACATGTATGAATGCAGGTACTCTGGACATCCTCTAAGGTTTTTCCTTCATTTCTCAGAAAGGTGAGTAGTTTTTCTTCAAACTTATCAGACTGGGGCTCTACATAGTACACTGCTTTCCAGATACTTCCACCACTTACTGGCATCACTTCTGGGGATTTTAGTGGGGTCTATCACTTCACGGCACTCGCACAACACCATGAGGGACTGCTGTTGTGGGTGAAACATTTTTCCTCTAACCACCACTTTACCTAAAACTTTGATAGTCTCTGCTGTTTCTTCTATCTCAGTTATTGAAACACTTTCAGGCACTCCATATAGTAGGAGGGCATGTTTTACATCTACCAACTCTCCTCTGCACCAGTTAACTAGCTCAAGTTGTGAGGGACTGCTCGTTTGGGTTTCCATTACTGCTATTCTTGTACAGTTCTGACAGCACGTTAGAAGTATATTGCAAAAATTAAATGTTGCTGTGTTCAGTTGATTTTAGTTTTATTTATTTATTTTACCATATGACTTTTATCAATTAATCCCAGCGGTGCCTCCATTTATGTAACCCCTATCTCACTTAGCTATAAAATAATGTCTTGAATGGTTAGTACAATGGGATGGGGCCTGAGTTCGCTGTCACTTTATGTATATAGTTAACCTACTAAGAACCACAGTAACTCAACATTTAATTTTTACAATAATTTATCAACTGGTATTTATTAAAAAACAAAATCATACAGAATAAAATAAATGTAATTCAGTGAAATCTCTGAGAAAATTAAATCAAACAATATACCTTTCAAATTAAATAGTTTTAACCACCTTTTACTTAATGTATCTTTTAATACTTTTCAAATCAATTGATTTTAAATCACTGCAATTAAATCAACAGATCGTGTACTTTTAAACACCCTTTAAATCAAATGATGTCTTTTTAAATCAACCAATCATGTACCTGTAAATACCTCTTAAATCAAATGTCCTTTCTAAACAACCAATCATGTACCTGTAAATACCTCTTAAATCAAATGTCCTTTCTAAACAACCAATCATGTATCGGTAAATACCTCTTAAATCAGTTTCATAAAAAAGTCAAACTAAATTCACACACTGTTTCCTATAATTGTGGGCCCACACACACACACACACACACACATCCACTCCCCAAACATACAGAACACTGAAAAAACCCGTTGCAGGCCTGGTTCGGAGCTTGGGTGCGGCGGGACCAGAAACTGTGAGGTCGCTTCACTCAAGGTAGAGCATAAAATAAAATTGTGCACATTAATGTTAGTGTTAGTACTTACAAAATCCGAATGAGCAGTTTGTGTGGTTAGCAGGGGGGACTGGGGCAAAAGCGATCACAAAGGGCAGCTGGTAAAAGATGCGCAGTTCATCACTCGTCAGCAGGAATCACAGGGGGGAAAAGACCGCGACAACAACAAAGAAGAAACAGCAGGGTCTTGTTGACGCTCCGACCGTCCGTCCTCTCCGTCCACAACGTCTGTCTCCTTCATGCAGGTCACATTAACTTGCTTTAGCCAAAAATATCACTCGCTATTTCATGTTGAATTAACGTAAATCCGACTTAACCAAAAACATTACAATGCTTAGCTAAACAGTACATCTCGGCACATTAACATGGTGCGCTAAGCTAAATAGCTAGCCGCCATATGGCGTAACACATCCATCTCCTTATCACTATAACCTTTAGTCACAGCACAAAAACCAAATTACACAGTCATATTTACCTTCATGCAGATCACACCAAAAGTAAATATCGGGACCACGGTTAGTCGACCTTCAGATATTTCACTTAAAATGTTCTCCACAATACGATGCCTCCTTCTTAGCACGACAGCGAATGAATATTTTCCTGAACCGTCACAGTACCAGCGCCACTTGTCCCGCCTCTTAGCATAGGGAAAAGCTTGGATTGGCTGTTAATTTTTTAATACACCAGTGGTAATACAGAAACACAATGATTGACATTTCGGCTTGAAAATAGGTTAGGGTGCACAGCAGTCTACATGTCCTGACTTCGAACCAACCAAACTTACGTTTCCCATGAATATTAGGGGTTTTAAAGGAACATAACTCTTCTGAATACATAGTAAACACACATAAATAACTTTTTTAACTCTGTTTATGAATTTCATACATTTCATCCCCTGAATGTATTTTAAACCAGTTTTGACCTTGTATTTTAACCGATTTTAGACTGTTTTAAATCAATTTTGACAAATTTTAATGAGCATAAAGCCCTATTTAAATCCATTTTTAAATAAATTTAACGAAATGAATATACTGCCCTTTGTTTTTTATACAACTATTTATACATTTTTAACAGATTTTTATGCCCTGTATTCTGTGTCTTTTAGACAGGGCTACAAATTGATTAAACTGTGGGGTGTTTCCGAGTCCCATCAATTCCCACCGGCCACTACATATTTAGGTCTCGCGATTCGACATCCGTACATAATGTACACATGCATAACACACGCCTGTGCTCATCACAAGGTAATTTTGTTTGTGGGTACATCTATATTAAATGGCCACATTCTATAGTGCCATGATTTCTGCCACAAATTTTTCCAAGATTTCAGTCATCAGAAATTATATGACTGAGCAGCCTTGGCAGAGTACTGTGCTCTGAGTGGTTTTCTTGTTTTTTCTGTATACTCATGTGGACTTGAATGATCACTTAACATGACTGGACTGATTGTGTGAACCAGTTCTAGGGCTTAATAGCATGACCTTTGGAATGGGTGTTCAGATTTTAATGGCACTACTGCTCTTACTTATACTTTTTGTACATACAATACTTAAATAAAACTCTTATCAGTTCCTTTTGTTATTTTATTGAAAGAGGAACTAGAATTAATAAATTACCATTGCTTTGTTTCTCTCTTTTTTTATTTATTCTGTCACTCTTGCCTATAAGGTAAAAAAAAGAAAAACGGATGTGAAATTAACTGTGTGAAAAGACAAGCTTTACTTAGCGTTGGTATAATAACTAACACCAAGAGTTTGTCTGTATTTCTAAAACTACTACATCTTTCCTGTCCTGAGCACTCTGAAACCGAAACTGTAAATTCTGACCAACAGATGATGCTCTGACTGTTTTGAAATTAATTTATAAACATACCTATAGCTTACAGATCAACTGAATGTTACTTTTAATGATTAACTCCCTGCACAAGGAATAGTTAAAATGCAACACAGAGTCAGTGACATAAAATATGCAAAGTAACATCTCTGCAGTAATAATAAATAGGAAATTTATCTTCTAAACTTCTCTAGTACAGATAATGTCGGGCATATAGATCCTCCAGGCTTAAAT
Source organism: Amphiprion ocellaris (assembly GCF_022539595.1). Classification (NCBI taxonomy): domain Eukaryota; kingdom Metazoa; phylum Chordata; class Actinopteri; family Pomacentridae; genus Amphiprion; species Amphiprion ocellaris. The sequence continues at coordinate 17,687,783 of NC_072783.1, read as the reverse complement.
ACTTTAGCCCTTGGGCCTTTTCAATATTATCATCCTTATATGACCTGCAGACGAAAACGTATCACGTCGTGAAACTGTATTCTCTATAAATATGTTCTGTAATATTCTCTTGTATGAAGATTTGACGTGCACCAGGGGCCTGAACATTGCTGAGAATACCAGACAGTGTAACAGTTTGTGGATAACAAACACTAAAGTGAAGAAAAAGTGAAAAAAGTGACCCGTACTCCAAAGATGATTAGTCTATCCATTCTTTCATCACTAGCGGTCAATAAAGTGGCCAGTCATCCAGACTCACCATGTTATTTCCAAATCTGTCCCGGAAGGATTCTTTGACAGAATGGAGAGCATTTTGCCGGCTCCATCTCCAGTCACACTTTCCCTGCTTTTCCAGGATTCAAACTGGCAACCTTCAGGTCACAAGCCTTTCTCTGCATGTCTCCAACATACATTGCTTTTGCCCTATATTTTCATTGGTGTGAGATAGTCCACCGACGCTGTAGTGCTCGAAGTTTGGACTACTAACGTATCATTACAGGTCCACTGGGAGAAACTTGAAAAGATTAATGATCGTTTCAGTCAATATAGGGATTTATGGCTGCTGGCGTTGTCGTGGTAACAAGCTACAGTTGAGCGTAGGTGGGTAAACAGTGTGGTTGGGTTTTGGATATGTGCAACCAGGATCCCACAAAGTGTGTGTGTCTGTGTGTGTGTCCAAATTTTGTATGTGTTAAGTAGGTTTTTGAATATGCTTTGTGTGTACTGTGTAATATCCATGTATATTTGGATATTTATGTATGTGTGTGTGAATTCTGTTTTCCCTCTCCTGTCAGGAGAGGAAATCCTCATCAGATAACAATCCCCCCCAATTCCTAACTTCCCTGGACTCTTATTTATCTCAAAGAAATCAGCAAAAGACATTTCACCTGTTAATGTGCCCTTAGCTAACAAACCATGTGAAAAGCAGACAGGAAATAAACAATGTGTGAAGTAAACTGCATCGTTGTTAACATGAATCGTAATGTCACAATATGACGTTCAAATTTTATGACACAATAAAAATGCATTACAGTCTGACCACTGCGTTGCATGTTTCTCTGATGTGCATTGTTGCATTTATTTGGCACATAAAAATAATTCATGATCAGTGTTGCTTTTGGGAAGTCATTAAATGACAGCTGCAACTGTGACACTGCTTTTTTCAGTTTTGAAAAATGGGTGTGGTTGTAACATGAGTTCAATCCATAGAGTAATTTTTTTTTTTTTTTTTTTTTTTTTTAAGGAAGCACAACTCGGCTACAATTGTTAATGATTGACAAAAGCAAATAGTGACTACAACAACCTGACTGATGCTGGATATTTGGAGCCAATGCTAATACTGAATTTAGTTCTGGTGTTGATATATTAGCAGAAATTATTTCTATACACTTTAAAAGGGAAGTAATAGGATTATTGTTTCTTTGCAGCAATGCATTTCACAAACTAGCTAGCAACTTGGCATAAACACCACTTGACTCCACACCACTTTCTGCTTAGTTGTGATGTGTACTTTGCAATACTCTCAGCAGTGTCTGCAGCACATGCAGCCAATGAGTCGGGGCACGCTCTGCTGAACAAGCTATCGAATCATTTTCAGTTAAATGCAAGCATCTTTTGATGGCTGTGTTCTGTGAAAAAGTTTCCATTTAACCAACAGAATGTGTCTGAAGACCTACAAGCTGCACTCTCAGGACTCTCAGCTGCACTGATAGGACCACAATTCTAGGGCCGCATGTTCAGAGTCTTGTTTTTAAGACAGCACCACCTATCACAATGGATGATCACTAAAGTGCATGACTAACGGTCTTAATGAATGATTTCACTCAAAATTCCACTCACAATTTAAAAGCTTTATCCAAGGAGTATTCCACACAAAGTACTACTTCATGTCCAAGTACCTATAATTTTAAAGATATATTTTATTTTGAATATTTCATGGCAAAAAAAAAAACCCTATTGAAGTGAGCACCAACTACCGACTTAACTGTCTTGTCTTTCTTCAAATCTTTTTCCAGCCCTCTACAAAATTTCTCCACTTCACTGAAATAGTAGACAGACAACATTATCACTGCTGGGTTGAAGGAAATATTGGTATGCCTTAAAAAAGGTACATTCAATAACTCAGTAAATATTTTTTTTGTATACAGTAAATTAGAGGGCAATGTGTAAATAAAAATGAAATAAAATATCTGCTACTCTTACCTTTCATGATAAACTGACCCAGAGAAGTCGACCTGCTCAACCTCCTGCAAGGGCAAACTGGTCAAATTTAACCTTTTTGAGATCATTTGTAAACATAAATGAATATAAATTAGACCTAATCCTAGAACTGGCAAAAGGATGATTAGAATTGTCAATCCTGTTTGTTATTTATTAACATAATTAAAATTGTAAAACAATAAGTATTAAACAAGCATTCACACTGCAGGTTATTACTGCTTAATCTTGTTGACAGACACAGTTCATTTCAACATGCTTTTATCATCTGATGAAGTACTAATTAATATGCTGGCGAGAGTTAATTACCATCATCTCAGAGCTGAGCTGCCAAAATCGTGTTACGGCTTAATTACACAAATCAGCAAACAAGCTAAGAGTTGGTTTTACAGCAGCTTTCGTTAATTAAAACGTGACCGATTGCGGTGCTTAATTACGAGTTCAAACATGGTTTGTTTCTCAGTTTAGCAAGTTAACAATCAGACAAGTCAACAACGTTAAACGATAAAACTATTCACAATCAGTACTCACATTGTGACTGTCGTCCATCATGGCAAGAAATGCTGCCACTGCCTTTGGCTCACCATGAGTCATAGAAGTGCAGACACACCGTTTAGTACATACCAACAAAAAATGCACTCAGAGAGCGCAGTACTCTGCCAAGGCTGCTCAGTCGTTGTATGTCCGACAGATGAAATCTTAAAAAAAATTCATGGCAGAAATCATGGGAACATGATTTCTGAGCACAGGCGTGTGTTATGCGTGTGTACATGACGTACGGATATCGAATCGCGTGACGTAAATATGTAGCGGGCGGTCGATTTGTAGTAGGATTGCAATCATATGATCGTCAGCAGGCAAATGACGTAGTGTTCGCTTGTTGTCATAGTTACAGTGATGCCTTGTCACCACCTTGCAACAATAGACAAATCTTTAACAAATCCGTGGATCCAGACTATAAGCCGTATCTCAGCCAAAATCTAATCACTTGGTCCTTGTTTCATTTCTGACCTTCCCTGAAAATTTCATCCAACTCCGTTAGTCCGTTTTTGAGTAATGTTGCTAACAGACGGACAGACAGACAAACCAACGCTGATCGTCACATAACTCCACCGAGGCGCTGCTTCCTTGGTGGAGTCATAACATATATGCTGACTGTAACGTATCGGTGATAAGCCAATATATCAGCTGGACCCTAGTGACCACTTAGCACTGTTTCTTTAGCTGGCTATTAATGGCAAAAGTGTTTAAAGTCTCATTTAGTCTCATTATTAAATGGCCACACCTCATATATCCTTGATTACAGCCATTAGTGATTTCAATTTTACATTAATTAATTGTTCAGCCCTAGTTAGATTAAGCCGTTTTAAGGCATGAAGGGAAAAACTTCCATTGAGAACACTTCAAAATATGACATTTTCATGTTCAGAGATGAGTTTTGAAAGGTTTAATCCACACCAAGACAAGGACTTCAATACTTGTCAGGACTATAAATCTCCTGGCTGAGCCTTGGGAACATCTTGTTGTTTAGCCTAATGCTGCCTAGCAACCTCCCCATAGCCCTGCCATCATCAATTACAATCACAAGTTGCACAGTATCCTGAACTTGTGTATTGACAGCCCAAACAAAGTCAACCAATCCTGCTGTCTTTTAAATGCAGTTTACATCCTTGTACAATGGAATATTTTCATTTTTTGCTTCTTTAAACCTCAACCCCGTTACAAGTACATAGTCCTAAAAATGACAGTATATATCAGTTTTTCTTGTTTACGAATATGTTTTGCATTACTGTCAACAAGCTCCAGATCATACCGTTTTCACCATACAGTAATTTTTTCTAACATGCTGTCATAATGTGGACAGTTGTGAGCGGGAACAGTATTGTGATTCTGACATTTAAAATTAAAATTAGCCATCAAATTCACATGATCCTTTCTGCTAAATCCATCTTTGCATATTGTTGGCTTTTACTATTCACATTTCCAACAGCTCATAAATGCAGTGCCTCTTAGCAGCCAGCTTGTACTTAAATGCACCAGTAAGGAGAGTTTCTCAAAACAGCCCCAGCATCCCACTGCATTACATGGAACTTTGACAAGAAGCTAAAGGCTTCTACGTTTTTACTATGATGGATAACTTAACAAATGTATTTAAGTCTCTGCATGTTGACCTGTTTTTAATGCCTGTTCTGAAATAAGAGGAAACCAGTGGCCAAACTAAATACACACTCCTCAGTGGAGTCAGCAGAGGGAGTTTATTCCTATTTGACGTTCTGTACAAATAGCAATAAATAAACAGAACTACGTCATTCCAAGGTGTTACTGACAAGTTGAAACAACTAATAATAGATGAAGGCTCATGAGAGGGGCTGAATTTACACAATTATTAAAAGACAAAGGCAGGATTTTCTAAAATCGTTTCCAAAAAAATTCTCATTAATTGCTGAGAGTCCCAGATAAACACCTGCTTCCTTCAAACTCCTTGCATCCACTTTGTGGCATGCTTATTTATGTCTAAACCT